>NC_034179.2:51421269-51791269 GCF_002021735.2 Oncorhynchus kisutch
TACCACCCTGCATACCACTGCTGGCTTGCTTCTGAAGCTAAGCAGGGTTGGTCCCGGTCAGTCCTGGATGGGAGACCAGATGCTGCTGGAAGTGGTGTTGGAGGGCCAGTAGGAGGCACTCTTTCCTCTGGTCTAAAAAATATCCCAATGCCCCAGGGCAGTGATTGGGGACGTTAAACGGGTGTCCTGACTCTCTGAGGTCATTAAAAGATCCCATGGCACTTTTCGTAAGAGTTAACCCTGATGTCCTGGCAAAATTCCCAATCTGGCCCTCAAACCATCGTGGTCACCTATTAATCCACAGTTTACAATTGGCTCATTCAGCCCCTGTAACTATTCCCCAGGTCGTTGCTGTAAATGAGAATGTGTTCTCAGTCAATTTACCTGGCAAAATACATTTTTTTTTTAAATGTTGTTACCATTACATCATGAGGCATACACCCCCGCCCTTCTTCCCAGAGAGATGTTAATTTCTGTCGGCGCGACTCAAAGAATCCCAGTGGCTGTACCGACTCCGACAACATATCCCGAGAGAGCCATGTTTCCTTGAAACAGAGTATGTCTCTGGAAAGCAACCCTTGCCCTAATTTAGTCTACCTTGTTATGTGGAGATTGGAGAGCAATATAATCGGAAGAGGGTGGTGTGCAGGCCTCCGAAGTCTGACAAGGAGCCTGCTCCATCTACCACTTCTGCGGCTACGTTTTTTTTAGGTCGGCCTCTGGAATGATATCCAATGCCCTGGGGTGGTGGTGCGAACAAAGGATGCGCTTTGTGAAAGTCGTATTCCTGGTCATCATGTTGGTAAGTTGATGTCGCTCTGATATCCAATAGTTCTTCCCGGCTGTATGTAATAACACTTAAGAAATAATACAAACAAAAACTAAATACTGCATAGTTTCCTAAGGACTAGAAACGAGGTCACCCTCTCTGTCGGCGCTATCTTGCTTTTATTAGCTTCATTACATAAGTTGCATGTTCAATAACTGGCTAGAGCATTTTGACTGTAAGACGATAGGCTTGCTATTGTGGTATGTTTTCATTAAGCTCTTATTGAAAAGTGTCAATTTCTTGTATGCATCCATAGTATTTTCTGTTGGTCGCATCATTTTACTGTTTGACATTGTTTTACCGTTTGTTGACCGGTTAATGAGCGTAAGTTAGTCGGCAGCAAAATGTACCGAAATATGTATCCTTATAATTGCTATGCATACAGACTCACAATCACACAATATGCTACAGCTCACTTCACAGCTTCCCCGGGAGGCTACTGCTCACTTCACAGCTTCCCCGGGAGGCTACAGCTCACTTCACAGCTTCCCCAGGAGGCTACAGCTCACTTCACAGCTTCCCCAGGAAACTAAGTTATTGTAGTCTCCCGCGGACAAAGAAGTTCGCTTCTGCTGCAGCTTTCCCTGTAAAATATTGCACGCTTTGCGGCAGTGGTTCGCATTGCTATACATACCCCTCACATGATGTGACATCCCCTAACAGAGTGTATTAATCTAGGCAAATTCTGCTGACTAAGACTTTTTTGGCAGGAAAACGATTATGGTAGAGACAGGGGTTAAATGATGTGGCTGCCACACAAACACACGCATGCACACACCTGGAAGGCGCTGATGTAGGCCACAGCCAGCTGGGCCTGGTCATAAAGCATCTTCTCAAAGTGGGGAACGTGCCAGGATGAGTCTGTAGAGTAACGATGGAACCCCTGCAAGAGAGGAAGATGGGGAGAGAATAAAGAAACTAATGAGAAATACAACATAAACGTTCTCCTCTTGCTCATGCCAGCTGTGTTGTGGTGTGCTGTGTGTAGTGGAGTAGCATGTCCTAGGAACGATGGCAATGTGGCGTTAGTGTGAATGAGAGTATGTACCTGTGACACATGGTCGTGGATGCCCCCCAGGGCCATCATGCGGAGTGTGTGTAGGGTCATCTGGAGCGCCTCGGACCCCTCAGTGGACGAACGGTTCACAGACCAAAATGACATAAGGAACATCAGATTCACTACAGAAAGAGAGAGGCAGAAAGAAAGTGAGAAAGAGACCGTGAGATAGAAAGAGGAGAGAGAGCAACGGTCAGACAGACAGACAAAGACGCAAAGACAAAAAGAAAGAACTGGAGAACTCCTGTGTGCGTATGTACCTGGTGAGGGGAACTTGGGTGCATCCCTGAATCCTCCATATTCCTCCTCATAGGAGTGTGCGAGCTGTACGAAGCAGCGATTGGCTACATCATGGGCTGGGGGTGGGGTTTCCCCTGGGTTAGCTGCGATAGAGGTTCCCTTCTTCAGAGCTTCTATAACTCTCTCACCACTTGACTCCAACGCTTCACGGTTATCCTGCCACTGAGGGAGCGGAACACACACGGTTGCTACAGCACTAATATCTTTGCCACTCACACACCCAACAAGCCACTTGGCATATCCATGTAGGCTACTGTATACACACATTTGAACTTTGTAAAGTGCTGTATTTGTAGAGTTCAAATACAGCTTGGACATTGTTATGACCTGCTCCATAATTCTGGTCAAGACAGTTTTGAGTCCAGGTCTCCGGCCACTGTCCTTTGGGGGGAAGTAGGTGCCCCCAATGAAAGGTCGTAGGTCAGGGGTCAGCCACACACTCATCGGCCAACCACCACCTCCGCTGGTTGCCTAGAGACCAGGGACAGCAACACAGATTAACAAACACAGCAGATATGGGGACTTGATTACTACATGTTTACACACACAGGCACACAAACATACACACAGGCACACAAACATTCACGCAGCCACACACACCTGCACGAAGGTCATGTAGACTTTGTCCACATCAGGTCTCTCTTCACGGTCAACTTTAATACAGACAAAGTTGTCACTGAGGGTCTTTCCAATCTCCTCGTCCTCGAAGGACTCCCTCTCCATCACATGGCACCAGTGACACGTAGAGTAGCCCACTGACAGGAAGATAGGCTTGTCTTCACTCCTGGCTTTGTCAAAAGCCTCTTGTCCCCATGGATACCTGGGAGGTGGGATAGATTCATGTATTTAACTGGCACTATCTTATATTAGTTTACATATACTGAACAAAAATATAAAAACGCAACATGCAACAATTTCAAAGACTTTGGTGAATTACAGTTCATCAGGAAATCTGTCAACTGAAATAAAAGCATCAGACCCTAATCTATGGATTTCACATGACTGGGCAGGGGTGCAGCCATTGCAGCCATCACCCACTGGGGAGCCAGGTCCAGCCAATCAGAATGTGTTTTCCCCCCACAAAATGGCTTTATTACAGACACAAATACTCCTCAGCACCACCCCCAACCCCCCCTCAGTGGATCCCACAGGTGAAGAAGCCAGATGTGGAGGTCCTGGGCTGGAGTGGTTACACATGGTCTGCGGTTGTGAGGTCAGTTGGACATACTGCCAAACTGCCAAAAAATGACATTGGAGACAGTTGATGCTAGAGAAATGAACATTAAATTCTCTGGCAATAGCTCTGGTGGACATTCCTGCAGTCAGCCTGCCAATTGTTACGCTCCCTCAAAACTTGAGACATCTGTGACATTGTGTGTGTGACAAAAGTGCACATTTTAAAGTGGCCTTTTATTGTCCCCAGCACAAGGGGCACCTGTGTAATGATCATGCTGTTTAATCAGCTTATTGATATTCCACACCTGTCAAGTGGATGAATTATCTTAGAAAAGGGAAACTGCTCACTAACAGGGATATAAAAAAGTGTGTACACATTTTGGAAGAAATAAGCTTTTTGTGCGTATAGGAGAATTTAATAATTGGGACCAACGCTTTACATGTTGTATTTATATTTCTGATCAGTGTACTTCATTAGTTTAGTTAGTCCTACTGGTGAAAGAGAATAATAAGTGGACTAACCCGCCAGTCCACGGATTTTGTGTGTGTGTGTGTGTGTCTAACCCACCAGTCCACCGGGTTGTGTGCGTGTTGCAGCAGGTAAGGGGACCTCTCCTGTCCCAGGCGGTTGGGGGGTCTCTGGGGAGTGGACGGGGGGCTACCCTGCCCCTCGCTCCCAGACGCCATACTCAGACTTGCTCTGCTTGTCATACTGGTGGTTCAAGTGAAACACAGAGGTAGCACTTTGATCATCATTGGCAAACTGTTTGCAAACTGTTTGTAAACTACAACAAAATGACTGACTGAAAATAACATTCTGTGGAGTGTGCCATCAATGCCATCAAACCTGTCCATGTTAGCTAAGTCACATGTTATGTTTATAGAAAGGTTATTGCTGGGTGAACTGCGTGCATACTTGGCATGTACGGTATGAGTGCTGCATGATATCAATGTTGGCTAGACAGTAGCAGCTTACTATAATCGTTAGCTACTGTAGCTAGTTAGCTAGCTACAGTAGCTACTTCCTCCATGCACGAGCCCTATCAAGTGACAGCTGTCAAAACCACAGTGCTGGCTGTCAAGCATGCTAAAAACACTAGCCTTTGAGCTAGCATGGTTTTTAGTTCTCCAAACTGCAGAACACACCGTAAAGCATCACCGTGTTATGTCCAGTGTTCACTGGCAATCGTGTCAACACTGCAAAGAGTATCATCAGGTGTATTTACAATTGGGTAAATAGCTAGCTGGCTAGACCATGGACGAATGTCATCTAGCCTGCTAGCTAGCTAACAACAGCTCGTACAAGACCACTTGGCGACCCGCTAACTCCCCAGGCGAGACAATGATGTAATCCACAGCTAATCAATCGTTGCATTATTGTAGCTAGCTGACGTTAGCTAGTTAGCGATTAATCATTTAATTTGACAAGTCAGTCGCAAGATGTCACGTCCTAGGCGATTGTCATGTTATGTGTCTTTTCATTAGCTACTTTACCTGAAGCAGTATTGGGACGTCCTGGGACTCAGCAGCGAGGGGGACTTGTCGCTGGCAGGGGGTGGTGTGAGCCCGCTGATGTCCCGACTCTGTTCTGGGCTGTGCGACTTGTTGTCACCTCCCAGGAGAACGATACTTAGCAGGCGAGCTGGGTCAACGCGGCTATTTTTTGACGACGACCGTGCCCATGCGAGTCTTAACATCTTAATCCAGTGTGCCTTGTCAAAGGGCTGGCTGGCTCAGTGGAGGTTTGCCTACTTTGCTTAACACGGCAAGTGCAACTCTCCGACCAACCAACTATGACAGTTTGTCACTGACTTGGGAAGAGTTGCCAACTATTGTTTTGTTTGTGAGAATCGCTATTGGCTCCTTGTTTTGACGCTAGAAGTCGCTAGACTATGCTTGGCCGTTGCCGCGTCGACGTCACAGCACCTATTTGCCTTGGTGCAGAACAGATGCGGTCTTTCGCACCCTCTCCTGCCGCACATCTCCTCCACTTGTGCGTCCTTGCCTGTGTGTGTGTGTGACTTCTGTTGCACAGACAGCTTCTCCCGCTCTCGTTTGCGTCAGAATTCGGTGGGAAAAGTCTCCAAATGCTTAATTCTATAGCTTCGTTCTATAGCTAGAGGACTCCTGATATCTCCAGGAGTGCTGAGTATACTTGTTGTCTTTATTTGTCGTTGTCTAATACCATAGGAGGAGCTGTAGGAGGACGGGGAAATTGTAATGGCTGAAATGTAAAAGGGGCATATCGAACATATGGAAACCACATGTTTGACTCAGTTACATTAATTCCATTTCAGCCATTACAATGAGCCTGTCCAGGCACCAGCCTCCGCTGTCTATTACTGAATATTTTTTTCTAGCTAGGGCCATGTACTTTAGGTGCTGCCTGTCTTCCCAGTTGCCTACTTGGCGTGTGAACTGCTGACTGCTCATAACATGCAGTTGATTGTTGACACATCAACCAGGATTAAGGGCAGGGCAATTTGTGACCTTGTTTTGGTAGTCAGTGGCTGTATTGGAGGGGGAGTTGTTTCACCTCTTCTGAGTGTACATAACCAGTTTCTCAGGCTCCATCTCTGTGTGCTTCGTTCTATAGATAGAGGACTATAATTTGTATTTATTTGTTGTTGTCTAGCACTGTCTTTTTACAAGCTAGGGCCGTCATCGTCAAGTGCTGCGTCTCTTCGCAGTAGCCAACTTGGTGTGTGAACTTCTGACTGCTCATAACGTGCAGAATGATCAACAAGGATTTGTGAATGTACACTGAACAAAAATAAACGCAACATGTAAAGTGTTGGTTTTATGAGCTGAAATAAAAGATCCCATAAATGTTAAATTTAAAAGCTTAGTTTACACCAATTCTGTGCAGAAATTTGTTTACATTCCTGTTAGAAAACATTTATCCTTTGCCAAGATAATCCATCCATGTGACAGGTGTGGCATATCAAGAAGCTGATTAAACTCCATGATCATTACACAGGTGCACCTTGTGCTGGGGGACAATAAAAACCCACTCTTAAAAAGTGCACTTTTGTCACACACACATAGTGCCACAGATGTCTCGAGTTTAGGGAGCGTGCAATTGGCATGCTGACTGCAGGAATGTACACCAGAGCTGTTGCCAGATAATGTAATGTTAATTTCTCTACCATAAGCCGCCTCCAACATTGTTTTGGAGAATTTGGAAGTACGTCCTGCCGGTCTCACAGACCACGTGTAACCATGCCAGCCTAGGACCTCCACATCCTGTTTATTCACCTGAGGGATCATTTGAGAGCAGCTACATGGACAGCTGATGAAACTGAATTTGCACAACTGAAGAATTTCTGCACAAACTGACAGAAACCATCCCAGGGAGATTCATCTGTAGGATCAGTGTCCTCACGAGGGTCTTGACCTGACTGCAGTTCGGTAACCAACTTCAGTGGGCAAATGCTCACCTTTGATGACCACTGGCATCAAATAAGGATGCTCCTCACGAATCCCAGTTTCAACTGTACCGGGCAGATGGAAGACAGCCTGTATGGCGTTGTGTCGGCGAGCAGTTTGCTGATGTCAACATTGTAAACAGAGTGCCCCATGGTGGCGGTGGGGTTATGGTATGGGCAGGCAGACATACGCTAGAGACAACAAACACAATTGCATTTTATCAATGGCAATTGAATGCACAGAGATACAACTAAGACTAAGTTGTTCTGCGTAGTTGTTCGAGGAATGCTCCACACCACTCTCACTTGAGTATCTTAGTTATTCTCTGCTCTTTTGTAGCTTTGGCAACTGTGTTTTCTATACCTGTTCGCTCCTCTCCCTGTTAGCTTTATAGACGCTCCCGACCCTGAGCTGCAGCCCTTCTAATTTAGTGTACCTGTGCGCATAACCCATGTGGAATTCTGGGTCTCTTGCAATGTTTGGAACTGCCGATCTGTGGTCAAGAACGCAGATTTCAGCCTATGCTGCCCTTCAGTCTCTTTAATTTTTTGGCCCTGATCACTCCAGAGAACACTGCTACTCAAGCTGATCTCTCTTCATCTGACTATGTTTTCTCTCATAGTCCAAGAGGAAATGGTTGTCACGGGGATGTCACAGGGCCACTAATTTCTCCTAACTGGAGATGTTATATTTTCTACCCCTCACCTGTCCATCACTTTCACTTGTCCACTCAAGCTTAACATTGTTGTCATCTATTGCTCACCAGGTGCTCTTGGAGAGTTCCTCAATGAGCTTGACACCTTATTAAGCTAATTTCCTGACGATGGCTCACCGCTCTTCGTATTTGGCGACTTCAACCTCCTGTCTTCTGCCTTCGATTCATTTCTTTCCAACTCTCTCTTTCCCCTCTTTGCCTCTTTTGACCTCACCCCTTCCTAATCCCCTCCAACTCAGAAGACAGGCAATACACCTACTAACAGACTCACTCCAACCCCCCCCCCTCCAGATCTCTGATCACTGTAGTTTCCATTTGTCTCCCTATCCTTCAACCCTAGCCACTCAGCCCCTACCCAGATGGTAAGCTTCTACCTCTAACAATAGGAAACTCTCTTTTCCAACTTCTCCTCCCTCCTTAATCATCCACCCCCTCCCTTCTCCCTCTCTGTGGACGACTTTGTCATCAACATTGAAAACAAGATTGATGACATTCACTCAGCCTATTGAGTCCACTGGTCCCACTCACACAGAATTACCCTACGCCTTGACCTCTTTCTCTCTCTCTCTCTCCCTCTCTCTCCAGATGAAATCCTGTGACTAGTGATGTATGGCCGCCCAACAACCTGCTCGCTCGACCCCATCCCCTCCTCCTTTCTCCAGACCATCTCTGGAGACCTCCCATTCATCAACTCATCCCTGACCACTGGCTACACATCCCCTCTGACTTCAAAATGGCCTGTCACCTCCCTCAAGCTACACTCGACTCATCTGACGTCAAAAACTATAGACCTGTATGCCTTTCCTTTCTTTCCAAGACACTTGAGCATGCTGTCTCTGATCAACTTTCTCGTTATCGCTGTCAGAACGATCTTCTTGACTCTAACCAATCAGGCTTCAAGATGGGTCACTCAACCAAGACTGCTCTTCTCGCTGTCACGGAGGCTCTCCGCGCTGCCAAAGCTGACGCTCTCTCCTCTGGTCTTATCCTCCTAGATCTATCCACTGCCTTTGACACCGTGAACCATCAGATCCTCCTCTCCACCCTCAGGGATGAGAGTGTCAGGCTCTGCACACTCTTGGATTGCATCTTACCTGGCAGGCTGCTCCAACTAGGTGATGTGGAGAGGATCTGTGTCTGCACTACATACTCTCACTACTGGTGTCCCCCAGGGCTTGGTCCTAGGCCCTCATATTCTCTCTATACAGCAAGTCACTCGTCTCCATTATATCCTCACATGGTCTCTCCTACCATTGCTATGCGGATGACACTCAACTACTTTTCTCCTTTTTCCCCTTCTGACACCCAGGTGGCGACACGCATCTCTGCCCACCACCTCAAGCACAACTTCGACAAGACAGAGCTGCTCTTCCTCCCGGGGAAGGCTTGACCGCTCAGAGACCTCTTCATCACTGTTGACAACGCCACAGTGTCGCTCTCCCAGAGTGCAAGACCCTAGCTCACACAGAAAGCGGTGCAGGTCCTAATCCAGGCACTTGTCATCTCCCGTCTGGACTAGTGCCAATCTCTGATGGCTGGCCTCCCTGTTTGTGCCATCAAACCCCTGCAACTTATCCAGAACGCTGCAGCCTGCCTGGTTTTCAACCTTCCCAAGTTCTTTCATGACACCCCGCTCCTCCACATACTTCACTGGCTTCCAGTTGAAGCTCGCATCCACTACAAGACCATGCTGCTCATCCATGGAGCAGCAAGAGGAACTGCCCCTCCCTACCTTCAGCCTATGCTCAAACCCTACACCCCTGCCTGAGCAACCCTACGGGAGGGCAGCTCCTGCTCAGCCCAGTCCAAGCACTTCTCTGTCCTGGTACCCCAATGGTGGAACCACAGCTTCCCTCTGAAGCTAGGACGGTAGAGTCCCTGCCCATCTTCCAAAAACACCTGAAACCCTACCTCTTCA
The DNA here is from genome assembly GCF_002021735.2 of Oncorhynchus kisutch. NCBI lineage: Eukaryota > Metazoa > Chordata > Actinopteri > Salmoniformes > Salmonidae > Oncorhynchus > Oncorhynchus kisutch. The sequence goes on from NC_034179.2 coordinate 51,430,694, forward strand.
AAGAGTATTTTAAATAGCCCCACACAAAAAATATATACAGCACTTCTAGCTCTGACTTTGTTGATAGCTACTTTATTGAGGAAAAGTGTACTTACTATGCCTGTGATATGTGGTTGTCCCACCAAGCTATCTTAAGATGAATAACTAACTGTATGTCGCTCTGGATAAGAGCGTCTGCTAAATGGCTAAATGTAAATGTAGAAACTCTCGGTGGCAAAACACCCCAAAGGCAGCCTGAAAGTAGCTGAATTTGTTGCTAGACTCTTTTTTTTTTAAAGAGTAAAAGTCGCTGGAGGGTTCAGAGAAACTGGCTAAATATAGAGATAAAGTCGCTAAATTGGCAACACTGACTTTAGGGCCTTTGAGTAGTTACATGATTGGCCACATGGTGACACTATAGGAAAGGGAATGGGTGCACATTATTTTTGGTTTGATCATGCAGTACATGCTTTATTCATAATCAAAGTATGTATGAACCAAACAGAATACCATCAAACTACTCATAATGCTACGCCTTAGTTTGTCATTTTTGGTGAACTAATAATCAATGATACACATATAAAGCCCTATGCCTTACTTCCAATCCCAAACTTGCTTTAGAATAGATATTGCACTTGAGAGACACAATGTTTGCTCCTATGGATTTACGGGATATCCATCGCTGATAAGTCTTCGATTTATCTAGCCAAGGCTCACCATGTTCTGGAATCTGTTGAAGATGGTACTGTCTGATACCACCCACGATTCGCAGGTTGGAGTGACCAGATGGAGACCAGTGCGTCAGCCATAGTAGGGGGACTGCATGGGTGGCAGAGAGAGAGAACTAGTCAAAACAATATTATGGTCACTTCAGGGCTATTTCAACTCTACTGGGAGACAGGCTGCCCCGTGGATGTGGAAGACCATTACTGGCTTGATAATGTTACAAATCAAATCAAATTGTATTTGTTCACATACACGTGGTTAGCAGATGTGGGACTTTGCCAAGGTCCCTGGTCAACCACATGAGAGCAGAGCAGACTGAACACTTTACAGACCTCCCTCAAGTCGCTGGATGCAGTGGCTAGAGCGGGAACTGGGAGAGCAGTGTTGGCAGATTTCAGTCCACCCTGATGAAGCACCTGCCAAATGAATGGAGCTGCTGCAGGGGATCAGAGTGGCTGCCAATGCTTCATTCTGGGTGTGCCCAGGAGGCCTTGGTGTAGCTCTTGTTGCATGGTTGGGTCTGCCATAGTGTGCAGGAGTGTCCCAGGCCTGTCCTGGTGATGGGAGTAGGGAGGCTAACCAAAACTAACCAGCAACATCGTTTAAGGTGGGGACTGCCTCTTTGCACAGGTATACATTGTTTTAAAGACAGTTCAGGCTGAAGATGGGATGGTGGGCCAGGTGTAGATTTGGGCATATCACACCGTCTGAGACAGGCTGGCATTGACCTTCTGGATGGTGTCAGGGTGGACATCTCTGGAGCAGGGTAGATATTACTTATTTTTTTGTTGTCCTCCACTGAAGACAGCCAGACAGGCAGGACAGACAGGGACAATACAGTATATGTACTCACTCTAGTAGTATGACCTCTGTAGGAAGAGCTTAAGATGCCCATTTGAGGGAATTTCTCCTTGCAAACAGACTATTTATTATTCTCAGTTCCTTCATCTCCAAAGCATGGCATGGAGGCTACTTTTTCCTCATCAGTTTAACATTCAGACATTTATTATATTATACATCTGATCTGTTCAGACATGTCATGTGAGTTTTTGGTTTATAAAGACCCAAGGGCGTCAGTGTAGATTTCTGATACATATTCTGTGACTGATTTAAAAGTCAGTCACTTAAAAAAAAAAACATTTTGAAGCATTTAAGTAATCAAAATAAGCACACAAAGAACAAAAAAGCTTCATAATTCATAAAGGTCATGTTAACTGATTGATGTTATTTCATAGAACAAAAAATATAAAATATAAGTCTGTGTTGACCTCGGACCATACATGCGGTGTTTATTACCAAACCCTACTCTTTCCCCATTAATTTCCCCCATTGGAATGGCTGAAGGAACCAGAGGTGTTCATTTCCGGTTTTTCGGACTACAAGCTGGCGAGCTCTATAGACATACTGGACGCTTCGCAAGGCCTTTAAATGAATCAACCAAAAATTGTATTAATGCATTATATGCCCATGCCCTCAAAAGAGTTGCAATTAAAGACGTGAAGAAGTTGGCTGTCTATATTTCCTCTTCAGACAGATTTGTGGTGAGTTGCAATTTGAGAAGTAGTGAAATGAAAGCACTATGCAAATGCAAGGGATGTCTTACAAAGCATCCAGGTTGGGATTTAGCAACCATGTAAAACATATTGAAGTACTAGGCTACCCATTGCATGTGAGAAGCCTCCTGGATAAGATATACCAAATAGTTAATTATACACACATTGAGTTGGTGGTAATCCAAATTATTTGTATAAAGGGCAAATATATTGACCACCATTAAAAGAGAGATATCCTTTTTTTCTATTGGGAAAACCCTGGGCTTTTTGAACGAACGGAGCAAAAACTCCGCAGCAGGAAAATACCCTGCTTTTCCTCATTGGACTGGGACACACCCACACACTGTATTACACAACTCCCCCGCGCTCTCCGAGCTCAAACACAACAGTCATTTTATGGAAAAGACGGGTGACGTGTTCCTGCTTGACGAAGGGTTTCCTGGCGGATTAACCTCTGCACTGTAAATCAGAACACTGTTAAATACGCGTTTCTGTATTTATGCAATATGAGACAATTGAGATTAAAGCAGATCACTCCAAGTCCTTATAATAAAGTGCATGGCAGTTTCATGCTGTTAACATTCGAACATTGGCGATTCTTGAATAGTAATACATAACACGATTGCTTAACTTTGTAGCAGTTGGCAATTGGTATAAGTGCTTTCTTTTGTAAACAAGCAGCTCGTGTCAGCAGTGACTTAACATGAAGTCTGACTGGAGTCTGTGGCACCCTGTGCCAACTGAACAAGTCAACACTTCCCCTGTCGGTGATTTTAATACCTACACCATTTCCCGGAAAAGCGCGACTTCTCAGTTCGATTGCGATTTATTTAAAAGGGCTTGCCTATGCCTGGGCTTTTGATGCTTGGCGGGACATAATTGCACCAATAATAGAATAGAAATACAACCCACTGGTTGTATTTGGCATAGTTATGCAATTAAATCATGGAATCGTTTTCTCTAATATAATTAAATTAAATTATTGGAATACGTGTGGGAGGATTACTTAACTGATAAGATAGCCTGTTTACTATGCATCATTTCTATATATTCTATAAACACAAGTTAAATTAATAAACTATCAATAGTCATGCAGAATTTCACTGAAAACAATAAGAAATAAAAAAGCCTAGATATTGTAAATGATACTTCGTTATACTGCTACGATCAACATGCATAGCTACTTTATTGGGTCTGTTCACGCCTTATAGCGCCTTATCATAGCTTCGCTCACAACGGCATGATTTCTCGGAAATCAGGTTGCCTGTAGTTTGAGCGCGCCGTCCTTGTTGTGACATTCGGCGCAGATGCAGACTGCTGCCAAAACCGTATGCATGCTACTAAGTGGGGAAGTCCCAGCATCTCTGTATAAAAACCACTGTTCCTTCAGCAGAGTGTACACACTGTCAATGAAGACCAGACGGGATATTACAAGGAATAACATAGGAACAACTTCTCGCTCCATCTTTACAAAAGAGAATACCTGCTTTTAGGCTACATTTCTAATCAATCGGATTAAGCGACATCATATTGCAGCTGTAAGTGATTTTATTGTATTTTTGCATGCACTACTAGGCCACATATAAACTGTGCTCATAGCTCTCTTTGTACATATTTATAGACAATATAGTTTGTATTTATAGTAGGCCTGTAGGCATTTAAAAAAAAATAGGGACTCGCATTTGTTTTTACGTGTGTGCAGCAGGGTGCATCTTGTCATTGGGCATAGTCCACATATTTGGACAGATAATATTACACTGACACGAACGCGCCTTGAAGCAAAGGGTTGTGGCGGTACGGTCAACCTGTTGGTGAATTAACCTAAGCCGAAGTAATGCAAGTAGCTAATACAAAATTGCAGTAGTATATTATGACTTTTCAAGAGTTTTAGTTAAAATATAAATAATTGCACGTTTTAGTAGGTCTAGGTGTAACACTGTTTGTAACGTATCTAGGCACTGTAATGCATTGGTTTAAATCCGTTCGCTTGCTCAGTGCACGATCAGAGTGTGCATGTTATTTGTTGAATATGTCCATCGTGTTCTTTTTAAGCACTTCTAAAGAACCTGCTCCATTTAACTTGGGATGCACTAGATATAACCAAACTCTTTATCTGCTTGAATAAGACAACGAAAAAGACTTTTAAAGACGTTCAATGTAGTCCTATTAAATGCACATGACAGAAATACTAGTACTGCTTTCTTTCACTGATTTGGATAGTCCAGTAATTTGACAGTCGTTGACAATGGTCATGGCTACATCACACTTCCTGGTCATGACGAGACTAGGCATCCGATAGTGGGCGCTAGAGCTGCATATAGTCTAGAATTGATGTGCATTCCCGATACTACACTCGTGCTTCTCCTGGACCGGCTCGTACTTAAAGCATCCTCCATTCAGACTGTAAAGGCACAATTCCCCTCCTTAACTATCTTTAATGGCGAACCCCCGAAAAATATGTGTACTGTCTTAATAAAACACAATTTGCCACCACCATTTTCGTATTTTCGGGCAATTTAGGATGTTGTACACCGTTCGCTGAACGCGTTGTTCAACATCCTAAATTGTTCGAAAGCACGAAATGTTAATGGAAAATTGTGTTTTATTAAGACAGTACACATTTTCTGGCAGCTCGCCATTAATGATAGCTACGGAAATAAATGATGCCTTTGCAGCCTGAATGGAGGATGCTTTATGTATGAGCTGGTCCAAGGGGGATAGGAGTGTTTACTGGGAATGCACATTAATCTCAGACTATAGTCTGCCAAGGCTAGGTCATGAGCTTCACTGGACTAAACTTCTGCACTAACTGAGAAGGGCAGTGGGAGGGCCTGAGTAACATGCTTGTACATCTACCTCACATTCCATGTGGCTAAAACTCAGCTAATCTATTCTCCTTGCTCTCCCAGGAACCATGCCTGTGTCTAGGATGAGAATGAGACCTTGGTTGGAGGAAAAGATTGAGTCCAACACCATCAGTGGATTGGTGTGGGTGGACAAGGTAAGACTCATCAGACTCATCTAATGCATGTTTATGTACAAAGGAAACAAATACTCCCTGAAACATTGCAGTGGCGGACACTCATTGTAAGAAGAGAACTTAGTCCAGACATTGACAGCTCCAAGCATATTAAGCACTATTACCCATGAGAAGGACTACTCAAAACCAAGCATGTAGAGGAGAAGCTGAGGTGAGAGATAGGAGGCGCTCATTTGAAACCCATTGCTTTGTGGTTTTTGTCCAGGACAATAAGATTTTCTCCATCCCATGGAAGCATGCTGCACGTCATGGATGGGACTTGAACAAGGACGCATGTCTGTTCAAGCAATGGGCCATGCACACAGGTGAGCAAATAACACATACCTAGACTACCTACTATAGCCCCTCTCATAATAAAATGTCATTTCACCTAGATGCATCATATGCTCTGCGCAATATGCACTTCAGCACCATAAGGTTTTTCAATATACTTACTGCATCGTAATAACAATGATGTCACTTGTCTGTGGATGCAGGGAAATTCATACAAGGCGAGACTAAACCGGACCCTAAGACATGGAAGGCTAATTTCCGCTGTGCAATGAACTCCCTTCCTGACATAGAGGAAGTGAAAGACAAAAGCATCAACAGAGGGAGTGGAGCGGTGCGTGTCTACAAGATGAAGAACGTCCACTCCAAGCCAAATAACAAGAGGTCAAAAGCAAACATTGTAAAGAAAAATAACAAGGTAAGGTTATATTCCTTTTTTAACTGCAACCCGCTTTAGAATCCCTTCAACCCGCTTTAGAATCCCTTCAACCCACTTTAGAATCCCTTCAACCCACTTTAGAATCCCTTCAACCCGCTTTAGAATCCCTTCAACCCGCTTTAGAATCCCTTCAACCCACTTTAGAATCCCTTCAACCCGCTTTAGAATCCCTTCAACCCGCTTTAGAATCCCTTCAACCCGCTTTAGAATCCCTTCAACCCGCTTTAGAATCCCTTCAACCCACTTTAGAATCCCTTCAACCCACTTTAGAATCCCTTCAACCCACTTTAGAATCCCTTCAACCCACTTTAGAATCCCTTCAACCCACTTTAGAATCCCTTCAACCCACTTTAGAACCCCTTCAACCCACTTTAGAATCCCTTCAACCCACTTTAGAATCCCTATCATCATTGTAGTAATGTATTCCCTCTGCTATATAAAGACCTGTGCATGTCTATTTCGGCTGGCTGTATCCAAGCCAGTGTCAACAGAGATGAACATTATAATCTTACTTCATGTTTTGCTCTTGTCTCTTCTAGGGGTCACAGATCAAGACAGAGGGAATGGCGTACAGCGAAACCATTTGCCCCGAGGACCTCAATACCAACACACACCCGCAGGAGGAATGTATGACACAGGAAAGCATAGTAGACAGCACAGACAACCTAGATGATTTCACATTTGCTCCAGAGTGTTCCACCAGTGTGGAAATAGGCCCAGACAGCACCAACAACTTCTACACATCTTTCCAAGTGTCACCAGACCACCCCACAGGTAAGATTAACCTTGCTAGATGCTTGGGTTTGAATAAACTATTTGTGTTTGAGTGTGGGCTGCGAATGTAATTGAGGTTTGCACAATGCTCATTCCAATTGCCCTTCTTCAACTTTACAGACTATGAAGACAGTCACCAAGAAACCCTTATTGAGGTAAGTTTGTCTCTACCACTACAAGTTCAGTGTGCTTTTTTAATTATCAGGAATAATCCATGTATGCCAGATATTCTGTATTGAATACTAGAAATTCTACACAGTTAAACCTAACAAAAATTCAACCAGGCTCATCACCTGTGTTCTGCTCATTTAGATGACACAGCATTGGGAGCAAGGCAGTGTAAACGACAAGGGGTTCCTGAGCAATGAAGTAGACACCTCAGAGTCCTTCGACACTGCAGAGTCTTACCACAGTCCAGAGAGCCAATGGAGTGATAACTCAGGTAAATAAATGATGCTAGATGGAATCAGGCTGTTAATTATACTGTAGTATTCAACGGCAGGATTTCGTCCTGGCTCCATGCATTGTCTTTGTAAAACATTTGTTAGTCAAAATGAAAGACTACAAACAAGGAAAAGGAATAGGAAAACTCTGGATTCTGTAGGCCATTGTAAACATATTTGTTAAACAAATCTATCACATGTAAAACACTGAGACGATTGAGGACAGTGCTTCAATCAATAATATTTCCTTCTCATGTGCATAAGGTGTGAAACATGATAATGCATATATGGTAAATAGATGGCAGACATAGAAGTGAATGATTTGACCAGAGCCTATAAGCTTCAGTTTTTACCATTGCATCAAAAATCATCTAACAAGGCCGCTGTCAATATTGCAAAACATAAGACGAAGTCTGTACCATCTTTCAGCTGTGATTTTCTTGCATCACTGACCTCCTTTGTTTTGTTCGTCTGACAGGGGCGGAAATAGAGCTGCGGCTGTATACAGAACTCATCTCAGGACTACCGATCATTGACGACATCCACCCTTACACCGACTACTGGTCACTGAACAACAACACATACAGTTATCCCCAACAGATCACATGCCCACTCTGAGGCCCGCTCTCTCAGACCCTGAACAGAACCAAAAGACTTCATTCCCGACTTTTTCTTGAAGTCATGACCTCAAGCTTACACCATCTTTGGCATTTGACGAATGCTGCTCTGTGACAGTTGGAGGATCTCTAAAACCTTTGGTAGCATTTTTGAAAGGAAGTATGTCTGGTACTCCCTACTGTGTTTCCACTCTTTGTTAAATCGTGCTCATAGCTGTATTGTACTCAGTATGAATAGCTCATTTACAAGATCCACAGTTGATATGATGGCACCTAGCCCGTTGCCAAAACATCACATCAACTCTCCGCTTGGATGAGCAACATCAGGTTTTTCTGTTTCACTGTGACAAAATGTTCCGTTATTTACACACTATATGGTATACAGCAGTATATTCCCGGAAGATAATCATTCATAACAAACTATTTTGAGAAAATGTCTGTTCATTTGGTGAAAGGTGTTAAAGATGTCATTTTGTGTATATTTGTATATATCTTTTATATCATAGTTTTTTTTGTTTGTACAAATTAAATTAAATGCCAACCTATTGTGAGTTGTGTGTATACTGTATAGTTCATATATTGTATCCTATACTTAATATCTAAAAATATTTATATCTGACATGACATACTTTTAGAGATGTTTTGATGAGGGGAGAACAGCCTATATAACCGGATGAGTTAGCTATCTAAGACATGGTGAGCTGACAGTGTCCAATGCATCACTGCGCAACAGGCAACAGCCTGATGCAAGTCTATAGTAACATTGTAAATTACAATGTAATAATTGTAGAATAACACTTTATTGGAAACAGATTGGTTTTGAAGGGAGTCTTATTGCCATTCTTCAAAGTGGCAGGACTTTTAACAGAGCATAAAATGTTTTTTTTTAATGGTGAAGGGGATTTAACACAGCATTGTGTGTAAATCACATGATTATTCCCAGCTGTTGTAAACTACACTACTATATAAATTAGAGAGGAATTACTTTCTCAGACTCAAGCATATAAAACACTGTTGAATATGTCAGGTTTGTTAACGTTTCTCGGAAACGGGTCAAACTACTTTTGCAACTGCTTTCCACAGAAGCTATAAGGGCACAGAAGCTATAAGGGCACAGGGCGAGACCCAGATGCAGACACGGGAGGCAGATGGTTAGAGTCTCTGATATTTATTTTAATCCAAGGGGCAGGCAAGAGAATGGTCGTGGACAGGCAAAAGATCATAACAAGGTCAGAGTCCAGGAGGTACAGAGTGGCAGGCAGGTTCGAGGTCAGGGCAGGCAGTGTGTCAGGCAGGTGGGTTCAGAGTCAAGGCAGGCAAGCAGATAAACAGGTGGGTGGAGACAATCCATGTTTTATAATTGTTCTCATTTCCTATTTCGGGTAGTTTGTCAAATCATCGCAGTGTACTTAATACAAGGTATACATTTTATTGTCCATTGTATTATACAGTCGTGGACAAAGGTTTTGTGAATGACACAAATATTAATATCCACAAAGTTTGCTGCTTCAGTGTCTTTAGATATTTTTGTCAGATGTTACTGTGGAATACTGAAGTATAATTATAAGCATATAATTATAAGCATTTCACAAGTGTTTATTGACAATTACATGAAGTTGATGCAAGGAGTCAATATTTGCAGTGTTGACCCTTCTTTTTCAAGACCGTTGCAATCTGCCTTAGCATGCTGTCAATTAACTTCTGGGCCACATCCTGACTGATGGCTGGCCATTCTTGCATAATCAATGCTTGGAGTTTGTCAGAATTTGTGGGTTTTTGTTTGTCCACCCGCCTCTTGAGGATTGACCACAATTTCTCAATGGGATTAAGGTTTGGGGAGATTCCTGGCCATGGACCCAAAATATCAATGTTTTTTTCTTCCCCGAGCCTCTTAGTTATCACTTTTGCCTTATGGCAAGGTGCTCCATCATGCTGGAAAAGGCATTGTTCATCACCAAACTGTTCCTGGATGGTTGGGAGAAATTGATCTCGGAGGATGTGTTGGTACCATTCTTTATTCATGGCTGTGTTCTTAAGTAAAATTGTGAGTGAGCCCTCTCCCTTGGCTGAGAAGCAACCCCACACATGAATGGTCTCAGGATGCTTTACTGTTGGTATGACACAGGACTGATGGTAGCCCTCCCCTTGTCTTCTCCGGACAAGCTTTTTTCCAGATGCCCCAAACAATCGGAAAGGGGATTCATCAGAGAACATGACTTTACCCCAGTCCTCAGCAGTCAAATCACTGTACCTTTTGCAGAATATCAGTCTGTCCCTGATGTTTTTCCTGGAGAGAAGTGGCTTCTTTGCTGCCCTTCTTGACACCAGGCTATCCTCCAAAAGTCTTCGCCTCACTGTGCGTGCAAATGCACTCACACCTGCCTGCTGCCATTCCTGAGCAAGCTCTGTACTGGTGGTGCCCCGATCCCACAGCTGAATCAACTTTAGGAGACGGTCCTGGCGGTTGCTGGACTTTCTTGGGCGCCCTGAAGCCTTCTTCTCAACAATTGAACCGCTCTCCTTGAAGTTCTTGATGATCCGATAAATGGCTGATTTAGGTGCAATCTTACTGGCAGCAATATCCTTGCCTGTGAAGCCCTTTTTGTGCAAAGCAATGATGACGGCATGTGTTTCCTTGCAGGTAACAATGTTGACAGAGGAAGAACAATGATTCCAAGCACCATCCTCCTTTTGAAGCTTCCAGTCTGTTATTCGAACTCAATCAGCATGACAGAGTGATCTCCAGCCTTGTCCTCGTCAACACTCACACCTGTGTTAACGAGAGAATCAGCTGGTACTTTTGTGGCAGTGCTGAAATGCAGTGGAAATGTTTTTGGGGGGATTCAGTTCATTTGCATGGCAAAACGGGACTTTGCAATTAATTGCAATTCATCTGATCACTCTTCATAACATTCTGGAGTATATGCAAATTGCCATCATACAAACTGACGCAGCAGACTTTGTGAAAATTAATATTTGTGTCATTCTCAAAACCTTTGGCCACGACTGTATTGAACCATCTTGTTCTACATTCTAAAACTGGAGCTGAAAGAACTGTGCTGAATTTGAGCTAGTCTAGAAATACAGAATCATAATAATATTTAGATATAGAGTATAGTTGTTTAAACATTTCCTTTTTTATTCAAATAATAATGCTAATGGAGTTTGAGATATTTTCCTCATAAGTAGTGACCTGTCCAGAATACTTGACAAGGATGGAATTGGTACAGAGAAATCACCACACTTTCTCCAGGCAACTGTTAGCACGGCAACAGGAGCCTTATCCGTACATCAAATCAAATCAACTGTTATTTTTCACATGCTTCCTGGACAACAGGTGTAGACTAACAGTGAAATGCTTACTTACCGGTCCTTTTCCAACAATGTAGAGCTAAAGATAAGGTCCCAAAAAATCTAAATAAATGAAATAGTGACACAAGAATAAAACAAGGAGTAGAAAATAACATGGTTATATACAGGGAGTACCAGTACAGTAATTATATACAGTGCATTCGGAAAGTATTCAGATCCCTTGACTTAATCCACATTTTGTTACGTTATAGCCTTATTCTAAAATGTTAAATTGCTTTTTCCCCTCATCAATCTACACACAATACCCCATAATGTAAAAGAAAAAAATCGTTTTTTAGAATTCTTTGCTAATGTATATAAAATAAAATAAAAATAAAAACTGAAATATTACATTTACATAAGTATTCAGACCCTTTACTCAGTACTTGTTGAAGCACATTTGGCAGCATTTACAGCCTCGAGTCTTCTGGGGTATGAGGCAACAAGCTTGGCACACCTGTATTTGAGGAGTTTCTCCCATTCTTCTCTGCAAATCCTCTCAAGTTCTGTCAGGTTGGATTAGGAGCATTGCCACAGATCTATCTTCAAGTCTCTCTAGAGATGTTCGATCGGGTTCAATTCCAGGTGTCTGGCTGGGCCACAAGGATATTCAAAGACTTTTCCCGAAGCCACTCCTGCGTTGTCTTGGCTGTGTGCTTAGGGTCATTGTCCTGTTGGAAGGTGAACCTTCACCTCAGTCTGGTGTCCTGAGCGCTCTGGAGCAGGTTTTCACAAATCTGTGCCTTGACGCCATCGTGTCGCAGAGCTCTATGGACAAATTCTTCGACCTCATGGATTAGTTTTTGCTCTGACATGCACTGTCAACTGTGGGACCTTATATAGACAGGTGTGTGCCTTTCCAAATAATACCCAACCAATTGAATTTATCACAGTTGGAGTCCAATCAAGTTCTAGAAACATCAATGGATGGATGATCAATGGAAACAGGATGCAGCTGAGCTCAATTTCGAGTCTCATAGCAAAGGGTTTTTCTAAAAACCTGTTTTCACTTTGTCATTATGGGGGATTGTGTGTACAATAATGAGGAACATGTTTAATTGAATCCATTTTAGAATAAGTCTGCAACATAACAAAATGTGGAAAAAGGTCAAGGGATCTGAATACTTTCTGAATGCACTGTATGTTAAAGCAGCTTTACATAGACAGGATCACAGTATTGTTTTCAATAAATAAATTAGCAATTTCAAAAATTGGTTTCTCCATTGAATCCTATGGGAAATATTGATATCAAATTCTATGCATTTTTGTTAAAACGGCTGTCCATACATGCAGTGGAGTTGGTGTTAGAGGTATCAAAACTATACTTTTACAGTTTTTTTTTTACAGTCCATACGGTTTCCCTTCATAACGTCATAATTTGACCTGACTTATACTTATAAATGGGGCCCTGAATTTTTCCTGGTCATTTGAGTTTATTATATGGCTTCAAGCTCCATGTATGTTATGCTGCTTCTCAATAAGTTGGGTCTTAGTTTCTAAATGTTCATGTGGCTTAGCTGATTCATGTTGGAAACATTCTCCCTAACTTGTCATTTTCTCGGGTACTGTACTCTGGGGCGGCAGGTAGCCAAGTGGTTAAAGCATTGGACTAGTCACTGAAAGGTTGCAAGATCGAATCCCTGAGCTGACAAGGTAAACATCTGTTCTGTCCCTGAATAAGGCAGTTAATCCACTGTTCCTAGGCCGTCATTGAAAATAACAATGTGTTCTTAATTGATTTGCCTAGTTAAATAAAGTTTAAAAAAATCACAACTCCACCACTGTCTTTGAGAGGGAGATGCATTCCTATGGTTCAGTTTGCCCTTGAGGACAAGTCTCCCACACATTTTGTTTCAGCTTGTAGACTTTATTCTGCATGGGAAGATATAAAAATAAGGAACCCCTCAGCATTAGTAAATTGGTATGGAAACCAGTGTATGCAGTTTCGATGGGCATCTCCAATATACCCATGGCAAAGCAAGGAGGAAGTATGTATCCCTTTGATGTTACAAGACAACTTTGCATTTTGGATTGTTAGACATTATACAACGGCTGGGTCCAATCCTGAATGCTGATTGGTTAAAACCGCATTCCAGCTGGTGTCTAATCGACAAGTTGCCACTGGCTAAATCTATGACATTATAATGCCTATTTACTCTGTTCTATTTGACTGCGCCATCCACTGTCTCATCAGCCCAGCCAAGCAATTTATAAACTTGATCTCGACTATAAAAAGCATCTGGACATTATCTGACATTTCTTTTAGACTAACATATAGCTGCCAACAGCAGAGATTTGTATAAACCTTGTTGTCTGTCTCTCCGACTCTCGAAGCCTATGTTTGGAGGATAACTTCGTGCCACTATTGTATATTGATAGGTTTGGTTTCTGAGCTTGAACTATTATGAATCATTTGTTTTTAAAGAGACATGAGGGGTGCCATAAGGAAGCTGGGGAGTGGCTGAGTGCAGGGAAAACGGTCACGTGTGGCAGTACTGATAAGGGCCGGCAGGTAGCCTCGTGTTTAGGGCATTGGGCCAGTAACCAAAAGGTAGATAGATCAAATCACCTAGCTGACAAGGTACACATCTGTCGTTCTGCCCCTGAACAAGGCAGTTAACCCACTGTTCCCTGGCTGCCATTGTAAATAAGAATTTGTTCTTAACTGACTGGCCTCGTTAAATAAAGGTTAAATTAAGAAAAAGGGGAGGAACCGTTTAAGTCCCGTATCACTCAGCCCCCTGCCTAGCAATTAAAATGCAATGTTTAGTGATAAGGAGGAGACTCCATCCAAAGTGGGGTATGTATACTACCACAGGTGAAACTTTGTCTGATGCAGCTGTATAGGCCCTCTGGGAATAATAAACTTGGCGTAAGCTTTCATAGAGTCCGTTGAGTTTGTACTCTGAAAATGAAAATGTGAACGATATGCTCCAAACACCGGCTTCTGTGGCATTATCACTTAATTATCATCTGTATACATAACCTTTACACGGCTTAATTTCTTATTTGCAGCATGTGTATTACAATAGACTTAATCCATGATCCATCCTGCCCATGCAAAGAACTAGTAAGCTCTGTCACAGTAGCTCATATGTAACCACAAACACACAAAGAGAGGGAGGGAGGAAAAGGAGGGAGTGTACCAAAACCATGTGACAGATGAAAAACAGAGGTGCTTTCCAATCCACACACACACTGTAGTGTACATATAATGTCTAACTGATACACAGGCTGTCCCATTAGAACAGAATTTCCATGACAAAAAAAGAACCCTCTAACCTATGTGACTGTATTTCTCATTGGCCAAAGGGGCTATTCGTCATGTCTATAATGAGATCATTTTACTGTTATCATTAAGATGCTATTCAGCAAAGTGGTAGTCTGGGTAGCAGGTTTCACCTGCAGTATCAGGTACAGATAAACAGTATCTTAGTTGACAATTACAGTACCCGACCTGAAGACGTATTGTCAGGAATAAAAGTATACACCTTCATATTTTGTTGAAGACATACACTTTACCACTTTAAAGTGGTGATTTATTGCTTCTGAACAAGCAGAAGTTGAACATGAGTTGTTTTGACGGTTGTGAAATGAGACGGGCAACACAACCTCACCACAACACAGCAGCATGGGTAACTTCCCTTATCACGTGGAGAGAAATGTCTGTTTGGTATTTCCCAAAACTTTCAGCCTTAATGACCCAGCATGGCTGTACATACTGACCCTCCACCCAGGGCTGAGTTTACGCTGCAACTCTGGTCTTCTGCAAACATTACCCAGAGAGAATATAAATGATCTAGGACTGTAAGAGCATAATGTGTTGACGTAAATGTTTTAGTAGGTCTAGTACTGTAATATTGACTCCTACTGTCACATATCAAGCACACAAAGCATGTGACAGAAAGGGTGAGCGCTGAAATATTAACCACCCATGCCACTCATTAACAAACAAAACATATAGTCCTTATTTGGGGGGGGGGGATATCAGGATATCAGGGTGAAGACTCTCAATGACACAGGTAAAACAAACATAGCGAGCGACAGAAAAGGTGAGAAGTGTGTTCGTGTGTGTGTGTGTGTGTACGTGTGTATGTGCAGGTTCTGAATTGAATTAGAAAATATCTAATCTCAGAACGGGAACAAAACTGAGGGTGAGGTTGTTATTTGAACAATATCAACAATGGGATTTTGAATTGTATTTCAAAGTGATGAATTATCATTTGTTCTCGCTCAATCAAAGCCAAGGGTTACCAAGGAAACAACAACTCAGATGTTTGATGATAATCAGAGATGATCAGAGATAACCAGATGGTACGTTTTTCTGCTCACCTGGGAAAAGAGTGAGGAGGAGGAGGGGGATATGGCAATGTCCAATGCCTTTCATTTAAATTAAGTCAATTTTACTGGAAAGGCAGACTCGACAAACACACATTGGCTTTATCACCTGTCTTTGCACCAGATAGTGTGAAAAAGCCAACAGGATTGATAATAACCACAGGCTTTTCTGAATGACAGGATGTCAATAGGCAGAGATAAAGTAGAGTAGAGAGCATTAGGACAAATTTAGGGCAGTGATTCTGAATACCAATACTCAGCAATGGGAATGCATTTATGAGTCACAGTCAAGACTCAGCTGATATGCATGCCTTTTGAACATATGTAAATGTGTTCCTATTAAACTCAGTTCTGTCTATGCAAACTCTGCTATTATAGATGAATTATTACACTATGGCCTATAATCAAATTGGATGGACATGTAGCAACGGAAGTGCCATAATCATTGTGGCATGGTGGTGATATTACTGTCGATGAGATGTTGCATGATCTTGTTGAACATAACACCATCACCACCACTTTAAACCCCTCTCTTTAAATCCCTTCCTTTACCACTAAATCCCTCCTCAAACGCACCTGCTCAAACGAATAGTCAAACTAATAACATGTGATGTGTCAAGGCAAAATGATTGAAATGAATGCAAGGAATCACAACAAGTGCCAAACAAAACAACATAATAGAGGCCGGCTGGGGTAGGTTGATTTTCAGGTTTAGTCTCTGTGTTTACTGTGTCTTTAGACTTGACTTTGATGCTTTTGTTTGGCTTCTCTGGAAACCCTTCTCCGGGCAGGCACACACACCTACCTACTGGCAGCTACTCCTCCCAATGATGACTCAGGGTACTAATGCACTACAACACAACACAACAATGCACCCACGACACACAAGTATGAATACTGACTAACAGAATGATCTGACGTGATCTGATGTGGCACGGTTGTATGTGCGTCCCAACTGGCACCCTATTTAGGGCACTACTTTTGACCAGGGCCCTATGGCTGAGGAGGAAGAGATCCCTGAGTGACTCAGGCTCTAAGCCTCCCTATGTCTGTCTGCTGATTTACTAGAAATACCAGAGCTTCTCAGAAACACACAGAGACCAGGAATGCCTGGCATGACATCTACCATGTAGTGGAACGGTGTGGGTTGATAAAAAAAACAACAACAGATAAATCAAGGT
Organism: Oncorhynchus kisutch; assembly: GCF_002021735.2. NCBI lineage: Eukaryota > Metazoa > Chordata > Actinopteri > Salmoniformes > Salmonidae > Oncorhynchus > Oncorhynchus kisutch. The sequence goes on from NC_034179.2 coordinate 51,447,405, forward strand.
ACATTGCATCTGTTGGAATATTGTTATTTAGCTAGATAGCTCATGGTTAGCTATACTACACTACACTAAATGACCAAAAGGGGACACCCCTTCAAATTTGTGGATTCGGCTATTTCAGCCACACCCGTTGCTGACAGGTGTATAAAATCGAGCACATAGTCATGCAATCTCCATAGACAAACATTGGCAGTAGAATGGTCTGTACTGAAGAGCTCAGTGACTTTCAACATGCCACCTTTCCAAGAAGTCAGTTTGTCAAATTCCTGCCCTGCTAGAGCTGCCCCGGTGAACTTTAAGTGCTGTTATTGTGATGTGGAAACGTCTAGGAGAAACAACGTCTCTGGCGCGAAATGGTAGGCCACACAAGCTCACAGAATGGGACCGCAGAGTGCTAAAGCGCCTGTCCTCGGTTGCAACACTCACTACCAAGTTCCAAACTGCCTCTGGAAGCAACGTCAGCACAAGAACTGTTTGTCGGGAGCTTAATGAAATTAGTTTCCGTGGCTGAGCAGCCGCACACAAGCCTAAGATCACCATGCGCAATGCCAAGTGTCGGCTTGTGTGGTGTAAAGTTCGCCGCCATTGGACTCCTGAGCAATGGAAACACTTTCTCTGGAGTGATGAATCACGCTTCACCATTTGGCAGTCCGATGGACAAATCTGGTTTTGGTGGATGCCAGGAGAACGCTACCTGCCCGAATGCATAGTGCCAACTGTAATGTTTGGTGGAGGAGGAATAATGGCCTGGCGTGTTTTTCATGGTTCGGGCTAGGCGCCTTAATTCTCCCTCCCTCTCTTCCAGTGAAGGGGTTTGATTCTGTGCTTCCAACTTTGTGGCAACAGGCCCTTTCCTGTTTCAGCATGACAATGCCCCCATGCACAAAGCGAGGTCCATACAGAAATGGTTTGTCGAGATCGGTGGGAAAGAACTTGACTGGACAGAGCCCTGACCTCAACCCATCAAATACCTTTGGGATGAATTGTAATGCAGACTGTGAGCCTGGCCTAATTGCCCAACACCAGTGCCCGACCTCACTACTGTCCTTGCAGCTGAATTGAAACAAGTCTGCGCACTAATGTTCCAACATCTAGTGGAACGCCTTCCCAGAAAATGTTTTACACAAATTTGGTTATATCCATGTTAGTGAGCATTTCTCCTTTGACAAGATAATCCATCCACCTAACAGGTGTTGCATATCAAAAAGTTGATTAAATAGCATAATTACACAGGTGCATCTTGTGCCGGGGACAATAAAAGGCCATTCCGGTTTCAACTGTAGATGGCAGATGGAAGACAGCGTGTATGAATTTGTGTGGGCAAGCGGTATGGTGATGTCAATGTTGTGAACAGAGTGCCCCATGGGGGCGGTGGAGTTAGGGTATATGGGCAGGCATAAGCTATGGACAACGAACACAATAGTATTTTATCGATGGCAATTTGAATGCAAAGAGATAGGGTGACGAGATCATGAGGCCCATTGTCGTGCCATTCATCCGCCGCCATCCCTCATGTTTCAGCATGATAATGCACAGCCCCATGTCGCAAGGATCTGTACACAATTCCTGGAAGCAGAAACATCCCAGTTATTCCATGGCCTGCATACTCACCAGACATGTCACCCATTGAGCATGTTTGTGTGGCTCTGGATTGCCATGTATGACAGCGTTATCCAGTTCCTGCCAATATCCAGGCACTTCTCACTGAAGAGGCCACAATCAACAGCCGTACCAACTCTATGGGAAGGAAGTGGTGGTCACACCAGATACTGATCCATGTCCTTAACTTTTTTTTTTAAAGGTATCAGACTCTGACCAACAGTCATCATGTGAAATCAATAGATTTGGGCTGAATTAATTATTTTCAATTGAGTAATTTCCTCATGAACTGTAACTCAGTAAAATCTTTGAAATTGTTGCATGTTGCTTTTATATTTTTGTTCATGGGCCATAAGCCAACAGGAAAATGCTCATCCAGAGGAAAAACGGAAAAAAAGACAGTCAAAAATAAATAAATAAATAGAGAACACGGTTTTGAAGTGTCTGTCCTATACCGTATCTTGGAGTTAACAAAAGCTCATTTGTCTTTTTTTGGACACATATTTAACCTGTTATTTTTGTTGGCACAAAACTACAGTACATTCGGAAAGTATTCAGACCCCTTGACTTTTTCCAAATTTTGTTACGTTACAGCCTTATTCTACAATGGATCAACAAAAAAATCTCCTCATCAGTCTACACACTGTACCCCATAATGACAAAGCTAAAACAGTTTTTTTAGACATAAAAACAGAAATACCTTATTTACATAAGTATTCACACGGTTTGCTATGTGACTCAAAATTGAGCTCAGGTGCAGCCTGTTTCCAGTGATAATCCTTGAGATGTTTCTACAATTTGGACTGAGGTAAATTCAATTGATTGGACATGATTTGGATAGGAACACACCTGTCTATATAAGGTCCCACAGTTGACAGTGCATGTCAGAGCAAAAACAAAGCCATGAGGTCGAAGGAATTGTAGATCTCCGAGACAGGATTATGTTGAGGCACAAATCTGGTGAAGGGTATCAAAACATGTCTGCAGCATTGAAGGTCCCCAAGTGGCCTCCATCATTCTTAAATGGAAAAGGTTTGGAACCACCAAGACTCTTCCTAGAGCTGGCCGCCTGTCCAAACTGAGCAATCGGGGGAGAAGGGCCTTGGTCAGGCAGTTGACCAAGCACCCGATGGTCACTCTGACAGAGCTCCAGAGATGTGGACATAGGCGAACCTTCCAGAAGGACAACCATCTCTGCAGCACTCCACCAATCAGGCCTTTATGGTAGAGTGGCCAGACGGAAGCCACTCCTCAGTAAAAGGCACATGACAGCCCACTCGGATGATGACAAAGGCACCTTAAGGACTCTCAGACTATGATAAACGAGATTCTCTGGTCTGATTAAACCAAGATTGAACTCTTTGGCCTGAATGCCAAGAGTCATATCTGGAGGAAACCTGGTGCCATCCCTTTGGTAAAGCATGATGGTGGGAGCATCATGCTGTGGGGATGTTTTTCTGCAGCAAGGACAGGGAGACTAGTCAGGATCGTTAAAAAAAAGAACAGAGCAAAGTACAGAGAGATCCTTGATGAAAACCTGCCAGGAAAATAGCTGTGCAGCGACGCTCTCCATCCAACCTGACAGAGCTTGAGAGGATCTGCAGAGAATAATGGCAGAAACTCTCCACATACAGGTGTGCCAAGCTCGTAGTGTCATACCCGAGAAGACTCAAGGCTGTAATCGTTGCCAAAGGTGCTTAAACAAAGTACTGGATAAAGGGTCTGAATACTTATGTAAATGTGATATTTCAGTTTTTTATTTGACACATTTGCTAAAATGTATAAAAACCTTATTTTGCTTTGTCATGATGGGGTATTGTGTGTAGATTGATGAGGGGGGAAAAAACAACCTTGTTCGTGAGAGTCTCCCCTTTCCATAGAGTGGTCATAATAGTTTATAGGCTGTTCGAACGCTGTAGTTTAGGATGTCTCATGGTCTGACACACACTCGCTCGATCATCTTCCACCATAGGGGCGGAAGGGCGACATAGGCGGATGCGATGGATTGAGACCCAGCCTATGCAATAAACGTAATATCTTAAAAAATATATATGTTTCTTAGATTGACGCACATGTGCTTCAAGAGAATTTTAAGAATGAAAAAAAAATGGATGAATAAGATAATTGGCTACAGAAGTGGCTTTTTTTTTTTTACCAATCTTTATAGCTTTTTCCAAAAACAAATCCCAAAACATACAGGAGGAGTTACAGGCTAGCTACAAGTGGCTAGCTTAAACCGTGTTCATGTGCTAGTCGGAACTAGGGAACTCGGCACATGCATAACGGCACATGCATAACTACAACCAGTTAGCATGTCGGAAATCTTTGAGTTAACCAGTTCCGACTAGCACGTGAGTGGGGCATTAGTTAACGAACTGACTACCTTGGTCATGGCATGAATGACCGGAATGACACATTGATAAACCACCAAAGACACACCCCATTCTGTTTTAAAATTGAGAAAGAGGAGGAGTTGTACTGTTTTGCTGCCCAAAGTGGGAAATTTCCCCCATCCTTGTGGCAATTTAGCCAATGTTGCATATACACTTTGCTCAACAACCAAAAGAACTCTAGCTCTGCAGAGGGCAATTTCAAACCAGAAATTCCTACAATTACCTACAGTCTTTGGTCTAACATGCTAAAGTCTTGAAACATCAGAATCACGTGCAGAAACCAGAATGAAGAGTTACAGTAGGAGCAGTGAAAGACAAAACCACAAATAAACTATTTTTGTATAAGCAAGATATCATACAAGGTATCCAAATTACAACCTTGAACTTTTCTTCACTCTCCCTCTGACTTGATAAATCGAAGGTTGAACTGAGAGTAATAAAATACAATCGTCATACAGGATGCTGCTATAAAACAATCTCAGTGGACAAGCTCAGACATCTAAAGTTGTTGTTGTCTGTAGCAGGCTGTGACTGCTGCTCTGAGCTGCAGGTCCGATTTCTTGTAAATCACGTGACTTTTCCTAGGGCTGCAGTGTGGGCCTCTGGCCAGGGAGTGTCGCGACTGAGAAGAGGAGTGTCACCACTGAGAAGAAGAGAGAAGCATTTATAGGAAACTATGGGCCCTCTCATGGGTCCACATCCATTACCTGTGCACACATGTTGAAATTGTCCAGGGCCTGGACAAATTAAGATGCCAAAAGCATCTTAAGGCTAAGTTCATCTTTAGAACCAACCACACCAATTGATATAATAAACCAAAGTCAGATAATTACTGCAATGACTGCGATTTACACTATACACAACATTGACAAATACCAGGTTACATAAGAACTAGGCTACATACCGGTGGCTGACTTGACACACGTACCAGAGAAATGCCCTTATCTCTTCATCAGCAGCATTAAAACTGATTTTTTTTGACAGATTTGATCCTTAATGTGAATCTTAATGGGCATTTAAGCACTGTATGTAGTTTGTTTTCTGTAGGTTAATTGTTTGAGGTGAATACTTGTTGACATCAGGATTACACCAGTACTAGGCATCACATTATTTGGAATTCTGGCTCATAAGCAGTGGTGTAAAGTAGTTAAGTAAAAATACTTTAAAGTACTACATAAGTAGTTTTTGGGGGTATTTGTACTTTACTTTTTACAATTGAGATTTTTGACAACTTTTACTTCACTAGAATTCGTATAGAAAATGATGTACTTTTTAGTCAACATATTTTCCCTGACACCCAAAAGTTCTTGTTAAATTTTGAATGCTTAGCAGGACAGAAAATGGACCAATTCACACACTTATCAAGAGAACATCCCTGGTCATCCTTACTGCCTCTGATCTGGTGGACTCACTAAACACAAATGCTTTGTTTGTAAATGATGAGTGTGACCCTGGCTATCCGCAAATAAAAAAAACTATTAAATTGTGCCATTTTGTTTGCTTAATATAAGGAATTTTAAATCATTCGTACTTTTACTTTTGATTATTAAGTATATTTAAAACACAATACTTGTAGACTTTTACTCAAGTCGTTTTTTTTACAAAATTTTTTTTTTTTATTTGAGTCATTTTCTATTAATGTATCTTTACTTTTACTCAAGTATGACAATTTGATACTTTTTTCACCACTGCTCACAAGTCTGGGTGCATTGTGTTTTCTGACCAAGTTGGTCACAATTTCCTTGATCACTATCACTGTCATACAATTGAGAGAGAAAACATCTTGCTTGGCAGCATTCCACATCCAAAACACTATAAAAAACACATATGTTTTGGCTCTGTCATGAAAATAGCATGAGAGATCATCATCCTAACTTTGATACATTCAATAGGCCTTTATTTAGGATTCAGCATGTTTAATACTAGAGAATGACCTTCATGCACAAAGTCCTACCAGTGCATTGAAGACAAGCGTGTAATTTCTAACTACCTTTAGGCTTAGTGACAAAACTCTTCACAATCATGCAAATACACATTGTTTGACATTGACAGTACTGTCATAGTAAAAACCATATGACACCTGGTTAAAATATGAGTTTTTACCTTTATTGTTATAAACTGTGAGAATAACGAGTTTCCTAGTCCCTGCATTAACCCGTTTTAGGGCAATCAATGTTTTTGCAGTATACTCTTGGCGACATCTTGTGGTCTTTTATCAAACTTTTGAAGTGTGAAGTGATGCATTTTTTTGTGCCAATAAAGCTTGTGTTGTGGTATCAATCACATGTCACAAGGAAAGAAAGAGAAGCAGTGATGTAATCAATTCTTTGGAAATGTATAAAATGGCACCCGACACATTTCACTTAAACCCTACCAGTGACAATTTGCCTAGGGCTCCAATAGACACAAACTCTGACACCAAAGAGACATTAAAGAACAGAAATACAAATGTTCTTTAAAGATATTCGCATTTATCTGCCAATTGTACACACACAGGCACAGAGGCACGTGCACACGTACGCAAGCACAGACACCCCCCCACACACACACACATCTATACATTCTAAAACAGAGGTCCATCAAAATTGATCAGTTATAAACAGCCGGAATGAATCTATGCTGCTTACGTGGTACAGCAATTCAAGGTATGGGTGGACGAGTTTCAAAAAGAGCATAGAAGCCTATGAGTCAAGGGCATTTAATTTTTATTTTCAGTCCCTCACTTCCACTTTCTCACATAACATTGTGGGTAACAGATTATATGAAACCATGGAGCAAGTCAATAAATGCTTTATTACCAATACACACATTTGAGTGTATTTAGTATTACATTCTTACATGAACAACAGAAATACACAACTATGTGTTGACCAATCTTATGTGAAAACATTGCTTTGGCAATCCCTAAGGCCTAAGTAATAGTTGTATCATATCCTTGGACATCTACATGCAAACTCACCTTCAATGCAGTGAGAAGATCATATTCCATAGTAAAACGCATTTCAATGAATACATCCATAAATATACAGAAAAGATCCTTAACATAAATAAAGATTGAGGGACACAAGGATAGCAGGCTTGCGCTGTGTTTTCAGTTTTACTTTCACTTTTTGTTGTGATCAGTTGGGGGGAGGGCCCTGGCATGGAAACTCTTTGCTTCTATAAAACCAGCTGTATATTTGATCTGCACAGGAGATGTAGATGTAAGGATATTAGTGATGATATTGCAAATTCAGTGCCTTCGGAAAGTAGTCAGACTCCTTGACCTTTTCCACATTTTGTAAGGTTACAGCCTTATTCTAAAATCGATTAAATTGTTTTTTTTTTGCCCTCCATCATCAATCTACACACAATACCATTTTAGAATAAGGCTGTAACCTTACAAAATGTGGATCACATGATGAAAAAGCAAAAACAGGTTATTAGAAATTTCAGCAAATGTATAAAAAACTGAAACATCACATTTACATAGGTATTCAGACCATACACTCTGTACTTTGTTTAAGCACATTTGGCAGTGATTACAGCCTCAAGTCTTTTTGGGTATGACACTACATGCTTGACACACCTATATTTGGTGAGGTTCTGACATTCTTCTCTGCAGATCCTCTCAAGTTCAGTCAGGTTAGATTAGGAGCGTCGCTGCACAGCTGTTTTCAGGTCTCTCCTGAGATGTTTGATCGGGTTCAAGTCCCGGCTCGGGCTGGGCCACTCAAGGACATGCAGAGACTTGTCCCGGAGACACTCCTGTGTTGTCTTGGCTGTGTGCTTAGGGTCGTATTCGTGTTGGGAGGTGAACCTTCACCCTAGTCTGAGGTCCTGAGAGCTCTGGAGCAGGTTTTCATCAACGATCTCTCTGTACTCCTTTCATCTTTGCCTCAATCCTGACTAGTCTCCTAGTCCCTGCTGCTGAAAAACATCCCCACAGCATGATGCTGCCACCACCATGCTTCACCATAGGTATGGTGCCAGGTTTCCTCCAGATGTGACACTTGGCATTCAGGCCGAAGAGTTCAATCTTTGTTTAATCAGACCAGACAATCTTGTTTCTATTGGTCTGAGAGGTGCCTTTTAGCAAACTCCACGTGGACTGTCATGTGTCTTTTACTGATGAGTGGATTTCGTCTGGCCACTCTAACATAAAGGCCTGATTGGTGGAGTGCTGCAGAGATGGTTGTCCTTCTGAAAAGTTCTCCCATCTCCACAGAGGAACTCTAAAGCTCTGTCAGAGTGACCATCAGGTTCTTGGTTACCTCCCTGACCAAGGCCTTCTCCCCTGATTGCTCAGTTTGGCCGGGCGGCCAGCTCTAGGAAGGGTCTTGGTCGTTCCAAACTTCCTCCATTTAAGAATGATAGAGGCCACTGTGATCTTGGGGACCTTCAATGATTCAGAAATTTTTTGGTAAATTTTTTGATAAATAAATAAATAAAATAAAATTTTATTTGTCACATGCGCCAAATTCCACAGTGAAATGCTTACTTATGAGCTCCAAACTGACAGTGCAGTTTCAAATAATATGGAAAAGAATAAGAGATAAAAGTAACAAGTAATTAAAGAGCAGCAGTAAAAAAATAATAGTATTTACAGGGCAGTGCTGGTACAGAGTCAATGTGCTGGGGCCCCAGTTAGTTGGGATAGTATGTACATGTAGGTAGAGTTAATTAAAGTGACTATGCATAGATGACAACAGAGAGTGGAAGTGGTGTGGAGAGGGGAGGGGGGGGTGCAATGCGGATTATCTGGATAGCCATTTGACTAGATGGAGGGCAAGGCAGAGCTTTGTATGCATCTCTGTGTGTGGAGTATAGGTGGTCCAGAGTTATTTTCCCTCTGGTTGCACATTTAACATGCTGATAGAAATTTGGCAAAGCTGATTTAAGTTTCTCATTCAATGCTATCTTAGTGCCAGCCTCTGAATGCGGTGGTATGTAAACAGCTACAAAGAATATCGATGAAAACTCTCTCGGTAGGTAACGGGGTCTGTAGCTTATCATGAGGAACTTTACCTCAGACGAGCAATAGCTTGAGACTTCCTTAGATATCGTGCACCAGCTGTTGTTTACAAAAATACATAGACCGCCGCCCCTTGTCTTACCAGACGCCGCTGTTCTATCCTGCCGGTACATCGTAAGATGTTACAGTTTTCAATGTCCTGTTGGTAGTTTAATCTTCCCAATAATTTGTCCATTTTATTGTCCAAAGATTGCATGTTTGCTAGCAGAATTGAGGGGAGTGGAGGTTTATTCAATTGCCCTCCGCCTCCTCTTCACACAGATCACTGGGGTCGGGGCCTGTTCCCGAGGGAGCCGTATATCCTCCACCTCGGGCTCGTTGGAGTCATGAAAGAAGGATTCTACAAGTCCGTGGTGAGTGATCGTAGTTCTGATGTCTAGAAGTTATTTTAGGTCGTAAGAGGCGGTAGCAGCAATATTATGTACAAAAATAGTAAAGAAATAAGTTACAAACAATGCATATAAACAAACAAAAAAACACAATCGGTTGGGGGGTGCGTAAAATGTCTGCCTTCTGCTCCGGTGCCATTTTACAGTGCCCATTCAGAGGGTGAGTGGGGTTTGGTAGTTGTTGCCAGCCACACCAATTTGAGTGTGTCAAGAACTGCAACACTGCTGGGTTTTTCAAGCTCAACAGTTGCCTGTGTGTGTCAAGAATGGTCCACTGCCCAAAGGATATCCAGTCAACCGCAACAGTCAGAAGCAATGGAGTCAACATGGGCCAGCATCTCTGTGGAACGCTTTTGACACATTGTAGTCCATACCCCAACAAACTGAGGCTGCTTTGAGGGCAAAAGGGGGTGCAACTCAATAGTAGGAAGATTTTCCTAGTGTTTTGTACACTCAGTATATATGAACAATGACATATGAGATATACAGTACAGTGTCTTGTGGGAAGTAACAACGTGTGTCAGTTAAAATCTGTTCTTTTTCTACAATGCGAATGTTACTTGTATTTGCAGTTTTCTTCTTACTTCCGAACCTATTGCAAAATGAGAGGCGTAGAAGTGTAGCACATTATACAACATACAGTGGGGAGAACAAGTATTTGATACACTGCCGATTTTGCAGGTTTTCCCACTTACAAAGCATGTAGAGGTCTCTAATTTCTATCACATGTACACTTCAACTGTGAGAGACAGAATCTAAAACAAAAATCCAGAAAATCACATCTCCCCACTGTATACTTGCAACCTACTACTCGTACTACTGCTATTATAATTCTAATGCTATTCCTCATGATAATTGCTGTAATTATGATACTAATAAACATTGTTGTTTTCATTATTGTTGCTATTATCATTATGCCATCATAAGAACAAGCTATGAAACGTTACCATATGCTATTAACTATTATAACACCTATGAAATACATGAATTACCCTCTAAGCTTCTGCATCTGTGGTATTGTCTCAGGGAGAAACTTTCCAAAACTCTCTGGTAGAATGAAACAACGTAGGCTGGATAACACAGCCAGACTCCCAATCAAAACATATGGCAGGTACTTGTAATAATTACCTGGTAAAAGAGGGCAAGATTATATAGATACACTTTATTAACAGTCCAATGTTGACTGTGTATCCCCTAGACTAGAGATGACATTTTAACATTACCTGCTGGGATAATCCGGATGAAGAGATTAACAGAACCGCCAAGAAACAGAGTGGATGACTGGCAGAATCTTCAATAGCAAAATGTCAGCAGTAACATAGCGATTATGTAGGCTGGCACTTCTACAGCTGCAGACAGGAAGAAGTTGATATAGGAATTCCCATGCAGGTTATTGGTATTGAATAGCAGTGCATAGTAGGCCATGATGATGATATCTAGAAAAAGCCTCTGCTCACAAATTATTCATACACTTTACAAAGGACCCAAACAAAATAATGAGCATTAGTCATCTCAATAGGATCTAATTGATATCTAAGTAACCTGCAACAATCTTTATGCATAGAATTCAATACAATCTGCTCTACGGAAAAAATAGGATTATAAAAGTGCATCAGAACCTGATGGTCAATCTGACAGAGCTCCAGTTCCTCTGTGGAGATGGGAGAAACTTCCAGAAGGACAATCATCTCTACAGCATTCCACCAATCAGGCTTTAATGGTAGAGTGACCAGAGGGAAGCCACTCCTCAGAAAAAGGCACATGACAGCCCACTTGGAGTTAGCCAAAAGGCACCTAAAGAACTCTCAGACCAAACAAGATTCTCTGGTCTGATGAAACCAAGATTGAGCTCTTTGGCCTGAATGCCAAAAGTCACGTCTGGAGGATACTTGGCACCATTCCTACTGTGAAGCATAGTGGTGGCACCATCATGTTATGGGGATGTTTTTCAGCAGCAGGGACTGGAAGACTAGTCAGGATTAAAGGGAAAGATGAACAGAGTAAATTACAGACAGATTCTTGATGATAACCTTTGCCAGAGCGCTCAGGACCTCAGACTGGGGCGAAGGTTCACCTTCCAACAGGACAATGACCCTAGGCACACAGCCATGATAACGCAGGAGTGGCTTCTGGACAAGTCTCGGAATGACCTTGAGTGGCCCAGCCAGAGCTCGGATTTGAACCTGATCGAACATCTCTGGAGAGACCTGAAAATAGCCGTGCAGCGACGCTCAACCTGACAGATCTTGAGAGGATCTGCAGAGAAGAATGGGAGAAACTCCCCAAATACAGGTGTGCCAAGATTGTAGTATCATACCCAAGAAGACTCACGGCTGTAATCGCTGCCAAAGGTGCTTCAACATAGTACTGTGTAAAGGTTCTGAATACTTATGTAGATATCATATTTCAGTATATGTTGATATCTTTTTCAACAAAAAAAAACAACTGTTTTTGCTTTGTCATTATGGGGTGTTGTGTGTAGATTGATGAGAGAAAAAAAAACAATTTAATCAATTTTAGAATAAGGCTGTAATGTAGCAAAATGTGGAAAAGTCAATGGGTCTGAATACTTTCCGAATGCACTGTACAATTTCATAAAGTAAAAGATAGCTAATAATTTCAAACCAGAATACTGTTTTGTAGTTTTAATACACATCCAAGAGAAAACAATTGTATTGTAGAACAAGATTCACAATTTAGACTCCTTCCCGAAACTCAGATTTGCTATCAACGTTTTTGGTATCTTGGTCTGTGTTGCATCGACACCTGTAGAACAGACAAAAACACGTATTTGAAACAATTCTTCATTCATATTTTATACGGATGGACATAAAGAAGGACGGACAGTCAAACTCACCCTTTGATTTGTTGCATCTGTGAGATGGTTTCTGGCAACACCCTCCCGTATGTCTCAGGTAAAATGAAGCAGCACAGACCCCCACATATTGCCAGGCTACCAATAACTATGTATGGGAGGTACTTGTAGTAATTTCCTGCAAATAACAAAATCAAGATGTTTTCAGTACCAAGGGAGGGGTCTGAATATCAGCAAAGCAAATTCACAGTGAGAGACATTGTCAATCTTGTTCATCTCCACTGATCAAAGAAAGGGACCATGAGTCAGGTTTTACCGAGGTAGATGATGAAGGGGGAGAGGATGGTGACTATGCGTGCTGCCATGGAGCACGTCCCCATAGCCATGTTCCTACCCACGGTGGGGAAGAGCTCCGACGTGACGGCGTACACCACACAGAATGCTGCGGTGATGGCAAACTTCCCCACCATCTCCAGAAAGATTGCCACTCCTGGGAGATCTGAAACATAGAGAGACAGCCAGGTGTAAACTGGGTGATAAATATCTGTAAATGAGACTCCCTCTGAGACTGTCAATTAATTTTACCTGTTGGGACAATGTTAATGAAGAGAATAACAGTGCCACCTAGGAAGAGAGTGGAGGACTGGCATAAGTGTCTGGAACAGTATTTGAGAAGCACCAGGGCGATGAAATAGGCGGGCACTTCTACAACTCCAGAAAGGAAGCAGTTGATATAGGGATTTCCATTGAGGTTGTTTGTGTTCAAAATCAGGGCAAAGTAACCACAGGAGATTATCATCCTGCAGAGAAGGGAAATCAAACATACAGAGCCTATTGAGCATGATGAACAGGCACAAACAAAGCCGTTTTCAGGGCCATTGATATTGTTTAGGACTTCAGCTGCTAGGACTTACCACAGAAGGGAACACATAACTGTGATTGAGAGCATGTTGCTGCTCCTCATCACATCCAGAATGTTGTGTTTCATGTCCTTCATGGTCAGAGCATCTTCTACCTGGTGATATGTGGGTAAGTCATCATCAGGATACATCATTTTTAAAAGCAAAATGCATAATGGTTGACATTTGTTAAGAGTAAATTCATACCCAGCCATCCCCTGTGTCTCAAGATGTCTTGAGTCATCTTAAAACACATTTCTAAGACTTGTCTTGAGACATGGACCGTGTCTCATTACACACCATGACATTTTGTGCCATGTCGTCATGAAGACATGCAATGCAAAGCGCTTGACAACATTTTAACACACACACACACACACACACACACACACACACAGTTGAAGTCAGAAGTTTACATACACTTTAGCCAAATACATTAAAACTCAGTTTTTCACAATTCCTGACATTTAATCCTAGTAAAAATAATTTGTTTTAGGTCAGTTAGGATCACCACATTATTTTAAGAATGTGAAATGTCAGAATAATAGTAAAGAGAATGATGTATTTATTATTTTACTTTTATTTATTTCATCACATTCCCAGTGTGTCAGAAGTTTACAAACACTCAATTAGTATTTGGTAGCATTGCCTTTAAATGTTTTAATTTGGGTAAAACATTTTGGGTAGCCTTCCACATGCTTCCCACAATATTGGCCCATTCCTCCTGACAGAGTTGGTGTCACTGAGTCAGGTTTGTAGGCCTCCTTGCTCGCACACACTTTTTCAGTTCTGCCCAAAAATGTTCTATAGGATTGAGGTCAGGGCTTTGTGTTGGCCACTCCAATACCTTGACTTTGTTGTCCTTAAGCCATTTTGCCACAACTTTGGAAGCATGCTTGGGGTCATTGTCCATTTGGAAGACCCATTTGCGAACAAGCTTTAACTTCCTGACCGATGTCTTGAGATGTTGCTTCAATATATCCACATAATTTTCCTGCCTCATGATGCCATCTATTTTGTGAAGTGCACCAGTCCCTCCTGCAGCAAAGCACCCCTCAACATGGTGCTGCCACCCCTGTGCTTCAAGGTTGGGATGGTGTTCTTCGGCTTGCAAGCCTTCCCCTTTTTCCTGTAAACATAACGATGGTCATTATGGCCAAACAATAGTCTGGCTTTTTGATGGCGGTTACGGAGCAGTGGCTTCTTCTTTGCTGTGCGGCCTATCAGGTAATGTCGATATAGGACTTGTTTTACTGTGGATATAGATACTTTTGTACCTGTTTCCTCCAGCATCTTCACAGGGTCCTTTGCTGTTGTTCTGGGATTGATTTACACTTTTCGCACCAAAGTATGTTCATCTCTTGGAGACAGAACGCATCCCATGGTGTTTATACTTGCGTACTATTGTTTGTACAGATGAACGTGGTACCTTCAGGCATTTAAAAATAGCTCCCAAGGATGAACCAGACTTGTGCAGGTCTACAATCTTTTTCTGAGGTCTTGGCTGATTTCTTTTGATTTTCCCATGATGTCAAGCAAAGAGGGACTGAGTTTGAAGGTAGGTCTTGAAATGCATCCACAGGTCCACCTCCAATTGACTCAAATTATGTCAATTAGCCTATCAGAAGCTTCTAAAGCCATCGCATAATTTTCTGGAATTTTCCAAGCTGTTTAAAGGCACAGACAACTTAGTGTATGCAAACTTCTGACCCACTGGAATTGTGAGAAATAATCTGTGTGTAAACAATTTTTGGAAAAAATACTTGTGTCATGCACAAAGTAGATGTCTTAACCGACTTGTCAAAACTATAGTTTGTTGACAAGAAATGTGTGGAGTGGTATATATATATATACACTGAATGTAGAAACATTAGATGCTTCTTCCTAATATTGAGTTGCACCCCCTTTTGCCCTCAGAATAGCCTCAATTCGTCAGGGTATGAACCCAGAGTCTCTGGTGGCACAGCTGGCGCTGCAGTACAACGCCCTTAACCACTGCGCCATCCGGGAGGCCATTATTGCAGTTCTTGAAACAAACTGATACCCCTGGCACCTACCACCTTACCCCGTTCAAAGGCACTTAAATCTTTAGAATTTTATATATATATTTTTTTATTTCACCTTTATTTAACCAGGTAGAACAGTTGAGAACAAGTTTTCATTTACAACTGCAACCTGGCCAAGATAAAGCAAAGCAGTGCGACAAAAACACAAGAGAAATCTATGTACGGTGTGTGCAAATGTAGTAAGGTTAGGGAGGTAAGGCAATAAATAGGCCATAGTGGAGAAATAATTACAACTTAGCATTAACACTGGAGTGATAGATGTGCAGATGATGATGTGCAAGTAGAGATACTGGGGTGCAAAAAAAACAAAACAATATGTGGATGAGGTAGTTGGGTGTGCTATTTACAGATGGGCTGTGTACGGGTACAGTGATCGGTAAGCAGCTCTGACAGCTGATGCTTAAAGTTAGTGAGGGAGATGTAAGTCTCCAGCTTCAGTGATTTTTCAATTCGTTCCAGTCATTGGCAGCAGAGAACTGGAAGGAAAGACGGCCAAAGGGGGTGTTGGCTTTGGGGATGACCATTGTAATATACCTGCTGGAGCGCGTGCTACAGGTGGGTGTTGCTATGGTGACCAGTGAGCTGAGATAAGGCGGGGCTTTACCTAGCAAAGACTTACAGATGACCTGGAGCCAGTGGGTTTGGTGACGAATATGTAGCGAGGGCCAACCAACGAGAGCATACAGGTCGCAGTGGTGGGTAGTATATGGGGCTTTGGTGACAAAACGGATGGCACTGTGATAGACTATATCCAATTTGCTGAGTAGAGTGTTGGAGGCTATTTTGTAAATGACATCGCCGAAGTCAAGGATCGGTAGGATAGTCAGTTTTACAAGGGTGTGTTTGGCAGCATGAATGAAGGAGGCTTTGTTGCAAAATAGGAAGCTGATTCTATATTTAATTTTGGATTGGAGATGCTTAATATGAGTCTGGAAGGAGAGTTTACAGTCTAACCAGACACCTAGGTATTTGTAGTTGTCAGAACCGTCCAGAGTAGTGATGCTAGGCAGGCGGGCGGGCAGGTGTGAGCAGCAATCGGTTGAAGAGCATGCATTTAGTTTTACTTTCATTTAAGAGCAGTTGGGGGCCACGGAAGGAGTGTTGTATGGCATTGAAGCTCGTTTGAAGGTTTGTTAACACAGTGTCCAAGGAAGGGCAAGATGTATACAGAATGGTGTCGTCTGCGTAGAGGTGGATCAGAGAATCACCAACAGCAAGAGCGACATCATTGATATATACAGAGAAAAGAGTATGTCCAAGAATTGAACCCTGTGGCACCCCCATAGAGACTGCCAGAGGTCCGGACAACAGGCCCTCCAATTTGCCACATTGAACTCTCTCTGAGAAAGAGTTGGTGAACCAGGCGAGGCAGTCATTTTGGGTTGCCCATTCACCTTCTGAATGGCACGAATACAAAATCCATGTCTCATTTGTCTCAAGGCTTAAAAATCCTTCATAAACCTGTCTCCTCCCCTTCATCTACACTGAATGAAGTGGATTTAACAAGTCTTTAATAAGGGATCATAGCTTTCACGTGGATTCACCTTGTATGTCTATGTCATGGAAAGAGCAGCGGTTCTTAATGTTTTGTACAATCAGTATGTATCTATTATTATAATGATAATAACAAGATAACACATTTTTATTAAAACAAATAAAGTTATGAAAAACCCCTGATTGAGATTTTGTATATTGATATTCAATAGAGCAGTGTTTCCCAAACTAGGTCCTCAGGACCCCAAGGGGTGTACATTTTCAAATCTAGAGTCGGCTTTCTATTCCGCAACAAAGCCTCCTTCACTCATGCCGCCAAACTTACCCTAGTAAAACTGACTATCCTACCGATCCTCGACTTTGGCGATGTCATCTACAAAATAGCTTCCAATACTCTACTCAGCAAACTGGATGCAGTTTATCACAGTGCCATCCATTTTGTTACTAAAGCACCTTATACCACCCACCACTGCGACCTGTATGCTCTAGTCGGCTGGCCCTCGCTACATATTCGTCGCCATACCCACTGGCTCCAGGTCATCTACAAGTCCATGCTAGGTAAAGCTCCGCCTTATCTCAGTTCACTGGTCACGATGGCAACACCCACCCGTAGCACGCGCTCCAGCAGGTGTATCTCACTGATCATCCCTAAAGCCAACACCTCATTTGGCCGCCTTTCGATCCAGTTCTCTGCTGCCTGTGACTGGAACGAATTGCAAAAATCGCTGAATCGCTTTAGCAATTGCTAAACGATTGCTGCAGCTGTACATAGTCTATCGGTAAATAGCCCACCCAATTTTACCTACCTCATCCCCATACTGTTTATATTTATTTACTTTTCTGCTCTTTTGCACACCAATATCTCTACCTGTACATGACCATCTGATCATTTATCACTCCAGTGTTAATCTGCAAAATTTTAATTATTCGCCTACCTCCTCATGCCTTTTGCACACAATGTATATAGACTCTCTTTTTTTCTACTGTGTTATTGACTTGTTAATTGTTTACTCCATGTGTAACTCTGTGTTGTCTGTTCACACTGCTATGCTTTATCTTGGCCAGGTCGCAGTTGCAAATGAGAACTTGTTCTCAACTAGCCTACCTGGTTAAATAAAGGTGAAATAAAAAATAATATTTTTTGGGGGTGTTTGTCCCAGCACTACACAGATGATTCCAATAATCAACTAAGCACTGATGAGAAGCCTATTGTATGACGTTTCCACTGGATCAGAACATGACATTTTTCCCATTCACGCTGAGTGGCTATCAAAAGGGAGAGAGCTGGAAAGATTGTTCTAATACATTGAGGAATTATTGTAATTCTCAATGGATGTAAAAATGGATGTAAAAACATCTCAAGTGATGTAAAAACCAGGGGCACAACATTGGTTTTAGATGTGGGGGGGACATACAATTTTACCTGACCTCTCAGAGGTGTCTGCATGGTCCAAAAGCACTTCCCTTGTTTTGTATCACATTCAAATGATACAACTGTTGGGGACAAAAATGCAATTTCAGAATGTGGGGAGGACATGTCACCCCTGCCCCCAGTGAAAGTTGCGCCCCTGGTAAAAACACACTTTGTTTGCTTGCTGTTTAAGGCGAAGAAAACATTACTTTGAGAAGCTCCACAGGTCATTAAACCAATCAGAAATACTATCAGATCCCCAAATGGATACATGTATATGTCTAAATTTGCCCGCGAGCCAGGTACTGTAGCTTATAGGCCTAGTTCAATGCGTCTGTGTTTCTCAACATTGATAGGAACGCTCCAAACAAAGACAATGACTAAATTGACAGAACTCGTAAATGGAATGAAATAAACCCAAAACCTTCTCACAAGTGTAGCATAGTTTGTGCACTCTGCAAACAATGTGTCCACTCCGACAATGAGAACAGGAAGACTGGAATAATAATATTGAACGCATTAAAACTAAACCGTAACCGTAACCAAGGTAACAAACATTGTAGACTAGAAATTATATGAATTAACTGTGAATGTACTACTGGTGATATATGTAATGGGGAATTGATAGACACTAACAATCAAATGCAAACAATTCACACAATGCAGTGAAACAACGAATGTGTACAGATTGGCGGTAGAGCGCACATTCTGGAGAGAGAAGTGCATTGTGCATCTGGATGTATGGTCAATCTGACGTCTGCATTGGCCATGCTGCATTTAGGGTGATATGGCCTCATTAGAAGTCAGGGCAAGAATTGAAAATCAGAGGCAAGGTTGACTTATTGCTGTCCATCAATGATTCCCAACCAAATGTAATGGGCTTGAGCAATTTTTTACAAAAACAATGGATATACAGTATGATTGTATATTTTTTGACGTGAACTGAAGCGGCAACTATGACAGGAGAAGGCTTGAAGGGCCCAAGCAAGACTATACCTACTGGCCAAGTTTGGTAGGCACATATCCTGAAGTTGAACTCATTCAAATGGAAGAAATGTGAACCTTTTAATCATTACTTGATCTCAACTTGCCCTGATGACAGAAGCTTGTTTTAACACCCTCACAGGAGATTGGCCCCAAGGAGGACCTTGGTCAGCTGACGTTGAGTGCAGAAAATGGTTTGCAAATCCCCTATGTAGGGTATGTGCTGGCAGAGGTAAAGGTGGGGACCTTGGTGTTGAGGAACAGAGAAATTGTGATTTCAAGAAATGAAATTCATAACCCTGGAAATCTACCCATATTAGGAAGGAATGTCATTGGATTATGTTGGGATGCTCTGGTGCCTCTCATTTGTCAAACAGAACCAACCATGGTGAACATTGTCGAAATGGGCCAGGACCCTGAGCACTGGGAGGAGCTACAAGAATGAGATCCCACCCTCAGACATCGACACCCATATGCCCAAGGGGCAAGACCTTCCGATGGAGAAAATAACTGGGAGACTGCAGCTGTGCGCCACCTCCTATTGGAGAGGGCTAGTCTAAAGCTCAAAGATGGGGTACTCACTCGTCGGGTTTTGGACCCAGAAAAGCATCAGTATGCAGCCAAATCCATGGGAGAAATGGCCATGTTGGAATGGCCAAGATGCACACAGAAAAAGAAAGGGCAGTCGAGGTGGGTGTAACATCTTAACCTGTACATGTGTGCAATAAAACTTTTCATAAATCCATAGAGGACCTGGTGAGTCTACCCCCTGAAACATCTACCTCTGCCTGTGGAAAAGTGGGGAAGGATGCCCAGAGGAAGATTAAGCCAGTGTGCTCTGAAGGGAAATATGGTCAAATCCAAACCATGTCTTTTAATTTTTTATTTTTTTTAACCTTTATTTTACTAGGCAAGTCAGTTAAGAACAAATTCTTATTTTCAATGACGGCCTAGTAACAGTGAGTTAACTGCCTGTTCAGGGGCAGAACGACAGATCTGTACCTTGTCGGCTACGGGGATTCGAACTTGCAACCTTTCGGTTACTAGTCCAATGCTCTAACCACTAGGCTACCACTAGGCTACCCTGCCGCCTGAGTCTTATCAATAGCTGATGCTATGGAACAGAGGAAGGTACTCCAGAGCATGCCCTCGACGAGAGACCCCGGTGGAGAACCAGGGGCAGACCGATGTCCAATACCCCAGACGGTCACCAAGGAGGAACATGAGAAGACACCCCTCCCAACTCCAATAGTGAGAAAAATAAATGGGCCTAAAGTAGGTGCAAAGTGCACCCGAGGACAGGCGGCGAAAAGGGGAGGAGAGTCATGATATGACTAAATAAAATGCTTTGAATTCTACCAGGAAATGGCTTGCTCTCACTCTTTTTTTTTGTGTGCGCATTTTGTGTGATTTGTGTTTCTGCTGGGCAGAGGAAGAATGTGCTCGAAGTCAAACCGAATGGGGGCAAGAAAAGGGAACCAATGAAAGATAACTGGGGTAGCAGTAGATATAAACGTTGACCAGCTGACGGCAAAGATTCCCTGTGTATGTGATGCTCGTCGTTTGATGTGACACAGACAGGGTGGCGAGAGTGGGGAAACAGAAGAGTCAATGTCTGTTCTTAAGTTGATTCTTTGCCTGACAAGGTGAAGTTAGGATATAAGTTATCCTATACGAGCGTATGTGCCGAATACATTACGATGTTACAGGTGTCAAGCGTATGGGCATGTGGCAGCAGTGTGTAGGAGGGAGGGTCCTCCAAGGTGTGAGAAATGTGCAGAAGGGCATGAGACAAAGGAATGTGTAGTATTGGGGAAAGTAGTGGAATGTGTTAATTGTAGGGGTGCCCATGGAGCTGGGGATCAAAAATGTCTCTTGCAAGAGAGGCAGGTTGAGGTTTCCAGGGTTAGAGTAGAGCAGAAGTTGTCATATGCTGAGGCAGTGAAGAAAGTAGAGGAAGGTGGGTTAAGGGGGAGGATCTCAGAAACTGGAAAAGGGGCGGAGCTCTGGCCACATCATTGATGGAAAACACAGACTGGAGTAACAGGGACGTTCACAGTTGAACTCTTTTCCATTGGACTGGATTTTAATGAACGGATTTCTCATTTTAATGAGTAGACTCTGGTTTATTCTAACCATATATGCAAAGTTAAATGTGTGGCATTGTACTGCACATAATTTATTTGTGCTACAGGCCTAACCCACAGGGGGTGTTTCTGGAATGGACAGAGCAGAATGAAAACCATGAATGGATTTCCCCACCCCTAAACTGGAGAAAGACCTTTCTCTTTCTGTGGAATAAAATGTCCCTTTCGGCTATTAGTGTGTGGCCTAAATTTGTACCTACCTCGGTTCCCCCCAAAAATCTATACTGTTTGTTGAAGCTCTGCCTCCTTGTGTTTTTGGTCACTGATGTGGTTCCCAACTGGCCACTGATTGAACCTGAATCTTTAGAGTCCTGGTGCGCAAACTTTCCACCAGGTGGCGGTGTCGGTTACTTTATGACACATTCACGGGTCACGACAGAGGAGTTTTGGTTCCTGACTCAAAGGGAATACCCTGCAGTCTCCTTGTGAGCATTAAAAGTCCTGGTACCCTTCGTCAGCTCATACAGTATCTGTGTGAAGCTGGATTCAGTGCTCTCGTCTGCATTAAAACCAAATATCAATCCAGGTTGAATGTGACTGCAGAGATGAGGTGCGTACTGTCGACCACGCCCCCTTACTTTGAGAAGCTCCGACCCGACATGCATCAAACGCACCCATCTCATTAGTAGTGGTGAGATATGAGACATTATGTCAGACTAATTTGAAATTGACTGTCTTAGCCCCACATTAAAAGTATGTGATAGTGAGTTGAGAAGACAGAAATACTGTTTTTTCAATTGACTGCCATAGCCCCAAATAAAAAATGTAACTGAGTTAGTGTCTTAGTTCTAAGATGTCTTATATATTTAAGACATTTTTTACATTTTGATTTATCTAACCTTTACATTGACAGGGAGTCAATGCTGAGACCAAGGTCTCTATTCCAGATGAGCCCTGTATAGCACCGCAATACACATCAAAATACAATGTACAATTTTTATAAACTGAAACTCACCTAACATAACAACCAACCAAACGTGAAGCTATACAAATAGTGCAGACAGGCAACTATACATAGACAAGATCACACAACACAAATGAGGAAAATGGCTACCTAACTATGATCCCCAATCAGAGACAACGATAAACAGCTGTCTCTGATTGGGAACCATATCAGGCCAACATAGACATACAAAAACCCCTAGACATAAAAAATCTAGAGTACCCACCCTGGTCACACCCTGACCTAACCAAAATATATAGAAAACAGAGATATCCAAGGTCAGGGCGTGACAATGATGCATTTTTTTATTACTAAGAGCAGATATACCAAACTCATTGGAAAATGAAGGGGGACCTCCAGAGTTAGTCATCCCTGAGACCGGGTCTGGCATCCTGTACAGAACGTCTTTAAGTTAACAATGAAGAAAGTTAAGCAGGAGGGCTTTATCAACAAAAACAGTTTAATGCATCAGTCTGAGACTTCAAAGAGGGCCAGCCAACATATCGCGCGTAATAAAGCGCAGTGCACTATGATACACTGCGTACAATGTCTTCAATACAGTGGCAGCTGCATTCATACGTCTCAAGACATGTCTTAGAGATGGTGATGAATGGGAAGGTTGCCCCTGCATTCTATTACCTGCATATCCTTATATCTCCATTAGCACAGAGTCCACCATCTATCTCACGTTTGTTATTCTGCAGTGATTCACTGCATTGGTTAAAACACATCAGGAACCTTTAACTAGAGTATTCTGATGAATGACCTGGATTACGCCATAAAACAGGAAGGAATGCATTAGCCTCTCAAGTGATTTACCATTGGTTGATCTACTTCATTCAGGTTATGTACTGCAGCAAAAAGGACTTTGACTTCAACTGGATTGGTACCTAAAATATATATTTTACAGCAGATTCAAAGACATAAACACTTTTGTAATTCTTCTGTGGATGTTTTTTGTTTTACTCCATATCCTTAGGAAGTTTATTTTATGACATGACGTTAGCTAAACTGTAGCTAAGTAAGCTAGCTCACCTCTGAGGGAGTGAAGATGACCTCTGGGGCTTCAACTCTGTTCCTCCTGGCAGCGTCTCTCAGTATGGCCTCAGCCTCCTCAACTCTTCCCTGAGAGAGCAGCCATCTGGGAGACTCTGGGATGACCCTATACCAATTCATACACAGTCATAAAAAAACTAAACTGAAGCCCTTTGTGCAGTCAGGCTAATGAAGTATGCAATAAGTAATGTACCTTGCTGAAAGAAGAGGCCACAGATCATTGACTAAGTAGAAAGTTTTGCGGGAAAAACATTTTTGTGGGGATCAATTGTGCTTACCACCATAGAGGCATGTATATGAGTCCAGAGCCTGCCATGGGCACCAGCAACCACCTCCACTCACGGATGAAGTATGCCACAGGTGACATTAACATGTAGCCAATCGCTGAGCTCAGGAACACTCCAAGAGAGGAGAATACCACTCGAACTCCAGGGCTCAGTATTTCTGTCCCTAGGACCAGATATGCAAGTTCAGTAAATTGACACGAGATACTGTAGTTACAAGGAATGCTTATTTTCAACCTACCAAGAACATACGCTATGACATAGTTGGAGACTGATCCAGCACCAACAAAGAAGATAATAATACTGAATGCCTCCCAGTTTGGGGAGAATATTTGTGCGAATGTGGCCACATTCTGGATTATTACAGTAGTGAAGAGTGCTGGCTTTCTTCCAAACCTATTGATGGAAAAGAATGCAAGGTCACGTCTCACATGATTCTCCATTAGCACTGAGGGTCACATTATGAGAGTATACAGTATGACAGGATACAGTACTGACCTGTCCGACATCTGGCCAGAGATGAATGTTCCCACAAGCGCACCAAAGTAGTGAATTGATGTGGTCAAAGGAACTTTGTACGCGTTATCACACACCACATCCCACTGCAAAATACACATATTTCCTCATTTACACAAGTGTATTTTCTCTACCCTTTTACAAAAAGTGAAACTGCAGTTACTGTGCAGTAACTGTTATTCTGAATTCCAGTAACTGTTGAATGCTGTAACTGCAAAAATAATCACAGTAGAATTGCAAAATGATGACAAGACAACATAGTAACACATCAGTTAGTTTCTGGATGCAGTAATTGCAGTACAACTGCAACATACACTGCCTGTCACGTTGTATAAATGATTGGGAGACAGGCGCAGGAATTCGTAATAGGGGGGTTTAATAATCCACCCAAAATATACAACATGCCACGAAAAGGCACGGGACGAAGCCCAAAACAAACGCGTATACAAAAACACATCGACGAAAAACTCTACTAAATACACGGAACGAGACTCGCAATACACTACACAGGGCGAGACACGTAATAACAAGTGCACAATACATGCAGCACGAAAGCCGAAACAACAAAGCACAGGTACTCACAGACCAACGCACATGGGAACAATAACCGACAAGACAATGGTGAACAGAGGGCACATATATACAATTACTAATCAGGGGGGAATGGGAACCAGGTGTGCGTAATGAGACAGTTCAGTGATGCCTAGAGGCTGGTGACGTAGACCTCCGGAACTGGTGCTTGAAATGAGCAGCAGTACCGGGGGAATCTGTGACAGTACCCCCCCAGACACGCTGACAGGGCAGCGGAACGTCAACGGATTCGGGGACGACAACAGGGATACGGTGCGGGTCGGTCAGGGCGCCGTCGGCACTAGTTCCGGAGGTCTACGTCACCGGCCTCGGGGATGACCACATGGTCGTGGTGCGGGTCGGTCAGGGAGCTGATGGTGAAAATCCCTGGTCACCGAAGTGTCCAGGATGTCCACCGCAGGAACCGAGCACCACTCCTCTGGGCCATACCCTTCCCCTGACGCGCTGCACCAGCAGTGGGACGACACCGGCCTCGAGGACGACCACAGGAACGCGTGGAGGGTTGATCAGGGCCAGTTGCAGCTACTGAAGTTGCGTCGTTGGACGGGCCAGTTCCAGCTGCCGAAGTTGTGTCAGCATCAGAGGGCCAGTTGCAGCTGCCGAAGTTGTGTCAGCATCAGAGGGCCAGTTGCAGCTGCCGAAGTTGCGGCGCCACCGGATGGATCAGTTGCAGCTGCCGAAATTGCGGCAGCGTCGGACGGGCCAGTTGCAGCGGAATGTCACGGATTCCCCCGGTACTGCTGCTCATTCTAAGTACTAGTTCCGGAGGTTTACGTCACCGGCCCTGTGGATGACCACATGGTCGTGGTGCGGGTTGGTCAGTGCGCCGATGGTGAAAATCCCTGGTCAGTGAAGTGTCCAGGATGTCCACTGCCGGAACCCAGCACTGTTCCTCTGGGCCATACCCCACCCCTGACGCGCAGCGGGATGACACCGGTCTCGAGGACGACCACAGGAACGTGGTGTGGGTTGGTCAGGACCAGTTGCAGCTGCCGAAGTTGCGGCAGTGTCGGATGGGCCAGTTGCAGCTGCCGAAGTTGCGGCGGCTTCGGATGTGCTAGTTACAGCTGCCGAAGTTTCGTCAGATGGGCCAGTAACAGCTGTCTCCATTTAGGGTCGGTTATTCTGTCACGTTGTATAAATGATTGGAGACAGGCGCAGGAATTCGTAATAGTTTTTTTGGGGGGGAAACTGACTAATTGACTTGAAAACGTTTTAGTACATTTAATGTTATCAATGTTGCTTTGTAGAAGCTACAGCTTTGTAGAAACATACACTGCCAGCCGTTTGGGGGGGTTGCTGCAGTTGTGGCCGCAACTAGACCTGGTTTCAAAGGTATCAATGAATAATCATATTTGTATACACTCTTAGAAAAAAGGGTTCCATAAGGGTTCTTCGGCTGTCCCCATAGGAGTACCCAGTTGGTTCCAGGTAGAACCCTTTTGCGACATGAACTGACATGTTGTCCACCCAATCAAAGGATCAGAGAATGAATCTAGTACTGAAAGCACAATGTCACGATCGTCTTAATAACAGGTTCCACATCTTTTTATTTGTGAAACGCACAAAAACAATAAAGGGCAAACGACACGTGAAGCTATGTAGTGCTCACAGGCAAATACACATAAACAAGATCCCACAAAAAAACAGTGGGGAAATGGCTGCCTAAATATGATCCCCGATCAGAGACAACGCTAAACAGCTGCCTCTGATTGGGAACCATACCAGGCCAACATAGAAATAAAACAACCTAGATTACCCACCCTAGTCACACCCCGACCTAACCAAAATAGAGAATAAAAAGGCTCTCTATGGTCAGGACGTGACACATAAGCTACAGCTAGCTAGCACTGCAGTGCATAACATGTGGTGAGTAGTTGACTCAAAGAGAAAGAAAACAGTTTTTTTGAACAGTTTTTAACAAATTGATTTCTTCCTAAATTAAAGTAGAAGCAAAGAGAAATAGAGAGAGAGAGATTGTCATTTTTTTTCAATTTCAGTTTCACTAGGCAAATGTACCGAGTTTAGCCTACTGAAACACCCTGCTCAAACAGAGGGATGCTATGTTAGCTAGCTGGCTATGACTATCCAACACAACACTGGAACTCTTCCTAGTCAAGCTAAGCTTTTGGTTTGACTAATGTATTGCCACCGGGGCCCGCCAGTGTAACTGCTTACTGACTGTACACTGCAACATTCTTGCATCATTTTAGCGGGTTTACTAATATGTTACTTATATTAGCTATGCTGACTATGGCGTTACTTTAGCTAATATGGTGACAACGATGTAGACTGTGTGTAGTGGTTGGCTTGGAAAGTTTTTTTTCGCCTGGTGACATACAGCTGATGTGTTGTGCACTGAAGTCCACAAGTGAAGAGAAGAGGTGAAAGGAGGAGAGTGCATAACATAGATGAGAGAAGGAATACAACGTGGCTGCTATGAAACTGTGAACTGTGTTTACGATTGACCCATGTATTCATTCCGCCAATTCTGTTGAAAAATGTTTCTTAAACAGAAGCAAACGGAACAAAACGGGGATTAACATACCTGAATTTGTCCAGTAGAAACTATTGTTTGCAACTGTTGGACTAATGCAGGCAAGATGCAGGCAAGAGTATGCAAGGCGGTATTGAATGTTACTGTCTATCACATCAAATTTGTCTCTCGACCAGTGGGCACCTACATACAAACTTTCATTCATAGGCTAGGTTATAGCAACCTCATGATGGATATAGGGAAAATTTGAGTATCATGTAGTAGCCTAAACCTATCGCTGTTACATTAAACTGGGTGAATGGAATATGAATGACAGTCATCCAATATGCTGTAATAAAAATAAGGCCATGCTCATGGAAAGAAATCGTCCTCCCTCATCTGAAATGGCACTGACCGCTACTGCTGCCATATTAAATCATTTAGCTGCTGTTAGCTTAGCTGACAAGCATATCTTTAATAAACAACATTACATTTCTCCCTTGTGCTCACCAGAGATGTGGTACATTGTAGACAAGACTAGCTGTTAGGTTGATAACTTATGTTTAGTTTTTTTGTCAGCGCAACCTGTTATTTCGACTGGTTCATTGAATGTGTTTGTCTGTGGATGTGTTCTGTGTGATGCTTGGATGATGAAGTTTACCAAAACAAATTACAATAAAAGTTGAAATTTACGAATAAAGTTGTGAAGACCTTTATTTCCCATCAGTACGAAACATTGTTAAGATGCTTTTCAGACAACAATGCTGACTAGACGAGTTTGTTACATGATATGTTCTGTTGCTACTGTTCCAATCACATATTTGTGATGGTACGCTGCAGGGACCACTCAACAATGATCACAAATATGTGATCGTACTCGTCAAAGGGTGAAGACCTAGTCAACCAGGTGAGGGGGGTTAGAGAGAATATGAACTCAGAAAAAAAAAGAAACGTTCTCTCATTGTCAACTGCGTATATTTTCAGCAAACTTAACATGTGTAAATATTTGTATGAACATAACAAGATTCAACAACTGAGACATAAACTGAACAAGTTCCACAGAGATGTGACTAACAGAAATTGAATAATGTGTCCCTGAACAAAGGGGGAGGGGGGTCAAAATCAAAAGTAACAGTCAGTATCTGGTGTGGCCACCAGCTGCATTAGGTACTGCAGTGCATCTCCGCCTCATGGACTACACCAGATTTGCCAGTTCTTGCTGTGAGATGTTACCCCACTCTTCCACCAAGGCACCTGCAAGTTCTCTGACATTTCTGGGGGGAATGGCCTTAGCTCTCACCCTCCGATCCAACAGGTCCCAGACGTGGTCAATGGGATTGAGATCTGGGCTCTTCGCTGGCCATTGCAGAACACTGACATTCCTGTCTTGCAGGAAATCACACAAAGAATGAGCAGGATGTCTGGTGGCATTATCGTGCTGGAGGGTCATGTCAGGATGAGCCTGCAGGAAGTGTACCACATGAGGGAGGAGGATGTCTTCCCTGTAACGCACAGCATTGAGTTTGCCTGCAATGACAACAAGCTCAGTCCCGATGATGCTGTGACACACTGCCACAGACCATGACGGACCCTCCACCTCCAAATAGATCCCACTTCAGAGTACAGGCCTCGGTGTAACGCTCATTCCTTCGACGATAAACGTGAATCCGACCATCATCCCTGGTGAGACAAAACCGCGACTCATCAGGGAAGAGCACTTTTTGCCAGTCCTGTCTGGTCCAGCAACGGTGGGTTTGTGCCCATAGACGACATTGTTGCCGGTGATGTCTGGTGAGGACCTGCCTTACAACAGGCCTACAAGCCCTCAGTCCAGCCTCTCTCAGCCTATTGCTGACAGTCTGTGCACTGATGGAGGGATTGTGTGTTCCTGGTGTAACTCAGGCAGTTGTTGTTGCCATCCTGTACCTGTCCCACAGGTGTGTTGTTCGGATGTACCGATCCTGTGCAGGAGTTGTTACACGTGGTCTGCCACTGCGAGGACGGACAGCTGATTGTCCTGTCTCCCTGTAGCTCTGTCTTAGGCATCTCACAGTACGGATATTGCAATTTATTGCCCTGGCCACATTTGCAGTCCTCATGCCTCCTTCCAGCATGCCTAAGGTATGTTCACGCAGATGAGCAGGGACCCTAGGCATCTTTCTTTTGGTGTTTTTCAGAGTCAGTAGAAAGGTGTCCTCTTTAGAGTCCTAAGTTTTCATAACTGTGACCTTAATTGTCTACCATCTGTAAGCTGTTAGTGTCTTAACGTTCACCCACAGCAAAATGGCATGAAAAGGGGTGCGAGTAAGGGAGAGGAGAAGTTCTCTGTACGGCCCACCAGAGTATTCCCTCCTACCGGTGAGCCTGGTCTTTTAGTGGACAGGTGGAGACAATATTACCAGTAGTCCCGCAATACAGGCAACTCTTAGTGTGAAGCCCGTATAGCCATTCGGCTGGAGACAGCCTAGCTCTACCTAGTTGCATTGGTTCGGGAAGAGATGAATCAGCAGACTTCATAGACTCTCCGGGGAACTCAGGTAGCCTCGGGTTCTCTCGGCAACGGAGCCTTCGGGGACTTCCGGGAGGCCTCGGAGACGAGGTGGTATCCCCTTGGGCGGAATCTCTTCTGCTTCCTTCAATCCCTTAGTTGGCCATCGATCCAAATGGTCAAGGCGATTGGTAGACCCCTGGCTGCAAGCTCGTCCTATACTTCCTCCGATACGCCGTGCATGAACATGTCGAACAGCGCTTCCGGGTTCCAGGCACTCTCAGCTGCCAACATGCTGAAATACACAGCATTGTCTGCCACACTGCGGGAGTCTTGCCAAAGCAACTTAAGGGCAGCCTGTCTCCCAGACAATGGAGCATTGAAAATGTTCTTTACCTACACCACAAGCTCCTCCAGACTGAAGCATAAGGCCGACTGTTGTTCCCATACTGCTGTTGCTCAGGCGAGAGCCCTCCCGCACATCAGCATGATAAAGTATGCTATCTTCGGGCGGTCCGAGGGGAAGGAGGAGGACTGCAGCTCGGGAATGAGGGAACACTGAGCGAGGAATGCCCGACAGGTACCAAACTTTCTATCAAAGCGTTCCGGGGGAGGTAAGCGGGGTACCTGGGAAACCGGGGTGGCCGGGGATGTGGCGCTATTACCAGCCTGGTTACTGAGGGGCTGGGAGGTTACCGTCGTGGTAGGCTGCCTAACAGACAACCCGCGGAATTGCTCCAGCAATGTGTTCAACGCTCTGTAATGCGGTTCGGCCAAAATCTAAAACCCTTCCATGAACCCACGAAGCAACTCCTTGTGCCTTCCAATGGTGGCTCCTTGGGAGGAGATGGCGTTGCGGAGCTGGACCGAGTCTGCTGGGTCAGTCATGGTCAGTCTGTACGATCACGTTTCAGGGAAGACCCAGATGCAGACAGTGTAAAAGTAACAAATGTAGAACAGGGGACAGGCAAAATGACAGGTCAAAAGCAGACAGAGGTCAGTAATCCAGATCAGAGTCCAAAATGTTCAGAACGGCAAGCAGTCTCGGGGTCAGGGCAGGCAGACGTCAATAGTCTCCTGTAGCTTAGCATCTGCTTAATCTGACCACATTTTAATTGACAGAGTCACTTGTGCTTGAAAACAGAAATCAGGAGGATAGAATTATGGTCAGATTTCCCTGCATTAAAGTCCCCAACCACTAGGTGCGCCGCATCTGGATGATAATTTTCCTGCTTGCTTATGGCGGTATACAGTTCATGGAGTGAGGTCTTAGTGCCAGCATCGGTCTGTGGTGGTATGTAAGACAACTACGAAAAATACAGATGGAAACTATCTAGGTAGATACGCTGGTCTACAGCTTATCATTTGATACTCTACCTCAGGCGAGCAAAACCTCGAGACTTCCTTGGGTATTGTGCACCAGCTGTTGACCGCCACCACTTGTCTTACCGGAGGCTGCTGTTCTGTCCTGCCAATGCAGTGTGTAACCTGCCAGCTGTATGTTAATCATGTCGTCGTTTAGCCTCGACTCGGTGAAACATAAGACCTTACAGTTTTTAATGTCCCATTAGTAGGATATACATGTTGGCCAGTAGTATGGGTGGCAAGGGGAGATTAACCACTCGGCGGACGATTCTCACAAGGCACCAAAATCATTTCCATCTC
This sequence comes from Oncorhynchus kisutch, assembly GCF_002021735.2. Taxonomy (NCBI): domain Eukaryota; kingdom Metazoa; phylum Chordata; class Actinopteri; order Salmoniformes; family Salmonidae; genus Oncorhynchus; species Oncorhynchus kisutch. The sequence goes on from NC_034179.2 coordinate 51,478,632, forward strand.
TTTCTCCTGTGAATGACGGGGATGAGGGCCTTTTCGGGTGTCTGGAGTAAATCCCTCTCTTCCGTCTCATTAAAGAGAAATTCTTCGTCCAGTTCAAGGTGAGTAATCGCTGTTCTGATTTCCAGATGCTCTTTTCAGGCATAAGAGACGGTAGCAGCAACATTATGTACAAAATAAGTTACAAAAAATTTGAAAAAACAAATAAATAGCACGGTTGGTTAAGAGCCCATGAAACGGCAGCCATCCTCTCCGGTGCCATTAGTTAGTGGTAATTACTATAGCAAACGTTACAGAACAACCAAAACAAGGACACAGTTCATGCTAAACAACACATGATGTGAGCTGAAATTTAAAGATAGAACGTTTGAAGGATGGACAATTACCATTTACATTTATAACACCTATGATATTGGCCAGCATTATTGCTGATGACACCAGACTCTTGACTGTGCTGGATGGCTCTAACGTTAGCCAAGCGGCAGGCAAGCCTTGCACAATCGTATACTTACCTTTAACATCGTGGATCTATCACTCGATCCAATTGCTGTATCCTTTAGTCTGGACCTTTAGTCTGCTGTATCCTTTAGTCTGGACCTTTAGTCTGCTGTATCCTTAAGTCTGGACCTTTAGTTTGCTGTATCCTTTAGTCTGGACCTTTAGTCTGCTGTATCCTTAAGTCTGGACCTTTAGTCTGCTGTATCCTTTAGTCTGGACCTTTAGTCTGCTGTATCCTTTAGTCTGGACCTTTAGTCTGCTGTATCCTTTAGTCTGGACCTTTAGTCTGCTGTATCCTTTAGTCAGCAGCTCATTTGTTTGTCCATTTGCCTGCCTTGAAGGAGATGCTTCTGTATTTTCTCACACTAGCCTCGTTTTCGTTGCCGACGTCATTCAATATGGCCGCTAGCTGAATGCAATATATTGACATAAGTGTCAACCTTGTGACACTCATCTTTGCAAATGCAAATGTATTCATATACGCGTCAATTGGTTTGAGACTTTTCCCATTCAATGCAATGTATTGACATAAGCATTAATGGGTTGATGCTCATCTTTGACATAAGCATCAATTAGCACCACAAAGCCTTGCTAGAAGCATGCCTAATTGACAGAAGCTTTAATGGGTTGATGCCTTACATTTAGCAAAAAACATGACAGGATAACATTTTCCTACGATATGATGTTGGTTATGAAGAACCATCCGGTTACAGAGTTCTGTCATTTGTTCCTTTGGGCGAACCGTTTAAGGTGCCACGTAGAATCCTTTGATTTGTACCTGTAGGGCAGTGGTAGTCTGTAGTATTTCTGAGGGTGTAAGGGTCCTGTGTGTAGCTGGTGGTCAGGCGCAGGACAGCAAATATGAGTAATCAACGTACTTTTACTCAAAATGACAACTGTACAAAGTAACATCACGAGCACACAAAATGACGGACCGGAAATACAATAAACAATCACTCACAAACAAACATGGGGAACAGAGGGTTAAATAATAAACAGGTAATTTGGTGAGTGAAACCAGGTGTGTAAGACTAAGACAAAACAAATGTAAAATGAAAAGTGGATCAGCGGTGGCTAGAAGACTGGTGACATCGACCACCGAACGCCCCCGAACAAGGAGAGGGACCGACTTCGGCAGAAGTCGTTACAGAGGGAGCCGCTTTTGTAAAACAATATCACTGGGTGAGCCGCTATACCCTTCGGAGAAGGGGGGTTGAGGAGTCACAAAGTCAAATTGATTCATAAATGATATAAAATGGATTCATATTTAAGATACTATTAACATAGACCATCAAGCTATTTGATTATCTAATTTTCTATTTTAGGACACTTGGGTGTATCAGAAACAAATGTGTCAAATAATTTGACGAATCTTTAGAATCTGACTTTATTAGTCACTCTTATTATCTCAATAAAAGTTATAGCACAATATACTGTATGTCAAATCAGGTAATGGCAAATGTGAGCCTGAAAGAAGTATGCTTTGGTATGATTTGCATCAGAAAGGTATTAGAAAGTTCAGGAAAACCTCAGGGATGATCATGATTTTTCAACGCTGATATTGATACCGATTATTGGAGGACCAAAAAAAGCTGATACCGATTTTTTAAATGTATTTGTAATAATGACAATTACAACAATACTGAATGAACACTTATTTTAACTTAACATAATACATCAATAAAATCAATTTAGCCTCAAATAAATAATGAAACATGTTCAATTTGGTTTAAATAATGCAAAAACAAAGTGTTGGAGAAGAAAGTAAAAGTGCAATATGTGCCATGTAAGAAAGCTAACGTTTCAGTTCCTTGCTCAGAACATGAGAACATATGAAAGCTGGTGGTTCCTTTTAACATGAGTCTTCAATATTCCCAGATAATAAGTTTTAGGTTGTAGTTATTATAGGAATTATAGGACTATTTCTCTCTATATCATTTGTATTTCATTAACCTTTGACTATTGGATGTTCTTATAGGCACTTTAGTATTGCCAGTGTAACAGTATAGCTTCCATCCCTCTCCTCGCTCCTACCTGGGCTCGAACCAGGAACACATCGACAACAGTCACCCTCGAAGCAGCGTTACCCATGCAGAGCAAGGGGAACAACCTCTCCATGTCTCAGAGCGAGTGATGTTTGAAACGCTATTAGCGCACATCCCGCTAACTAGCCAGCCATTTCACATCGGTTACACCAGCCTAATCTCGGGAGTTGATAGGCTTGAAGTCATAAACAGCGCAATGCTTGAAGCACAACGAAGAACTGCTGGCAATACGCATGAAAGTGCTGTTTGAATGAATGCTTACGAGCCTGCTGCTGACTACCACCACTCAGTCAGACTGCTCTATCAACTCATATACTTAGTTATAAAATAATAACACACAGAAATACGAGCCTTAGGTCATTAATGTGGTCGAATCCGGAAACTATCATCTCGAAAACAAGAGGTTTATTCTTTCATTGAAATACAGAACCATTCCATATTTTATCTAACGGGTGGCATCCATAAGTCTAAATATTCCTGTTACATTGCACAACCTCCAATGTTATGTCATAATTACGTAAAATTCTGGCAAATTAGGCCGGCCCAAACTGTTGCATATACACTGACTCTGCGTGCAATGAACGCAAGAGAAGTGACACAATTTCACCTGGTTAATATTGCCTGCTAACCTGGATTTCTTTTAGCTAAATATACAGGTTTAGAAATATATACTTCTGTGTATTGATTTTAAGAAAGGCATTGGTGTTTATGGTTAGGTACACGTTGGAGCAACGACAGACCTTTTTCGCAAATGCACACTGCATCGATTATATGCAATGCAGGACACGCTAGATAATTGAGTAATATCATCAACCATGTGTTGTTATAACTAGTGATTATGATTACGTTTAACGCTAGCTAGCAACTTACCTTGGCTTCTTCCTGCATTCACATAACAGGCAGGCTCCTCGTGAGGCAGGTGGATTGGAGCGTTGGACTAGTTAAGTGTATGGTTGCAATATTGAATCCCCCGAGCTGACAAGGTAAAAATCACTGAACGAGGCAGTTAACCCACCTAGAGGCAGTTAACCCACCGAGGCAGTTAACCCACTGTCATTGAAAATAAGAATGTGTTCTTAACTGACTTGCCTAGTTAAATAAAGTTTAAATAAAGTTGTAAAAAAATACAAATAATAATAATTTGGCCAAATCGGTGTGTCAAAAAATACCCATTTCCGATTTATGAAAACTTGAAATCGGCCCTAATTAATCGGCCATTCCGATTAATCGGGCGACCTCTAAACAGTATTTCTGTTACATGTAATTGAAATACATATTTAAAATTACACTTGATCATTTTGTCATTGTATTTCACTGACCTGAACTACAATCCAATGTATTTTGAAACAAGATACTTTCGAGACCTGTCATTTGTATTTTGAAAGTACATAATAATTTTCTATACCACCCTTTTCACCCTGCATTGGTATCAGAAGTCTGATGGCACTAGGATGTGATAAGAGTCAATAATAATACCCAGCGTGCAATTGTACATTTTTACATTTACATTTTGGTCACAGCAGAATGTCACCATGTCATTGGTTTTAGGTTAAAGAGTTGGATGGAAAAAAATACAATTCCCTTATGTTGATGATTTTTGCAAATCCAATCAGTTTTCCACATTGATACAACATCATCACATTGATTTTATTTGTTGAAATGACGTGTACCAGTTTTTAGCCCAGTGGGTCTTATGCAGTGTGACTAACAGACAGTGCATTCAACTAAGGTTGTCATACAAGCACATTTCACAGTCATAGCAAATAAAACGTTAATTTATTTTTATTTTTTTACTGTTGCTGAGAATGTTGCTGTAGTGAATGCGTGGCACTTGCAAATGTATTTTGTGTTTTTCGAAATGACAAAATACCTCAATAGACCTGTATTTTATGTAAATACAATACTTTGCAAAAGTATATTGTATTTTGGTTGAATAAAAATGGAATTTAGAGTATCTTGTATTTGTATCAAGACACATTTTGATGTATAGCACCTTTCTGACTGTAACTGCAATTATTCGTTTATGTAAGCATTGGAAGTTTATCCTGCACATATTTGCTTTTCATTCTCTTTTTATTATCATACACACCATTTTTAGGTGCTTGGTAATAGTCAATCATGTTTGCAGTGATTTGCAATACATTTTTCTCACCTCCGTGACAAATGTTGACTGGTAGACCTCTTTGCTGTATTTCCAACCGTCCAAGCAACTCTCCAGCTCAATTTCACTCACGTTGATATCCACATTTGGAATGATATTCAGGCCAGAGTATTTTTTAACCATCTCCAGTTTGAGTCTCGAGCACGAGCTACGCTGTGACACACCATTCGTTGTCACCATGGGGATGGTCACATTTCTCCACATGTCACTGACATTATAATCCTCAGGAATAAAGCACTCATGTGGCGGGGTATCGCCTACAAACACTATATAAATACCAGTAAATCCATTGGGCAGGATGCTGATGGCCAATGCCAAGAAGATTGTCCGCTGAAAGGGTCCCCATGTTCCCAAGAAAGCTGTGATTCCATCGTAATCTCTCATATTGGTGCTGTGTTCAGTTAACCTTTATTTATAGTCAAGAAACTTATTCGCTTAAAGAAAACTGCCTGAACCATATAGCTGCTCCGGAGGTTGTTGTAGTGTTGTTGGATAGCATCTGTCCCCATCTGACATCGACATCAAACATCAGAGCTCTCTCCTTTTATGGGCCATCCCCTCACTTGGAGGCATTAAGATAACATACAGTATTAACGCATCTTGAATTACCCCACTCCGTGGTGCTAATGTATTGGAAGGCTATTAAAAGGGAAGGTTAATCATTACAATTCCCTCTCTGAACTGTGTTCAAGTGTGGTTCACAGAATCCTGGCCAACAGTGAATCAGAGGACAATACCTGTAACTAGATGGCTGTATGGTTATGCCTTTGAAGAATTGTTTTACACCCTCGGAAATGGACTGAAATGACCAATTAGAATGTACGGACTGGAAAAAAAGGAACTATGTGCTGGAGCTCAAATTGGTTAAACCTATAAAATAAGAAAAACAGCAGGACTAACATATGTCATAAAGTACCGACTACACCCCCTGGTGGAGAGTCAGGGCACCTTGACTCTTAATAACTTCAGGTTAATTTAGCAGTGACCAGTTAGGAACCACTGTAACCATAAAACACAGAGTGGCAAGATTCCAACAAAAAGGAAAAACAAATTTATTTTGGAAATGTATCAAAATTATGGTATATTGGAAATTTAGCTAAATTATGTAGGTCATCCACTAAAGGGTTTAGGGTGGAAATCAATTCCACAAAAAGGGAAAAATTGTGTTTCTCCTGTTTTAGGGGATGGGGGATCTCAGGTAGCCTGCCCATCAGCTCCGCTCCACGTTTTACTCTGGTACTGTCCAATCCTCTGAGTGGGCCTGATAGTGACCAGTCAACCGAGAAAAAGTGCTTGAAAAAAATGTGCTTCTTAAACAATGATGGGGTGGTACACATAGTTAGGCCTGATGTCCCGTGAAATGTTGATTTTTAAGGCCATTTTTAAATGGGTCAAAGGTCAAATATGGTGAAAATTGACATAATGGAAATACTAATAGATTTAGGTTAAATAACCTGAAATTCTAAACAAAAACTGAGTGGATTATCAAACGTCAACGTAGACTATGGAATGGATGCATTAATAGTTACTTTACATACAGTTATTATGCTTTAGAGACAGGCAAATATACAAAAAAATAGGAAAATGCAGATGTGTAAATTAACCTAATATAAAATGTACAGTACTAGTCAAAAGTTGACACACCTAGTCATTCAAGGATTTTTCTTTAGTTTGACTATTTTCTACATTGTATAATAATAATGAATGCATCAAAACAATTAAATAACACATATGTAATCATGTAGTAACCAAAAAAGTCCAAATATATTTAATATTATAGATTCTTCAAAGTAGCCACCCTTTGCCTTGATGACAGCTTTGCACAACCTTGGCATTCTCTCAACCAGCTTCATGAGGTAGTCACCTGGAATGCATTTCAATTAACAGGTGTGCCTTGTTAAAAGTACATTTTTGAGCCAATCAGTTGGGTTGTGACAAGGTAGGGGTGGTATACAGAAGATAGTCCTGTTTGGTAAAACACCAAAACACCATAATGACAACAAGAGCTCAAATAAGCAAAGAGAAATGACAGTCCATCATTGCTTTCAAGTGCAGTCGCAAAAACCACCAAGCACTATGATGAAACTGCCACAGGAAAGGAAGACCCAGAGTTACCACTGCTGCAGAGGATACGTTCATTAGAAAAAACTGCACCTCAGATTGCAGCCCAAATAATTGCAAGTAACAGACACATCTCAACATCAACTGTTCAGAGGAGACTGCGTGAATCAGGCATTCGGGGTCAGATTGCTGCAAACAAACCACTACTAAAAGACACCAATAATAATAAGAGACTTGTTTGGGCCAAGAAAGACGAGCAATGGACATTAGACCGGTGGAATCTGTCCTTTGGTCTGATGAGTCCAAATGTGAGATTTTTGGTTCCAACCGTTGTGTCTTTGTAAGATGCAGAGTAGGTGAATGGATAATCTCAGCATGTGTGGTTCCCACCGTGAAGCATGCAGGAGGAGGTGTGATGGTGTGGGAGTGCTTTGCTGGTAACACTGTCTGTGATTTATTTAGAATTCAAGGCACACTTAACCAGCATGGCTTCCACAGCATTCTGCAGCGATACGCCATCCCATCTGGTTTGCACTTAGTGGGACTATCATTTTTTTTTCAACAGGACAATGACTCAAAACACACCTCTAGGCGGTGTATGGCCTATTTCACCAAGGAGAGTGATGGAGTGCTGCATCAGATGACCTGGCTTCCACAATCAACTAACCTCAACCCAAATGAGATGGTTTGGGATGAGATAGACCGCAGAGTGAAGGAAAAGCAGCCAACAAGTGCTCAGCATATGTGGGAACTCCTTCAAGACTCTGAAAAGCATTCCTCATGAAGGTGGTTGAGAGAATGCGAAGAGTGTGCAAAGCTGTCATCAAGGCAAAGGGTGGCTACTTTGAAGAGTCTAAAATATAACACTTTTCTGGTTACGACATGATTCCCTATGTGTTATTCCAACAGCTGACCTTTCAGCAAACTGATAGTTTGGCTGTTAGAATCTGTAAAGTCCTCTTTACCATTCTTGGGTAGCGGAATGACTTTGTCTTCCCTCCTTTCCCTCCAGGAAAGCATTTTCCTCAAGGCTCAGATTAAATATATGACCGTTAAGAGTGGCTATCTACAGCAGTACCTTTCTGTGTAGCTTTCCATCTAAGTTGTCAATGCCAGGAGGTTTGTCATTTTTGATCGATACCAATCATTTTTCCATCTCTCCCACACTGACTTTGAAAAATTCAAACTTACAATGCTTTTCTTTCATTATAATAAAGTTTGCCTACTTTGCCAATGAAGTAATCATTCAAATAATTGGTAACATCATTTCCATCTGATTCGATGAAATTTCTATAATTAATGTTTTTTTGTTTTTTTTTGTTGAGTTTAGTCACATAATTTCTCCATTTTAAATTTGCCAGGATAAAAACACTTAATCCAAGATAAATATTTTACTAATCTGTTATCCCATAACATATAAAACAACGTGTTGTGATGTCATATTCAATGAGTACATAAAATTACAAAATAGGCCTACTGACAAAAGCTGGATGACAAAAGCTAGATCCTCAGATTCTAGAGGATTCTATTGAACATAATACTGTGAACATTGAACATTTACTTCCTGACAATGTGGTATACATTATATGGATACAGTCAAATTTGACAGACATTTTAACAATTTAGTCAGAGATTTTAGAAGGAAGACCAGTAGACGACAAGTACGTTGCAATACACTTTAGTGAACTATTAACAGAGTATATGTACAAAATAATAAATACAGTGCATTTAGAAAGTATTCAGGCCCCTTGACTTTATCCACATTTTGTTATGTTACAGCCTTATTCTAAAATGTATTAAATTAGTTTTCTTACATCTTCTTGATGTAGGCCATCAATCTACACACACTACCCTGCAATGACAAAGCAAAAACAGGTTTTTAGAAATGTTTGAAAATGTATATAAAAAATAAACAGAAATACCTTATTCAGATCCTTCGCTATGAGACTCAAAATTGAGGTCAGGTGCATTCTGTTTCCTATGATCATCCTTGAGATGTTTCTACAACTTGAGTGGAGTCCACATGTGGTACATTCAATTGATTGGACATGATTTGGAAAGGCACACCTGTCTATATAAGGTCCCACTTTTGAAGGTGCATGTCAGAGCGAAAACCAAGCCTTGAGGTCGAAGGAATTGTCCGTAGAGCTCTGAGACAGGATTGTGACAAGGCACAGATCTGGGGAAGGGTACCAAAATATTTTAGCAGGCTTGAAGGCCCCCAAGAACACAGTGGCCTCCATCATTCTTAAATGGAAGACGTTTGGAACCACCAAGATTCCTCCTAGAGCTGGCCGCCCGGCCAAACTGAGCAATCGGTAGAGAAGGGCCTTGGTCAGGGAGGTGACCAAGAACTTGAAGGTCACTTTGACAGAGCTACATAGTTCCTCTGTGGAGATGGGAGAACCTTCCAGAAGGACGACCATCTATGCAGCACTCTACCAATTAGGCCTTTATAGTTGAGTGGCTACTCCTCAGTAAAAGACACATGACAGCCTGCTTGGAGTTTGCCAAAAGGCACCTAAAGGACTCTCAGACCATGAGAAAACAAGATTCTCTGGTCTGATGAAACCAAGATTGAACTCTTCGGCCTGAATGCCAAACGTCACGTCTGGAGGAAACTTGGCACCATCCCTACAGTGAAGCATGGTGGTGGCAGCATCATGCTGTGGGGATATTTTTCAGTGGCAGGGACTAGGAGACAAGTTAGTATCGAGGGAAAGATGAACGGAGCAAAGTACAGAGAGATCCTTGACGAAAACCTGCTCCAGAGCGCTCAGGACCTCAGACTAGGGTGAAGGTTCACTTTCCAACAAGACAACAACCCTACGCACATAGCCAAGACAACACAGGAGTGGCTTAGGGACAAGTCTCTGAATGTCCTTGAGTGGCCCAGCCAGAGCCCAGAACCTGATCGAACATCTCTGGAGAGACCTGAATGTACTGAGTAAAGTGTCTAAATACTTATGTAAATGTAATATATATATATATATATATATATATATACTTATATATATATATATATACACATTTGCTTACATTTTTGCATTGTCGTTATATGGTATTGTGTGTAGATTTGGGGGAAAAAAACAAATCAATTTCAGAATAAGGCTGTAACTTAACAAAATGTGGAAAAAGTCAAGGGGTCTGAATACTTTCTGAATGCCCTGTACTACTAGAGTCTTCCTCAGGCACCATTTAGTGGCCTACCTTCCCACATCTCACCTGTGAGTCAGAGATACACATTTTTATCTGTGATTATCAACAAATACCACCAATTTAAAAGAACTGGAGTATTGTAGTACTTACAAAATCAAATACCTGTGCTAAGCAGTTTGGAGGTTGTGTGGGTATGTGGAAGGTATGGAACATATATTCCATTGCAATTACGTTGTGAAATGAATGCAATCAAGCTTTTAGTGTATGCGAGCAGCAGGACAGACTACATATTCCTTTGTTACGGTATCAATCTAGCTACTTGTACTCGGAAATGCTACTAACTTAATACTTTACTCATTGTTATTTTTTTTATGTCGTGGCATTACTACTATGCACACAATAAAATATAAACCTGAGATAAAAAAGACTGATATATTTTGTGAAAATTGACCAAACCATATCCAAATGTTTGTTTCCTATATCGACACACAATATAAAAATGTAAATATTTGGCCATACATAATACATTTGTCTTGGATCAAGTGTTTTTATCGTGACTTCAGAGGGTGACTAAATTCCCATAGAATGCTTTAGAAATGATGTGCATTTATTTTTGTGTCATAAATTAAAGTAATCATCTTTAATAACATGCCATCATGGTTTCCGAGTATATATATGATATATAAAACATTTTGTATTCACACTACCTTTTAAAAGTTTGGGGTCACTTAGAAATGTCCTTGTTTTTGAAAGAAAAGCAATTTTTTTGTCTGTTAAAATAGCATCAAATTGATCAGAAATACAGTGTAGACATTGCTCATGCTGTAAATGACTATTGTAGCTGGAAAAGGCTGATTTTTAATGGACTATAGCCGTACAGAGGTCAATTATCAACAACCATCACTCCTGTGTTCCAATGGCACGTTGTGTTAGCTAATCCAAGTTTATAATTTTAAACGGCTAATTGATCCCTTTTGCAATTATGTTAGCACAGCTGAAAACTGTCGCACTGATTAAAGAAGAAATAAAACTGGCCTTCCTTAGACTAGTTGAGTATCTGGAGCATCAGCATTTATGGGTTCGATTACAGGCTCAAAATGGCCAGAAACAAATAACTTTCTTCCGAAACTCGTCAGGTTATTCTTGTTCTGAGAAATGAAGGCTATTCCATGCTAGATTGGACCTTCCACAGTCCAATAGCATTAACAACGTTTCACTTCCCTCTGTTCCAGTCCGGGTTTTTCCAGTGGACTGTTGTATGTGCTGCCAAAACTGCCCCCTTTTCCAAGCTCTGCTGCCAGTTGTCCCGGTCAGTTTTCATAGAGTCCCGAACCGATTTGGCACACTTTGCTTTCATGGTCTTTAAATACACACCTCAATCTTGTCAAGCATCAAAGGGAATGTACGAATATAGAATTACTGATACTTGCATTTATCACAGGGGAGATGACATTCTCATGAGAGGTTGAGAATTCTGGGAAGTGATGTTCCTGTTCGTACCCGTACAAAAAAGTCCCACAGGAATCTTGCAGGATTGACAAAATCCTGCAGGAAAAGTCCCTGATGCTCCTGCAGGACTCCTGCATTAGTATGACTTGTCCTGCAGAATTTTTGAAAATCTTGTACAACCATGGCAATCCCTGCTGGAATCATGCAGGACCGAAACCTGCAGGATTTTGATATTTCCTGCATGATTTGGCAATTCCTGCAGGATATGAGAATTCCTGCAGGACCTGACAATTGCTGCACAACCAAGAAAATTCCAGCACAAATCCTGCAGCATTTTCATATTACTAGGGACATATCGAGTAGTCAAACTACTGAAGGAGGAGATAAAGGTGGGTGCACATAATTTTATATATAGCTAGCTAGTTTTTTTTATAAAAAAAAGTGTCTTGAACTCTCCTTTGCAATTTATAACAAGAAGATGAATGATCATGTGACATATTGTTCAACATAGCAATGGTCAGCCTGCCTCAGAGCCATACAAAACATAGCCTACTGTATGTATCTGAGCACCTCCAAGACGTATTATACCTACTAATAGGCTATGGTCAGATGACATGAAAATAGAGCTCTTGGCCACGCACACCAGTGGTCGATTTGGCGTTGAAAAACAGAAGCATAAGCAGAAAAGTACCTCATACTGTACCTATGGTAAAAGATGGGGGTGCATTGGCTATTTTGATTCCAATGGTCTTGTGGTACTTGTTAAGGTCAACGGCATCATGAACTATATCAAGTACTAGGACACTTTAGCCACAAACCTGGTTGCCTCTGCTAGGAGGCTGACACTTGGCTGCAAGTGGCTCTTCCAGCAAGGCAATAACCCCAAGCACACATCAAAATCGTCAAAGAAATTGTTAATAACTGAAAAAGTCTTGCATGGAGGAATGGTCTAAGATGCCTTCCAATGTGTTCTCCAATCTCATAAAACATTTTTGTGCTCAGTGTCGTTATCCTCGCAAGGGGAGGGTGCTGGAGTCCTGAAAAAAAGGGTGGCAATATTTTTGACCCCTATCATTTATAGATTTGTTAAATAAAACATCTTTCTGGACGAAAACCTTTCCAGAAGAGTGCAGCAAAGGGGCTGTAACTGGTAATTCTGGGCAAAGTATCAGTATCCTTCCTGTTTGACTGGATTTTTGGGCCGTGGGGTGATCCGTTTCCAACAGCTACAGCAGGGGTTTCCAAACTTGTCCCTGGGGCCCACCCTGGGTGCACGTTTTGGCTTAACCCTAGCAATACACAGATAATTCAAATAACCATCTCATTATCAAGCTTTGATTATTTGAATCAGCTGTGTAGTGCTAGAGTCCAGGGGTGGCCCCAGGACCAAGTTTTTTTTTTAACCTTTATTTTGGGAAGTTTGGGAGTTTGGGAAGCCCAGAGCTACACTATGGGTGGTAGCGTCATGGGTACGTACATGTATGAGGGTAATGTAGGCCAGCTCTTTCCAGATGGCATTTTGGCTGTTGAATGGCCTCCTGACAAGTGGCAGTCCAGTTCCATGGTGTCTCTGTCTCTAGTAACTGCAAGAGTGGAGAACTAATGGTGGAGTGGTCCTATCGATGACAGTCCGGGGAGATTAAGGACGGCATTAAAAGCAGAGAGGTGAAATTCCTATGACGTGAAGGTCTACTAAGGGCAAATCCACGGCAATGGAAAGCTTTACACAGAAATCTATAAGTACGGATATGAATGTCATTCCCTTCATGGTGATGTATCCTAAATAGGTGCACAAAGGTAGAAATATGCAATATCCTCCTTTGGAACGGATCAAATCTGAACCAATCAAAGACATCTAATTTTAAGTACAGTACAGTACAGAGAGTACAGTACAATACACCACAGAAGAGTACAGGACAGTAGAGTACAGTCAAGTGGAGTTTAATTTAGGACAGCACAGTAGAGTTTAGTACAGTACAGTAAAGCATAGTGTGCCGTACTGTGTACTGAACTCTACTCCACTCCACTCTATTCTGTACTGTATAGTACAGTACAGGACACTGAGTATACAAAACATTAAGAAGCCGGGGACTTTAATGCAGGGAAACTTAAATCGGTCTTACCAAATTTCTATCAGCATGTTAAATGTGCAACTAGAGTGAAAAAAACTATAAACCACCTTTACTACACACACAGAGACGCATACAAAGCTCTCACTCGCCCTCCCTTTGGCAAATCTGACCATAATTCTATCCTCCCGATTCCTGCTTACAAGCAAAAACTAAAGCAGGAAGCACCAGTGACTCGGGCCATAATAAAGTGGTCAGATGAAGCACATGCTAAGCTACAGGACTGTTTTGCTAGCACAGACTGGAATATGTTCCGGGATTCTTCTAATGGCATTGAGGAGTACACCACATCAGTCACTGGCTTCAATAAGTCCCCACAGTGACTGTACGTACACACACCAACCAAAAGCCATGGATTACAGGCAACATCCTCCCTGAGCTAAAGGGTAGAGCTACTGCTTTCAAGGAGTGGGACTCTAACCCGGAAGCTCATAAGAAATTCCGCTATGCCCTGCGACGAACCATCAAACAGGCAAAGCGTTAATACAGGACTAAGATCAAATTGCACTACACCGGCTCCGATGCTCGTCGGATGTGGCAGGGCTTGCAAACTATTACAGACTACAAAGAGAAGCACAGCCACGAGCTGCCCAGTGATGCGAGCCTACCAGACAAGCTAAATTACTTGCTCGCTTCAAGGCAAGTAAATCTGAAACATGCATGAGAGCATCAGCTGTTCTGGATGACTGTGTGATCATGCTCTCCGTAGCCTATGTGAGTAAGACCTTTAAACAGGTCAACATTCACAAGGCTGCAGGGCCAGACGGATTATCAGGACGTGTACTCTGAGCATGCCCTGACCAACTGGCAAGTGTCTTAACTGACATTTTCAACCTCTCCTTTTCTGAGTCTGTAATACCAACATGTCTAAATGACTACCGACCCATACCCCACACATCTGTAGCAATGAAGGGCTGGTCACGGCTCACTTCAACACCATTATCCCAGAAACCATAGACCCACTCCAATTTGCATACCGCCCCAACAAATCCACAGATGTTTAAATCTCCATTGCACTTCACACTGCCCTTTCACACCTGGACAAAATGAACACCTGTGAGAATGCTATTCATTAACTATAGTTCAGTGTTCAACATCATAGTGCCCTCAAAGCTCACCACTAAGCTAAGAACCCTGGGACTAAACACCTCCCTCTCCAACTGGATGCTGGACTTCCTGACGGGCCACCCCAAGGTGGTAAGGGTAGATAACACCACATCTGCCACGCTGATCCTCAACACTGGGCCCCCTCAGGGGTGCATGCTCAGTCCCCTCCTGTACTCCCTGTTCACTCATGACTGCATGGCCAGGCACCACTTCAACACCATCATTAAGTTTGCCAATGACACAACAGCGTTAGGCCTGATCACCGACAACGACGAGACAGCCTATAGGGAGGAGGTCAGAGACCTGGCTATGTGGTGCCAGGACAACAACCTCTCCCTCAACATGGTCAAGACAAAGGAGATGATTGTGGACTATGGGAAAAGGAGGACCGATCAAGCCCCCATTCTCATCAATGGGGCTGTAGTGGAGCAGGTTGAGACCAAAGATTAGCAGTTAATGAAGATAATGACCAAATTGGATGACAAAACAGAGGAACTCATTGAAGTCGCTGTTCAAATGAATGATGAGAGAACCCAGGTGAGGAAGGTGGGAAAATGATCTCTAAGCAAGCAGAGGAAATTTCATCACTGAATCTCTCGCTCTGCACTCAATACCTTACCATGCAAACCATGACAGATAAATATGAAGCCGAACGGAGCAAGTGCGAGGAACTCCAGAACAGTCACGCGCTATAGCGTGATTACCCTACACAAAGGATTGAAGACTACAGAATGTTTCAGACCTCTCTCAGGTGTCCCTTAGTCTTCTCCTCTTGGCCATTCGACAGAGTAATATGACGCCTCCTCACCAAAAAAACCTAAGCTTGGCTTCTCCTCTTGGCCTTTCGGCCCAAGATTCCCCATAGGATAAAACCAACCCTCTCCACGCTCTTTGTGCAGAACGCCTTGACAAAATCATCGAAAACCTCCGCACCTTTGGCCCCATTCCAGGGAAGCTAAATGACACTGAGACGTTCTTAGCAGATATAGAAGATGCCTTTGATGGCTACCCAAAAGCTATGGATCCTGACAGGCTTAACCTGATGAAGCAAACGCCAAATAGATACGTGACAAGGTTCATCCGTCTACAACAGCAACACATGCAAAACATGTATTCCAACTTGGGCCCTACAGCCCATATAGGTTTGCCAATCTCAGAACTTAGAGAGCTATGTAGCACAGCTTTTGAGGCATCAAAAGTGAGTGGCAGTGGCAAAAAACATCAAGCACTATGATGAAACTGGATCTGATGAGGACCGCCACAGGAAAGGAAAACCCAGAATTACCTCTGCTGCAGAGGATAAGTTCATTGGAGTTACCAGCTTCAAAAATCGGCAATTAACTGCACCTCAGATTGCACCTTTTAATTTAATTGATTTATTTCACCTTTATTTAACCAGGTAAGCTAGTTGAGAACAAGTTCTCATTTACAACAGCGACCTGGCCTAGATAAAGCAAAGCAGTGCGACACACACAACAACACAGAGTTACATATGGAATAAACAAGCGTACAGTCAATAACACAATAGAAAAAAAGAAAGTCTATATACAGTGTGTGCAAATGGCGTGAGGAGGTAACGCAATAAATAGGCCATAGTAGCGAAGTAATTACAGTTTAGCAAATGAACACTGGAGTGATAGATGAGCAGATGATGATGTGCAAGTAGAAATACTGGTGTGCAGGAGAGCAGAAAAGTAAATAAAAACAATATGGAGATGAGGTAGGTAGATTGGGTGGGCTCACAGTTCAAGTTACAGACTCATCTCAACATCACCTGTTGAGAGGAGACTGCGTGAATCAGGCATTCAAGGTTGAATTGCTGCAAAGAAACCACTTCTAAAGACACCAATAATAAGAAGAGACTGGCTTGGGAGACTTGCTCCATGCAAACCATTTCAATTTCAGCTAGGCAAAAAGACCAGCCAATATGCAGAAGTTACTGGTGTACTTATCACCCTGCAAACTACTTTGGAACACGACTTGTCAGAACTTGCAATCTGCACTGACTCAAACTATGCCAGACTCACCTTATTATGCCACTTGCTGTTTTGGAAACAAAAGCACATGACTACTTGAAGTGGCAAAAGAGTAAAGAACATAGAGCTCATTCTAGCTTGTGACGACCTAATAACCAAACACGACCTACAGGTGCATTAGAAGAAAGTCAAGTGACACTCCAAATCACCAGGTTGTGACAAACTTGGCAACGACCATACCGAAATCTGGTGCAATTCACGGCACTCCTTGGGTGTTTGATGCTCAGGACACATTGATCACTGGTGCCCCCATGGTGTCACGCGTAGCTATGTACTGTAGCACTGCGGGAAACATCTTCAAACAAACATAACGCGTTGCTAAGTCATTCATTCCAGAATGGTGACCTGCTTCCCCAATGCAACCCCAAGATGAGACCCTTGCCACTTTGATGGCTTTCTTGTCTGATCCTGTCAATCACCCAGTGACCGAGCTGGCTTTGGCAGGCTCACACAACTTGCGTTGGCTGTACACCACTTAACAGCACCTCACACTTGTAGATTACCTACTGGTATATGTTTCGGAAACCAATGCCACACAAAGGTGGGAGGTTCCCAAAACACACAGGTGGATAATGAAAGCTCATGCCCACGACAAGTCATACAGAGGCCATAGGGAGGTCAAGGCTAAATGCGAAGCATTGCGAAAGGTGGCCCACTGGCCTCACATGGCGCAAGACGTGGTACAATGTGTGAGAGTGTCCAGTTTGCTGACAGTTTCAACCTTCCAAGCCACTTCACAGAGCACCCTTGCAGTACAAGGGTGTGTCTTACCCTTGAAGCTTGATCCAGATCGACTGGTTCGGCCAGTTGCCAGGTTGGCAGGAGGCAACAAGTATCTCTTCACTGTGACTTGCACATTCACAAAGTGGGTGGAGTCCCTGCCAGCAACCAATGACACAGCGTAAACCATGGCCATTCTCTTGCTGAACCATGTTTTCAGTCGTTTCATCCTGCCAGGAGAAACCGTGGACAGCGACTGAGGAAGCAATTTTTTCGGCTGCTGCAATGACTGAAATATGGAAGGCTTCTGGTAGTCACATCCAAACTCCACATCGCGTACCACCCTAGGGGCTCCAGCAGAGTAGAAAGGAGCAATCAGACAATCATCAGATTCCTGAGGAAATATGTGGCAGCCAACAACAAAGATTGGGACCTCAAACTCCCACTGGTATTGATGGCAATCAGAGCCACACACAATAGGTCTACAGGAATAACATCATTCGAGAAGACGCTTCCAATGCATCTCCTGTACCAACCGGGAGATGTTGCCGCAGCCACCGCATACACGGCTCATCAATACGTGGCTGACTTGCAAACCCATCTCCAGACTACCTTCGTGTTTGCTCAAGGAAAGAGGTGCAAAAGGTGACAAGACCCATTATGACAAAAAGGCCTCACACCAGGAGTTCGAGGGTCGAGGATAAGGGCTGGTACTACATATACACTAAACTTGTGGGCATTGCCAAAATGTTCCTGCCCCACTGGACCACACGAGATTGTGTTCAAGCATGTGGGAAGGTCTCTCCAGGACACTATTCTGGTGGTAAATACGCATGTTACTCTCATGAACAAAACCGTCCTGTCGGTAGGAAAGCTAGAAGAGGTCATGAACCATGACTATGCCCATGTCTAATTGGTTCGCTTGTTGTTGGAGGATTTTCTCTGTGAAGTTAGCTCTTCTATGGATCACATGGCAATGAATAGAATTCCCTCATATCTAGTGCCCCTTTTCAATGGTGCACAATATATTGACATCAGCTACCACAACCGCAATGAAGCCATTACAGTCACACCTGGTCTATAGTCTGGGGTCTGCAATTCCAATACACGTTGATGTTAATCGTAAGGAAGTGGGATTTTTACTGATGCTGCCGATTGTTGAACTAGAGAACATCTATAGGTTGAAAGGGTTCTAAATGTAGGATTTTGGCGCGACAACACCAACGTGAAAATCCCCACACCACCAGTCATAGAAATCTGGATTGTTTTCCTGATAAGCTATCTCACCCCTAGCCTGTTAAAACCTCTCTGGGATAGGCGGGACCCAAATGTCTCACCTGGTCAATTGCCAGGAAATATGCAGAGCACCAAATAAAATAAAAAAGCTATAAAATTCAAACTTTCATTAAAATTACACATGTACAATACCAAATTAAAGCTACACTCGTTGTGAATCCAGCCAACATGTCAGATTTCAAAAAGGCTTTTAGTCGAAAGCATAAGAAGCTATTATCTGATGATAGCACAACAGTAAACAAAGAGACAATAGCATATTTCAACCCTGCAGGCACCACACAAAACGCAGAAATAAAATATAAATAATGCCTTACCTTTGACGAGCTTCTTTTGTTGGCACTCCAATATGTCCCATAAACATCACAAATGGTCCTTTTGTTCGATTTATTCCGTCGATATATATCCAAAATGTCAATTTATTTGGCGCGTTTGATCTAGAAAAAAACAGCTTCCAATTTGCGCAACGGCACTACAAAATATCTCAAAAGTTACCTGTAAACTTTGCCAAAACATTTCAAACTACTTTTGTAATACAACTTTAGGTATTTTTAAACGTTAATAATCGATCAAATTGAAGACGGGTCTATCTGTTTTCAATACAGGAGTATCACAAACCAACGCTACTTTTCAAGTCCTGCGCAACTCTCAACCGTACACATAAACGTTACCCAATTCCAAGATGGCCATACTTCTTCATTGCACAAAGGAATAACCTCAACCAAATTCCAAAGACTGGTGACATCCAGTGGAAGCGGTAGGAACTGCAAACAAGTGCCTAAGAAATATTGTTTCCCAATGAGAACCCCACTGAACAGACAGAGACCTAAAAAATGTTTTATTCTGAATGGTTAGTCCTTGGGGTTTGCCTGCTACATAAGTTCTGTTATACTCACAGACATGATTCAAACAGTTTTCAAAACTTCAGAGTGTTTTCTATCCAAATCTACTAATAATATCTTATATTCTTGGCATGAGTAGCAGGAAGTTGAAATTGGGCACGCTATTTATCCAAAATTGAAAATGCTGCCCCCTATCCCAAAGAGGTTTTAATGTGTACTCCAACCAAAGACGTCCACTACCTTTGACCTAGCAAACCATTCGTCAGGGGTAACACTGAGTGCCTTTGTGGCCTTAAGCCTATCACCAGTGAAGAACGCTGTAGAGTCAAACTAACAGCAAGAGATGGGGTCACCACCACACAAGTGGAGGTGGTAGGGAATCAACGGCTGGTTAATTTAGCCCCTTTAAAAAATATATTTTGCCTAAAATGACATACCCAAATCTAACTGTCTGTAGCTCAGGCTGTGAAGCAAGAATATGCATATTATTGGTACCATTTGAAAGGAAACACTTCAAAGTTTGTGGAACTGTGAAAGGAATGTAGGAGAATATAGCACAATAGATCTGGTAAAAGATAATACAAAGAAAAAACCAACCGTTCTTTTGTATTTTTTTAACCATCATCTTTGAAATGCATGAGAAAGGTCCTAATGTGTTATTTGTGCCCTGGTGCAATTTAGATTTTGGCCACTAGATGGCAGCAGTGTATGTAAAAAAAAGTTTTAGACTGATCCAATGAGCCATAGCATTTCTGTTAATTTAAAAAAAATCAAGACTGCCCAAATGTGCCTCATTTGTTTACTAATAACTTTTCATGTTCAAAATTGTGTTCTCTCAAACCATAGCATGGTATTATTTCACTGTGAAAGCTACTGTAAATTGGACAGTGCAGTTAGATTAACAACAATTTAAGCTTTCTGCCAATATCAGAAACAGTTGAAGTCAGAAGTTCAAATACACCTTAGCCAAATACAATTCAACTCAGTTTTTCACAATTCCTGACATTTAATCCTGGTAGATTTTCCCTGTCTTAGGTCAGTTAGCATCACCACTTTATTTAAAGAATGTGAAATGTCAGAATAATAGTAGAGAGAGTGATTTATTTAAGCTTTTATTTCTTTCATCACATTCCCAGTGGGTCAGAAGTTTACATACACCCAATTAGTATTTGGTAGCATTGCCTTTAAATTGTTTAACTTGGGTCAAACGTTTCAGGTAGCCTTCCACAAGCTTCCCACAATAAGTTGGGTGAATTTTAGCCCATTCCTCCTGACAGAGCTGGTGTAACTGAGTCAGGTTCGTAGGCCGCCTTGCTCGCACACATTTTTTTCAGTTCTGCCCACACATGTTCTACAGGAATAAGGTCAGCACTTTGTGATGGCCACTCCAATAACTTGACTTTGTTGTCCTTAAGGATTTTGCCACAACTTTGGCAGTATTCTTGGGGTCATTGTCCATTTGGAAGACCCATTTGTGTCCAAGCTTTAACTTCCTGACTGATGTCTTGAGATGTTGCTTCAATATATCCACATAATTGTCTTGCCTCATGATGCCATCTGTTTTGTGAAGTGCACCAGTCCCTCTTGCAGCGAAGCACCCCCACAACATGATGCTGCCACCCCCGTGCTTCACGGTTGGGATGGTGTTCTTCGGCTTGCAAGCTTCCCCCTTTATCCTCCAAAACATAACGAAGGTCATTATGGCCAAACAGTTCTATTTTTGTTTCATCAGACCAGAGGACATTTCTCCAAAAAGTACACTCTTTGTCCCCATCTGCAGTTGCAAACCATAGTCTGGCTTTTTTATGGCAGTTTTGGAGCAGTGGCTTCTTCCTTGATGAGCGGCCTTTCAGGTTATGTCGATATAGGACTCATTTTACTGTGGATATAGATACTTTTGTACCTGTTTCCTCCAGCATCTTCACAAGGTCCTTTGCTGTTCTTCTGGGATTGATTTGAACTTTTTGCACCAAAGTACGTCCATCTCTAGGAGACAGAACACGTCTCCTTCCTGAGTGGTATGACGGGTGCATGGTCCCATAGTGTTTATATTTGCGTACTATTGTTTGTACAGATGAACATGGTGTCTTCAGGCATTTGGAAATTACTCACATGGGATGAACCAGACTTGTGGAGATCTACAATTTTATTTCTGAGGTCTTGGCTGATTTCTTTTGATTTTCCCATGATGTCAAGCAAAGAGGCACTGAGTGTGAAGGTAGGCCTTGAAATACATCCACAGGTACACCTCCAATTGACTCAAATTATGTCAATTAGCCTATCAGAAGCTTCTTTAGCCATGACATCCTTTTCTGGAATTTTCCAAGCTGTTTAAAGGCACAGTCAACTTAGTGTATGTACACTTCTGACCCACTGGAATTGTGATACAGTGAATTATAAGTGAAATAATCTGTCCGTAAACAATTGTTGGAAGAATTACATGTGTCATACACAAAGTAGATATCCTAACTGACTTGCCAAGACTATAGTTTGTGAACAAGACATTTATGGAGTGGTTGAAAAACGAGTTTTAATGACTCCAACCTAAGTGTATATAAACTTCCGACTTCAACTGTGTGTATGCGGATGACTCAACACTATACATGTCAGCTACTACAGCGACTGAAATGACTGCAACACTTAACACTTAATATATTTCAAATATTTGGGACAAATCATTCACTTAACCCTTAACCTCAACTAAATCTTGTAATGAATAATGTGGATATTGAGCAAGTTGAGGTGACTAAACTGCTTGGAGTAACCCTGCATTGTAAAACTGTCATGGTCAAAACATTGGGAGAAGTCTGTCCATAGTAAAGCGCTACTCTGCCTTCTTAATTAACAACACTACCAACAAGGCCCTAGTTTTGTCGCACCTGGACTTCTGTTCAGTCGTGTGGTCAGGGGTCACAAAGAGGGCCTAAGGAAAATTACAATTGGCTCAGAACAGGGCAGGACGGCTGGCCCTTAAAAGTACATGGGGAGCTAACATTAATAATATGCATGCCAATCTCCCATGGCTCAAAGTGGAGGAGGGATTGTCTTCATCACAACTTGTTTTTGTAAGAAGTGTTGACAAGCTGAATGCACCAAGCTGTCTGTTTAAACTACTCAGACACCCATGCATACCCCTCAAGACATGCCACCAGACATCTCTTCATTATTTGTCACCAAGATGGCATAGCAGTCAGATGTCTTTTGTCCTCGTCTTGTCGTGTCCCGTATATATATATAGTATTCAGCTAACCACGGTTTGTGGTAATCAGCTATCCTTTAGCTCGAAAATCTATCGCCAGTTTTGTACGGCGCGGCTCAGACCGGAACATACCGGACCTATTTTTCTCTCCATTCTCTCCAGGATTTCAACCGCAAGCTCTGGACATTTATACCTGGATCTCGCAGCTAGCTATCTGCTATCCGTGTGACTATCGGCTTACGTCGATCCCAGAGCAAACATCAATTATTCCGGAGATAGCCATCTGAAGAGTTCCATCAGCCACTCCTGGGCTACAATCACCTATCCGGACCCGTTTTACTGCCAACGCGGAGCCCCACCGGGCCTTCACAACTGGACTACCGACGTTATCTGCCCGAGGGAGTTATCCAGCTGGCTCCTCCGTCGCGACGTTACCTGAACGCCCAGCTGCGGCCCGCTAATTGTTAGCTGTCTTATCGGCTGCTATCTGAATATGGGCCTCTAACTATATCTATTTGTTTTGCGAATTGGATTGATCCCCTCTACCACACGGAACCCCACTAATCCTACCGACGGAAATGCACGAGGTGGCTAAAAACAGACCTCCATCCTATGCTAGCTTGCTACCGATGGCCCGGCTAGCTGTCTGAATCACCGTGACCCCAACCAACCTCACTACTCACTGGACCCTTTTGATCACTCAACTAAGCATGCCTCTCCTTAATGTCAATATGCCTTGTCCATTGCTGTTCTGGTTAGTGTTTATTGGCTTATTTAACTGTAGAGCCTCTAGTCCTGCTCACTATACCTTATCCAACCTATTAGTTCCACCACCCACACATGCGATGACATCTCCTGGTTTCAATGATGTTTCTAGAGACAATATCTCTCTAATCATCACTCAATACCTAGATTTACCTCCACTGTATTCACATCCTACCATACCTTTGTCTGTACATTATACCTTGAAGCTATTTTATCACCCCCAGAAAACTCCTTTTACTCTCTGTTCCAGACGTTCTAGACGACCAATTCTCATTGCTTTAAGCTGTACCCTTATCCTACTCCTCCTCTTTTCCTCTGGTGATGTAGAGGTGAATCCAGGCCCTGCAGTGCCTAGCTCCACTCCTGTTCCCCAGGCACTCTCTTTTGATGACTTCTGTAACCATAATAGCCTTGGTTTCAAGCATGTTAACATTAGAAGCCTCCTCCCTAAGTTTGTTTTATTCACTGCTTTAGCACACTCTGCCAACCTGGATGTTCTAGCTGTGTCTGAATCCCGGCTTAGGAAGACCACCAAAAATTTGGAAATGTTCATCCCTAACTACAACATTTTCAGACAAGATAGAACTGCCAAAGGGGGCGGTGTTGCAATCTACTGCAAAGATAGCCTGCAGAGTTCTGTCCTACTATCCAGGTCTGTACCCAAACAATTTGAACTTCTACTTTTAAAAATCTACCTCTCTAAAAACAAGTCTCTCACCGTTGCCGCCTGCTATAGACCACCCTCTGTCCCCAGCTGTGCTCTGGACACCATATGTGAACTGATTTCTCCCCATCTATCTTCAGAGCTCGTGCAGCTAGGTGACCTAAACTAGAACATGCTTAACACCCCAGCCATCCTACAATCTAAGCATGAGGCCCTCAATCTCACACAAATTATCAATGAACCTACCAGGTACCTCCCCAAAGCCGTAAACATGGGCACCCTCATAGATAACATTCTAACCAACTTGCCCTCTAAATACACCTCTACTGTCTTCAACCAAGATCTCAGCGATCACTGCCTCATTGCCTGCATCCGTAATGTGTCAGCGGTCAAACAACCTCCTCTCATCACTGTCAAACTCTCCCTGAAACACTTCAGCGAGCAGGCCTTTCTAATCGACCTGGCCAGGGTATCCCCGAAGGATATTGATCTCATCCCGTCAGTAGAGGATGCCTTGGTTCTCCCCAGACCTGACTGCCCTTAACCAACACAAAAACATCCTATGGCGTTCTGCATTAGCATCGGACAGCCCCCGTGATATGCAGCTTTTCAGGGAAGCTAGAAACCATTATACACAGGCAGTTAGAAAAGCCAAGGCTAGCTTTTTCAAGCAGAAATTTGCTTCCTGCAACACTAACTCAAAAAAGTTCTGGGACCCTGTTAAGTCCATGGAGAATAAGAACACCTTCTCCCAGCTGCCCACTGCACTGAAGATAGGAAACACTGTCACCACTGATAAATCCACTATAATTTTTCTACGGCCCCCCCCACCCCCCACAGCAACTCGCCCAAGCCTTCCCCATTTCTCCTTCTCCCAAATCCATTCAGCTGATGTTCTGAAAGAGCTGCAAAATCTGGAACCCTACAAATCAGCCGAGCTAGACAATCTGGACCCTTTCTTTCTAAAATTATCTGCCGAAAATGTTGCCACCCCTATTACTTGTCTGTTCAACCTCTCTTTCGTGTCGTGTGAGATTCCCAAAGATTGGAAAGCAGCTGCAGTCATCCCCCTCTTCAAAGGGGGGGACACTCTTGACCCAAACTGCTACAGACCTATATCTATCCTACCCTTCCTTTCTAAGGTCTTCGAAAGCCAAGTCAACAAACAGATTACCGACCATTTCGAATCTCACCATACCCTCTCTGCTATGCAATCTGGTTTCAGAGCTGGTCATGGGTGCACCTCAGCCACGCTCAAAGTCCTAAACGATATCTTAACCGCCATCGATAAGAAACATTACTGTGCAGCCGTATTCATTGATCTGGCCAAGGCTTTCGACTCTGTCAATCACCACATCCTCATCGGCAGACTCGACAGCCTTGGTTTCTCAAATGATTGCCTCGCCTGGTTCACCAACTACTTCTCTGATAGAGTTCAGTGTGTCAAATCGGAGGGTCTGTTGCCCTGACCTCTGGCAGTCTCTATGGGGGTGCCACAGGGTTCAATTCTTGGACCGACTCTCTTCTCTGTATACATCTATGATGTCGCTCTTGCTGCTGGTGAGTCTCTGATCCACCTCTACGCATACGACACCATTCTGTATACTTCTGGCCCTTCTTTGGACACTGTGTTAACAACCCTCCAGGCAAGCTTCAATGCCATACAACTCTCCTTCAGTGGCCTCCAATTGCTCTTAAATACAAGTAAAACTAAATGCATGCTGTTCATCCCGATCGCTGCCTGCACCTGCCCGCCTGTCCAACATCACTACTCTGGACGGTTCTGACTTAGAATACGTGGACAACTACAAATACATAGGTGTCTGGTTAGACTGTAAACTCTCCTTCCAGACCCACATCAAACATCTCCAATCCAAAGTTAAATCTAGAATTGGCTTCCTATTTCGCAACAAAGCGTCCTTCACTCATGCTGCCAAACATACCCTTGTAAAACTGACCATCCCACCAATCCTCGACTTCAGCGATGTCATACAAAAAATAGCCTCCAATACCCTACTCAACATCACAGTGCCATCCGTTTTGTCACCAAAGTCCCATATACAGTGGGGCAAAAAAGTATTTAGTCAGCCACCAATTGTGCAAGTTCTCCCACTTAAAAAGATGAGAGAGGCCTGTAATTTTCATCATAGGTACACTTCAACTATGACAGACAATTGCGACCTGTACGCTATCGTTGGCTGGCCCTCGCTTCATACTCGTCGCCAAACCTACTGGCTCCATGTCATCTACAAGACCCTGCTAGGTAAAGTCACCCCTTATCTCAGCTCGCTGGTCACCATAGCATCACCCGCCTGTAGCACGCGCTCCAGCAGGTATATCTCTCTGGTCATCCCCAAAACCAATTATTTCTTTGGCCGCCTCTCCTTCCAGTTCCCTGCTGCAAATCTCTGAAACTGGAAACACTTATCTCCCTCACTAGCTTTAAGCACCAGCTGTCAGAGCAGCTCACAGATTACTGCAACTGTACATAGCCCACCTATAATTTAGCCCAAACAACTACCTCTTCCCCTACGGTATTTATTTTATTTTATTTATTTATTTTGCTCCTTTGCACCCCATTATTTTTATTTCTACTTTGCACATTCTTCCACTGCAATTCCAGTGTTTTACTTGCTATATTGTATTTACTTTGCCACCATGGGCTTTACCTCCCTTATCTCACCTCATTTGCTCACATCGTATGTAGACTTGTTTCTACTGTATTATTGACTGTATGTTTGTTTTACTCCATGTGTAACTCTGTGTCGTTGGAAGTGTTGAACTGCTTTACTTTATCTTGGCCAGGTCGCAATTGTAAATGAGAACTTGTTCTCAACTTGCCTGCCTGGTTAAATAAAGGTGAAATAAATCAAAGAAAGAATTATCCCAAAGTCCAGAACAGACTATGGGAGGTGCACAGTACTACATTGATCCTTTTTTTTTTACCTTTACTTAGCTAGGAAAGTCAGTTAAGAAAAAATCTTATATACAATGACAGCCTAGGAACAGTGGGTTAACTGCCTTGTTCAGGGGCAAAATGACAGATTTTTACCTTGTCAGCTCAGGGATTCGATCTTCCAACCTTTCGGTTTCTAGTCAAACGATCCAACCACTAGGCTACCTGCCACCCCGTAACTGCACAGACCTCTATTCCACATCATGTAACTGATAACAAGCAGTAGAATCAGATTTAAAATGCAGATAAAGATATACCTCATGGAACAGCGGGGGCTGTGAAGAGACACGCGCAAAGGTACAGACACACGCATACGCACACAAGCCCTAGCACAAAAACTCCACACTCATACGCTCTAATATTGTTGTATGGTGGTATTATACATTTTCGATTGTAGATATGTAGTGATGTAATAATATTATATGATGTACTGTTTTGTCTTGTGTTTTATATATGTAATGTAAGTGCCTTAATGTGTTTGGACCCCTGGAAGAGTAGCTGCTGCCTTGGCAAATGCTGTACATATTTCTTCTCCTTCTCGCAACTTCAAAGCACACAGTATCTCCATATGGTTATTCACGTGCACTATTCATCTGGAATGTGTGAAAGGGAACAGTTCAACTTGTAGGCCTGCATATAAATCTAGGAACCTGTTTCCACCAACACAACACACCTGTGCCCAGGGTGAATTCATGGCCAAGCGAAAACGCCACAAATGTCTCTAATCGCCAAGTGATTCTAGAGAGAAAATCAATGCATGGTGACATGATGTCCTTGTTGGTATGTTTAACAGCTGAACCACAACCATAGATAACAAGACGATGCTTCTTAGAGATGCTGGTGAGTCAGGTGACATTTGTAACAGCACACACTCTCCACTAGATGGCGATCGTGATCCAAGAAGTGAGTTGGGAGGGGAGTAGTAGTCAATAGCACAAGAGAATGATGAGACAATGAGCAATGATGACAATCACAATGTAATGTAAGAATGGAATCAAATCAGATCCAACGCCTGCACACTTCTTATGTCATCCTCTGGTAACTGTTTATTTTTCTTTTGAGATCACATTTGGAATGACTTGCCAAATTACAAATAAAGATATCATTGCACCCTTACTGTGAAACGAAGCGGTTATCTCATCAATACATCACGATGTCTCAACAACGTCCTCCTAAAGTACTAGTTAAGCATTTAGAATGAACCAGGATGGACAATATACTGAGTTATCAGAGGCCTTCTTAAAACACTACAGCAGGGCTATTCATTTCAGTTCCTGGAGTGCGGAAACGTTTCTGGTTTGGGATTTTTGTATGGTTCTTCAAAGAATCTATACTGAGATGAGAATTGTATTGGATTCACTGCTATGTCTCCTAAAGGTCTAAACCAAAGGTTTAATATCAGAGCATTTGTTACATGAATATGTAGATTTGTTCTGCAATCCTAGTATCCACTGGGTCAGTTTGTATACATGTGTATATTAGACTTTCTGTAAATACTACATGTGTTAGTTGTTTTTGAAACAGGTCACTATAATTATATCTACAGCCACCACGTGTTCTGCGCATAATGGTTATATGCGTCGGTATTCCAACAGTTTCTAAAGCATTATATATTTTTTTACTGTTGCCTAGGTCTTAACTTGGACCAAATTGTATGTACACTACATGGCCAAAAGTATGTGGACATCTGCTCGTCGAACATCTCATTCCAGAATCATGGGCATTAATATGGATTTGCTCCCCCCTTTGCTGCTGGGAAGGCTTTCCACAAGATGTTGGAGCATTGCTGTGGGGACTTGCTTCCATTCAGCCACAAGTGCATTAGTGAGGTCGGCACTGATGTTGGGCGATTAGGCCTGGCTCAAATGGTCGTTACAATTCATCCCAAAGGTGTTTGATGGGGTTGAGGTCAGGTCTCTGTGCAGGCCAATCAAGTTATTCCACACCCATCTCGACAAATCCTTTCTGTATGGACCTCGCTTTGTGCACGGGGGTATTGTCATGCTGAAAAAGGAAAGGGCCTTCCCCAAACTGTTGCCATAAAGTTGGAAGCACAGAATCATCTAGAATGTCATTGTATGCTGTAGCGTTAAGATTTCCATTCACTGGAACTAAGAGGCCTAGCCCGAACCATGAAAAACAGCCCAGACCATTATTTCTCCTCCACCAAATTTTAGTTGCTCTATGCATTTGGCAAGCAGCGTTCTCCTGGCATCCGCCAAACCTTGACTTGACAAATAAAGCAGTGAATTGGGAGCATAAACAGTGTGCTGGCCTTCTTCAAAGAACAATCCCATTTAGGGTTCTTCAGAGGCACTAAAATGGTTCCCATATGACACTGGTGTCAAACTCATTCCATGGGAGGGCTGAGTGTCTGCGGGTTTTTGCTCCTCCTTTGCACTTGATTGATGAATTAAGGTCACTAATTAGGTAGGAACTCCCCACACCTGGTTGTCTAGGGCTTAATTGAAAGGAAAAACCAAAAACCTGCAGACGCTAAGCCCTCCATGGGAATGAGTTTGACACCCGTTCCCTATGACATTGCAATCGAGAACCTTGTTTGGTTCCAACTTGCACCTTTATTTTAAAATATATTTGGTGTGACGTTACAACATTCCCATGTGTGTAGAACATGAATGTCTTATATTCCGAGAACATGGCAACCATGTTCTGTGTATATTTGGTGTGACGTTCATGGCGAATCTCCTAACCCTCAGTAAACTGGACACATCCCATGATACATGTCTAGAACAGAAATATCTTATATTCTGAGAACATGGCAATCATGTACTTTGTATGTTTGGTGCAACGTTGATGGAATATTCTCAGAACCCTCAGAAAACTAAATGTTCAAATAAATGTTCTTGCAACGTCCCCTGAAAAGTATCTGGAACATTGATATTGTATATTCTGAGAACATGATTCTAATACCAAACATGCTAAATAGGTTCTCTGGAGGTTTTTGCTAACATACATAGAATGTTCCCATAACAAACGGAAAACTGGACACTCAAACATCTGGGGAACATTACTGGTAACATTACAAAAATATTCTCTCTTCCTAGAATAGTTTGCTGGGATTATGTAGGGAATAGGGTGCCGTTTGGGACACAGGCTAAGACTTTGTAGGAAAGGCCTCTGACTGAATCAACGTCCAAATGGTCTTGTGGTACAATGGATATGGGGCAATGGCCAATCGGCAGAGAGCAGGAGCAACTTCGTTGATTTGCCTCTCTTCTCTGAAACCATGGAGCTGACTGGAAAACAAGTCGTGCCCACATTCGCAGCCTTCTTCTCTCTGACATCAGCCTCTAAGATCTGCTGCTGTGTCAGTGTTCATGATGAAAACACCACAGTAACTTTAAACTGTTTCGTTAGAGCAAACCATTTCGTTAGAGCAAACCATTTCCTGTAATCCACGATCAGCTCCTTTGTCTTGCTGACATTAATGGAGCGTTTGTTGTCCTGGCACCACACTGCCACGTCTCTGACCTTCTTCTTATAGGCTGTCTCATCGCCGTCGGTGATCAGGCCTACCACAATTGTGTCGACAGCAAACTTAATGATGGTGTTGGAGTTGTGTGTGGCCAGATGAGTAGAGAGTACAGGAGGGGACTAAGCATGCACCCCTGAGGGGCCCCCGTGTTGAAGACTAGCGTGGCGGATGTGTTGTTGCCTACCCTCAACACCTGGGGACGGCCCGTCAGGAAGTCCAGGATCCAGTTGCAGAGGGAGGTGTTCAGTCCCAGGCTCATTAGCTTAGTGATGAGCTTGGAGGGCACTATGGTGTTAAACGCTGAGCTGTAGTCAATGAACAGCATCCTCACATAGGTGTTCCACTTGCCCAGGTGGGAGAGGGAAATGTGAAGCTCAATATTGATTGCATCCTCTGTGGATCTGTTAAGTCGTTATGTGATTTGGAGTGGGTCCAGGGTGTCTAGGGTGATGGTGTTGATGTGATCCATGACCAACCGTCATGGCTGTGGGTAGATTAATGATAGATAGAGCTTCACCTGTCTTTTTTATACACAACACACGCAATATTTTTTGACATTCTTTCAGAACTGTCCTTAATCAAAACCAAACATCTCTCTCCCTCACTCACTCTCTCTCCACAATAAAAAAGTTGTGTACCGTGATCTCTGCTGCCAGAGATACCTGACTTAGCACAGTGGAAGTGGGGGCTTTTCATGTGGTCCATAAAAGAGAAGATAAATGTATTCTGAATTCATCTAAATTCTTGTGTATAGAGCAGGGGGCTGGGGCTGGGGCAAAACTGACAGTAATCAGGCCCTCGAGGTCTGGAATTGCCCACCCCTGGTACAGAGCTTAGTAGAAACTATTAGTAGTGTAGACAGCACTAGTCTACTAGCTGATTTTATTTACAACCATCTGGTGTAGACTTGCTAACACAATGCTTGACCATATAGACCCGTCCTGTTTTTAAAATTTTGGTGAATAAGTTAATTGGTAAAATAATGTCGGCCAACACAAAAATACATTCTGTCCCCTTCTGGGAAAGAAAGCCATGGACCAAGTATTAATTCTACTCTTTAAATAGTAGCATAGCGGAATGTCTTTACCATTGTAAGCAGCAAGGCTACACAAGCAGCACTGGGGGGAGATGGAGTTAGAGGGGGTGATGGTATAAGTTACATGTCTCTCAGCGATGCCCTTCCTGGGCAGGATGCTGATTCGTAGCAGATATGAACAATGTGGCACCAGGATATGTCGACATATTAAAGAAGTAGATCCAGGGAAATTTGAACCAGTGTGTGGAACACCTGCAGTAACAGGTGGAGCCTGGCTGGGTGCTCATCAGGGCTCAGTACAGGGTCCCATGCCAGGAGTTTTGAGCGGTAAGTGAAAGCACCTCAAGGACATCAATCAGCAGAGCTCCTCTGTGCCCAAGCAGCATGTCTGGATCCCTGCCTTCATGCTCTGGTTCTGGTTCTATTAATCCAGCCACCTCATATTTACCCTGCAGGGTATTGCAGCATCCTCTCTACTGGCATGCCATGATTTGTGCATTCTCACAATAACGGCTCATTGTTTCAGCAAACTCTCCATCTCCCTCTTGCTCAATGTTCACATTTTCAGCCTCCCAGGGCTGCGATTCTCATTTTGCCATTGGCTGGTAATGACTTCATGCTTTCTAACAACATAATATACTGACTTGGTTTTACTCAGGCTGTCTTTAGGAAACCCAGCACATCTGCGGAGGGCTCGGCCATTATGTCATATTAACTCGTCTATAATTACACCACTCATGTCATTTCGAAGAATAGCACTCTGGATGAGAAATGTTGGGGATTTTTGTGTTCTGGATGTACGTCCAAGAGTTTTTCTTTTCATGAACTTCATGGTCAGTGTTTCAGTTGCTGCAAAAATCAGGAAGAGAGAGAATAACGTAGTAGTCGTACCAAGAACGAATAATGATGCTTGCAAAATCTTATGGAAGCTGCATACATTCCACGTAAAAAGACTATGCTCATTCTTATCAGTGGTGTGCAGCTTGGAAATCTCATGAATAAAAAGCGAGGCTAAATTAGACTATACCTAGTGCCAAAGATCCACAGTACAGAGGGATTGAAATGTAAAAACATTGTTTCCGTATTCGCGGAGACTGCATTCATAGCAAACGCTGCAAATGTCGGCTTAATCAGAAATGACCTTCAACTGTAAATTGCCCTACTGACTGAATCGAGCCCTTACTCTTCAAGTACGCGAAGTCGGAACTTGTCCAATTGTGTGATGCTCGGAGCAACAGTGTCAACAGGGGCTAAATGACAAAGGCATTACATAATCATTCTTTCTCTTTCCTCTGTCTTTAAGATCGAAGACACTCCCTGCTGTACTTTTATTTATTTATTTAACTAGGCAAGTCAGTTAAGAACAAATCATTATTTACAATGACGCTGGGCCAATTGTGCGCCGCCCTATGGGACTCCCATTCACGGCCGGATGTGATACAGCCTGGATTCAAACCAGGGACTGTAGTGACGCCTCTTGCACTGAGATGCAGTGCCTTAGACTGCTACGCCACTCAAAAACCCAGACATACTTAGTCCAGACATGACCGCTCAGGCAATTGTATCACAGCTATCTTCTTTCATGAAGTTGATGCCAAGTTGTTGATGGAAAGGGAAGCCTTGTCTCTTTTCTCACAGTGGCAGAGAGGCCAAGGTGGCAGTCCCACGGTTGGCCTGTTAATCTCAGTGCCCGCTTGTCTTGCACTTTTCATGGAGTTGCTATGGACACCACTAAAACACTTCACCCGCTGCTCTGAGAGAGAGAAAGGGAGAGGAGGAGAGAGTGGAGGGGTAGAGGCAGTGTTTGAGCGTGAAAGAAAAAACTGAAAGAGGGGGGCGCAAGCAAAGAGAGAGAGAGAGAGGAGAGAGAGAGAGAGAGAGAGAGAGAGAGAGAGAGAGAGAGAGAGATAGTCAGAGAGAGAGAGAGATTGAAAGAGAGGGCGAGCTGGTACAGGAAAGAGTCAGAGAGAGAAAGACGTACAGAGAGAGAGAATTATAGAGAGAGAGAAGCTCCTGCCAGTATTGTTCCTGAGAGGGGACCTCCGGCCATACAGTCTTTTCTGGCCTAATGTTTGGGACAGCTGAGCTGGTCTTTCCTGTTTCCATCAGTCCATCTCACTGGCCACCCCCTCAGACAATCTGTAGGAATTTGAGGAAAATACTGACTCATACTCTAACAATAATGACCAAAAAAGACAGAAGGAAAGTCTGCCCTGGTAGTTGTTTCAAAGGTTAATGAAAGTATCTATGCTCTCTAATGTGTATGTTGGAATCAGACTGCACATTGTCACTGATAAATGTACAACTTCGATACCAAAATATTAAATTATTCTCTAAGTGAATTTAAATGTGAATTTTTGGGATATATTGTACTTGATAGCACTTGGATGATGGTTTACTCTATCTAAGCAGTGTTGTCATAGATTGGAAAAGGAGAAACAACAAGCGGGATGATTTATGAGAATGGGATGTTTTGGTGAAAGGTACTCCACAGGAGAGGATGTGTTCGGTGTCATCCCATTTGACAAATTTCCTCGTATTTTAGCCAAGTTTGGTGGAGCTGACATGTTTCTCAAACCTAAAGCCATCTGTTTAGTTTTTATATCCAGTTTTATATACATAACTATAAGAAGGTGGATATTTACTGTATTGCATGTGTTTATCAACACATAGCTCATCTCATAGATGGATCTCAGCCACTCTCAGATCTTGGCTGCTCGCGCTGGACGTAAACAAACTCCCAAGGATAGATTCCCTCTGTGTCATATTAACTACGGGGCAACGCATGATCAACGTGTCCTTAACAATGCCAAAATACCGTATGCATTCCATGTTTGTTCCACTGATGGACAGCATTCCGTTCTTTTCATCTTCTCTGGTAATGTAGATTATTTTCCCAAGCGTTAAGGGAGGTCAAGATCCCCCGGCCTGTGAACATTTTCAAACACGGGACATTCTTTATTCTCAATCCCATTTTGATGAGTCTAAGAGCACAGCTCCCCGCCAATAAGAACTAGCCAAACATTTGGAGGTTCAAGGGGTCCTTTATAAATCCTCATAAAGCAGTGGGTGGAATAAACATGGTTACAAAAACCGAGCCAAATGCACAAGATGGGGAATGATGCTCCTCCAGCCTTGTTATTATAGCGTTCTTGCATTGCACAATAATGCAATCTAAACCGAAGTGTTATTTGCAAGGCGTGTGTATGTATCAAATAAGCAAGCGCTCTCTTATGTTGTGTGACAGGCGTATTGGAATGGAATTTGGTTGCATCTCAGAAATGTCCTCTGATACTGAAGAGAGAGAGAGAGAGAGAGAGAGAGAAATAGTTCATATCTACAACCTCTCTCTTTGTCAACCAAACTATGTTTACACACCATTACATTACTGTACGTATTCACTTCAAACATTTTGGAAATTGAACTATTTCAAAGAATGATCACAGATTAAGATAATTCCACCTCATTAGAAACTCTTTCAAGCTGCATTGTTCTGATGGTGGATT
Organism: Oncorhynchus kisutch; assembly: GCF_002021735.2. Taxonomy (NCBI): domain Eukaryota; kingdom Metazoa; phylum Chordata; class Actinopteri; order Salmoniformes; family Salmonidae; genus Oncorhynchus; species Oncorhynchus kisutch. Next base: position 51,513,751 of record NC_034179.2, read on the forward strand.
GGGAATAACAAACATACCACTCTTTAATACCCTTGTATCTAGAGCTCTTAACCCCAGGTTTCACAGCAATGTGACCTCAGGGCAATTCGTATTATTATGTATGTAAATCTGTGACAAATATAATAGTTTACGTTAGGTTACCTTATGAAAGGAATAGCGGTCAAACAAAATCATACAAATTAGAGGACGTATATTATCATACGTCTGACCCGGTCGTAGAATATCATACGAATTGAATGATGTAATTCATCATACCTCTTGGAGGATGTATAGTAATGCGTGTCTTTATCTGAGACCAGGTTGCTTGTTGCGCTGTAGCTACAAAGGATAATTACTAATCTACACATAGACACGTAACGATACGATACACAACAAAAGTTAGGTGAATTTACGCAACAGGTTAGTTGAATTGGGTTACATTTAGAATAAGGGTCCGGGGAAGGGTTGGATAAAATGCTACAGTTGAGCCAATTGCAACTCGAACATGCAACCTTTGGATTGCTCGACTGTCACGGATTACGCCCACCCATCCTCTTGAAACCAACCTCCTTATTTTTGTTTCTGTCTCAAGTGACTACACCATTGGTAGGTACAGTATCATACGTCAGAAATAGGTCAAGTATATTTTGTATGGCTCTGAGGCCAGGCTGTTCACAGGCACCCATCCAATAACTCACTACAAATCACAACTGTTAAAAAAAAACAGGTTGGTACCATATGGATGGGGAGGAGAGGAGAGGAATGGACTGAAGAAAAGGAGAGATGGAGTGACTGAGTGAATGATTGAGGCCTGGTTTCAGACACTAAATGGAACAAAGCCCAACAGTGGGCTCCATAAGCACAATGGACTGAAAGGGATCCTGCACATCAAGTGAAGGAGCTGCGTTCCCATTTGATCCTGTTCATCAATTACACCAGAGGAATGTGGAGGGAGAGGACAGGGAACCACACACCTAATGCTTTCCAGATACAGCACTTTAATCTCCCTCTGAGCCTTGGAAGAATATATTTATTTGTTTAGGTGTTAGAAGTTAGAACCCTCCAGCTGAATCAATCAAAGACAATATCACTTGATTCAATGGAAGATAATTAGCTTAGATGCTGTATATGCATCAAATCAAAATGTTATTGGTCACATACACATGTTTAGCAGATGTTATTGTGGGTGTAGTGAAATGTTTGTGTTTCCAGATCCAGCAGTGCAGTAATATCTAACAAGTGATATCCAACAATACACAACAATACACACATCTAAAGTAAAGGAATGGAATTAAGAATATAAAAATATTTGGACAAGCAATGTTGGAGCAGCAAAGACTAAGACACAGTAGAATATAATATAATACAGTATATCACAAAAGTGAGTACACCCCTCACATTTTAGAAAATATTTGAGGATATCTTTTCATGTGACAACACTGAAGAAATGACACTTTGCTACAATGTAAAGTAGTGCGTGTACAGCTTGTATAACAGTGTAAATGTGCTGTCCCCTCAAAATAACTCAACACACAGCCATTAATGTCTAAACTGCTGGCAACAAAAGTGAGTACACCCCTAAGTGAAAATGTCCAAATTGGGCCCAAAGTGTCAATATTTTGTGTGGCCACCATAATTTTCCAGCACTGCCTTAACCCTCTTGGGCATGGAGTTCACCAGAGCTTCACAGGTTGCCACTGGAGTCCTCTTCCACTCCTCCATGACGACATCACAGAGCTGGTGGATGTTAGAGACCTTGCACTCCTCCACCTTCCGTTTAAGGATGCCCTACAGATGCTCAATAGGGTTTAGGTCTGGAGACATGCTTGGCCAGTCCTTCACCCTCAACTTTTTTAGCAAGGCAGTGGTCGTCTTGGAGGTGTTTTTGGGGTTGTTATCATGTTGGAATACTGCCCTGCGACCCAGTTTCCGAAGGGAGGGGGGATCATGCTCTGCTTCAGTATGTCACAGTACATGTTGGCATTCATGGTTCCCTCAATGAACTGTAGCTCCCCAGTGCCGGCAGCACCCATGCAGCCCCAGACCATGAAACTCCCACCACCATGCTTGACTGTAGGCAAGACACACTTGTATTTGTACTCCTCACCTGGTTGCCGCCACACACGCTTGACACCATCTGAACCAAATACGTTTATCTTGGTCTCATCAGACCACAGGACATGGTTCCAGTAATCCATGTCCTTAGTCTGCTTGTCTTCAGCAAACAGTTTGCGGGCTTTCTTGTGCATCATCTTTAGAAGAGGCTTCCTTCTGGGACGACAGCCATGCAGACCAATTTGATGCAGTGTACAGCGTATGGTCTGAGCACTGACAGGCTGACCCCCCACCCCTTCAACCTCTGCAGCAATGCTGGCAGCACTCATACATCTATTTCCCAAAGACAACCTCTGGATATGACGCTGAGCACGTGCACTCAACTTCTTTGGTCAACCATAGCGAGGCCTGTTCTGAGTGGAACCTGTCCAGTTAAACCGCTGTATGGTCTTGGCCACCGTGCTACAGCTCAGTTTCAGGGTCTTGGCAATCTTCTTATAGCCCAGGCCATCTTTATGTAGAGCAACAATTCTTTTTTTCAGATCCTCAGAGAGTTCTTTGCCATGAGGTACCATGTTGAACTTCCAGTGACCAGTCAGTATGAGGGAGTGTGAGAGCGATGACACCAAATTTAACACACCTGCTCCCCATTCACACCTGAGACTTTGTAACACTAACGAGTCACATGACACCGGGGAGGAAAAATGGCTAATTGGGCCCAATTTGGACATTTGGGGTGTACTCACTTTTGTTGCCAGCGGTTTAGACATTAATGGCTGTGTTTTGAGTTATTATGAGGGGACAGCAAATTTACACTGAGCTGTACACTCACTACTTTACATTGTAGCATTGTCACATGAAAAAATACACTCAAATATTTACAGAAATGTGAGGAGTGTACTCACTTTTGTGATATACTGTACATATGAGATGAGTAATGCAAAATATGTAAAACATTTTAAAGTGACTAGTGTTCCATTATTAAAGTGGCCAGTGATTTCAAGTCTATGTATGTAGGCAGCAGCGTCTAAGGTACTACTGATGGCTATTTAACAGTCTGATGGCCTTGAGATAGAAGCTGTTTTTCAGTCTCTCGGTCCCAGCTTTGATGCACCTGTACTGACCTTCTGGATGATAGCGGGGTGAACAGGCAGGGGCTCGGGTGGTTGTCGTCATTGATGATCTTTTTGGCGTTCCTGTGACATCGGGTTCAGTAGGAGTCTAGAGGGCTGGTAGTTTGCCCCCGGTGAAGTGTGGATTCTGATTGGTCAGACCAGCATTGAACCGTCTTTGTTTGAGTTTCTGCCTATAGGAAGGGAGGATCAAAATGTAGTTGTGATCAGATTTGCAGAAGGGAGTGCAGGGGAGGACCTTGAAGGCATCCTGAAAGTTGGAGTAGCAGTGGTCGAGTGTTTTAGCAGCGCGAGTAATACAGTCAATGTGTTGATAGAACTTCTGTAGCATTTTATACAAACTTGCTTTGTTTAAATGACCAGCTACAATAAATGCGGCCACAGGATATGTGGTTTCCAGTTTGCATAAAGTCCAGTGAAGTTCTTTGAGGGCTGTCATGGTAACGGCTTGAGGAGCAATATACATGGCTGTGACTATAACCGGAGAGAATTCTCTTGGGAGATAATACGGTTGATTGTGAGGTATTCTAGGTCGGGTGAACAAAAGGACTTGAGTTCCTGTATGTTATCACAATCACACCATGAGTAGTTAATCATGAAACACACACCCCCGCCCATCTTCTTCCCGTAGAGATATTTATTCATGCTTGTGTGATGAACTGAGAACCCACCTGGCTGTACAGATTCAGACGGTATATCCCAAAAGAGCCATGTTTCCGTGAAACAGAGTATGTTACAATCCCTGATGTCTGTCTGGAAGGAAATCGTTGCCCTGAGCTCGTCAACTTTATTATCCAAAGACTGAACATTAGCTTTCTTCTCGGCTGTATGTAATAACACAAGATTTTTGGGACAATAATGTAAGAAATAACACATAAAAAACGAAACACTGCAATGTTGCCTAGGAGCTAGACGCACGGCTACCCTGTCTGTTGGTGCCATTTTCAGGCGTTTTGTTGGCGCCATGTGCCAAGCCCGACATTTTGTCGCTAAGTTTGAAGCTCTCAGAACACACTCCTCACATCAAGTTTATTCTGATGGACAGTCAGCTAGCTGATGCTGAAGTAGTGATTTTGGCCACAATACACAACACAGACGGTTACTGAGAGACATGAAGTGTTTATTTTCAGTGTTTAAAGTAGAACTGAGATGAGTTGAAACACTGGAGCTCAGAATTATTTCCATGGAGTAAATGTCTCTCACTCTATGTCTCTCCCTCTCTCTCTGTCACGTAAAGTAACTTCATTACTACATACAGTGCCTTCGGAAAGTATTCAGACCCCTCAACTTTTTCCACATTTTGTTACTTTACAGCCTTATTCTAAAATGGATTAAAATCCTTAGCAATCTACACACAAGACACCACAATAATAAAGCAAAAATAGGTTTAGACATTTTTGCAAATGTATAAAAAAAAAAAACTATAAATATAAATACCTTATTTACTTAAGTATTCAGACCCTTTGCTATGAGACTCGAAACTGAGCTCAGGTGCATCCTGTTTCCATTTATCATCCTTGACGTGTTTCTACAACTAGATACCTGTGGTAAATTCAATTGGTTCTACATGATTTGGAAATGCACACACCTGTCAATTTCCAAGATGGCGTAGCAGTTCAGATGTCTTTATCTTGTCGTGTCTCGTGTTTATATATTTTTTTCCTCTTTGTATATTTCGTATATATTTTTTATATTTTTAACCCCAGTTTCAACATACTCTCCTGCAACCTGCTTCACCCAATGTGGTATGGATCTGCTACTTTCTATACTTTAGAACTGGAACCCACAACAGCAGCTAGCCAGCTAACTAGCTACTAGCTAGTAGTCAGTTAGCCACTGCTAGCGGTCATCAGCTAACCTTAGCCCGGTCAAGTCCTGCCAGTCTGCACAGTGCGAATCAACCTAGAATCATACCGGACTGCTTTTTCTCCACATCTCCGGTTTCCTACCGCAAGCTCTAAACCTTTTCACCTGGATTATTCCAGCTAGCTAGCTGCTGTCTGAGTAGCTACCCCCTGGCTAACATCTCTGTCCCGAAACAAGCACCAGTGAGCCTGGAACTAGCCTTGTGCTAGATCAGCCGGGAGGCTAGCTGAAGAGGTCCATCAGCCACTCCTTGGGCTACAATACATATTCTGCCAATTGGCCTGGACCCTTTTTACTGCCGACACGGAGCCCTGCTGATCCATCATGACTGGTCTACCGAAGTAATCCGCCTGAGAGGTTTCAACAGGCTCCTCCGTCGAGACGTCCCCTAAAGTCCCATCTGCTAGCCTGTTAGTCACGGCCCGCTAGAAGTCTAGATCATATCGGACTGTTAGCTGAAGAGCCAATTTCTTGGGCTACAATAACTATTTTGTCAATTGGCCTGGACCCTTGAACTACCTACACGGAGCCCTGCCGATCCAACACGACTGGTCTGCTGACGTAACCTTCCGAAGGGGCTACAACAGACTTCTTCCGTCACGACGTCCCCCTGAGGCCCTTCTGCTAGCCTGCTAGCCCCGGCCCGCTAGCTGTCTGAATCGCCGTGTCTCCAGCTCGCCTAGCTACCCACTGGTCCCTATGATCACTCGGCTATGCATGCCTCTCCCTAATGTCAATATGCCTTTGTCCATTAATGTTTTGTTTAGGGATTATTATCTTATTTCACTGTAGAGCCTCCAGCCCTGCTCAAATGCCTTAGCTAGCCCTTTTGTTTCACCTCCCACACATGAGGTGACCTCACCTAGTCTAAATGATGTCTCTAGAGACAAAACCTCTCTCATCATCACCCAATGCCTAGGTTTACCTCAACAGTATTCACATCCTACCATACCCTTGTCTGTACATTATGCCTTGAATCTATTCTTCCGTGCCCAGAAACCTGCTCCTTTTACTCTCTGTTCCGAACATACTAGACGACCAGTTCTTATAGCCTTTAGCCGTACCCTTATCCTACTCCTCCTCTGTTCTTCTGGTGATGTAGAGGTTAATCCAGGCCTTGCAGTGTCTACCTTCACTCCCATTCCCCAGGCACTCTCATTTGTTGACTTCTGTAACCGTAAAAGCCTTGGTTTCATGCATGTTAACATTAGAAGCCTCCTCCCTAAGTTTGTTTTATTCACTGCTTTAGTACACTCTGCCAACCCGGATGTCATAGCCGTGTCTGAATCCTGGCTTAGGAAGGCCACCAAAAATCCTGAAATGTCCATCCCTAACAATAACACTTTACGACAAGATAGAACTGCCAAAGGGAGCAGAGTTGCAATCTACTGCAGAGAGAGAGAGAGCCTGCAGAGTTCTGTCATACTATCAAGGTCTGTGCCCAAACAATTTGAGCTTCCACTTCTAAAAATCCACCTTTCCAAAACTAGTCTCTCACCGTTGCCGCTTGTTATAAACCACCTTCTGCCCCCAGCTGTGCCCTGGACACCATATGTGAATTGACTGCCCCCATTTATCTTCAGAGCTCGTACTATTAGCTGACCTAAACTGGGACATGCTTAACATCCCGGCCGTCCAACAATCTAAGCGTGATGCCCTCAATCTCACAGATATCATGGAACCTATCAGGTACAACGCCAAATCCGTAAACACGGGCACCCTCATAGATATCATCCTGACCAACCTGCCCTATGAATACACTTATGCTGTCTTCAACCAAGATCTCAGCGATCACTGCCTCATTGCCTGCATCTGTAATGGGTCTGCGGTCAAACGACCACCCCTCATCACTGTCAAACACTCCCTAAAAGACTTCAGCCATCAGGCCTTTCTAATCGACCTGGCCCGGGTATCCTGGAAGGATATTGACTTCATTCCGTCATTAGAGGATGCCTGGTTATTCTTTAAAAGTGCTTTCCTCACCATCTTAAATAAGCATGCCCCATTCCCTAAAAAATAGAACCAGGAACAGATAAAGCTCTTGGTTCACTCCGGACCTGACTGCCCTTGACCAGCACAAAAGAATCCTGTGGCATACTGCATTAGCATCGAATAGCCACCGCGATATGCACATTTTCAGGGACGTTAGGAACCAATTATCACAGGCAGTTAGGAAAGCAAAGGCTACCTTTTTCAAACAGAAATTTGCGTCCTGTAGCACAAACACCAACAATTTCTGGGACACTAAGTTCCATGGAGAATAAGAGCACCTACTCCCAGCTGCCCACTGCACTGAGGCTAGGAAACACTGTCACCACCGATAAATCCACGATAATTGAGAATTTTAATAAGCATTTCTCTACGGCTGGCCATGCTTTCCACCTGGCTACCCCTAACCTGGTCAACAGCCCTGCACTCCCCACAGCAACTTGCCCAAACCTCCCCCATTTCTCCTTCACCCAAATCCAGACAGCTGATTTTCTGAAAGAGCTCCAAAATCTGGACTCCTACAAATCAGCTGGGCTAGACAATCTGGACCCTCTCATTCTAAAATGATCCACTGCAATTGTTGCAACCTCTAATTACTAGCCTGTTCAACCTCTTTTTCATTTCGTCTGAGATCCCCAAAGATTGGAAAGCTGCCGCGGTCATCCCTCTCTTCAAATGGGGAGACACTCTAGACCCAAACTGTTACAGACCTATTTCTATCCTACCCTGCCTTTCTAACGTCTTCGAAAGCCAAGTTAACAAACAGATTCATGACCATTTCGAATCCAACCGTACCTTCTCCACTATGCAATCTGGTTTCCAAGCTGGTCATGGGTGCACCTCAGCCACGCTCAAGGTCCTAAACAATATCATAACTACCATTGATAAAAGACAGTACTGTGCAGCCGTATTCATCGACCTGGCCAAGGCTTTCGACTCTGTCAATCATCACATTCTTATCGGCAGACTCAACAGCCTTGGTTTCTCAAATGACTGCCTCGCCTGGTTCACGAACGCCTGGTTCACTGTGTCAAATCAGATGGCCTGTTGTCCGGACCTCTGGCAGTCTCTATGGGGGTGCCACAGGGTTCAATTCTCGGGCTGACTATTTTCTCTGTATACATCAATGATGTCACTCTTGCTACTGGTGATGACACCATTCTGTATATTTCTGGCCCTTCTTTGGACAATGTGTTAACTAACCCCGAGACCAGCTTCAATGCTATTCAACTCTCCTTCCGTGGCCTCCAACTGCTCTTAAGTGCAAGTATAACTAAATGCATGCTCTTCAACCGATCGCTGCCCGCACCTGCCCGGCAGTCCAGCATCACTACTCTGGACGGTTCTGACTTAGAATATGTGGACGATTACAAATACCTAGGTGTCTGGTTAGACTGTAAACTCTCCATGCAGACTCCCATTAAGCATCTCCAATCCAAAATTAAATCTAGAATTAGCTTCCTATTTCGCAACAAAGCATCCTTCACTCATGCTGCCAAACATACCCTCGTAAAACAGACTATCCTACCGATCTTGACTTCGGCGATGCCATTTACAAAATAGCCTCCAACACTCTACTCAGCAAATTGGATATACAGTGCCTTGCGAAAGTATTCGGCCCCCTTGAACTTTGCGACCTTTTGCCACATTTCAGGCTTCAAACATAAAGATATAAAACTGTATTTTTTTTGTGAAGAATCAACAACAAGTGGGACACAATCATGAAGTGGAACGACATTTATTGGATATTTCAAACTTTTTTAACAAATCCAAAACTGAAAAATTGGGCGTGCAAAATTATTCAGCCCCCTTAAGTTAATACTTTGTAGCGCCACCTTTTGCTGTGATTACAGCTGTAAGTCGCTTGGGGTATGTCTCTATCAGTTTTGCACATCGAGAGACTGACATTTTTTCCCATTCCTCCTTGCAAAACAGCTCGAGCTCAGTGAGGTTGGATGGAGAGCATTTGTGAACAGCAGTTTTCAGTTCTTTCCACAGATTCTGGATTGGATTCAGGTGTGGACTTTGACTTGGCCATTCTAACACCTGGATATGTTTATTTTTGAACCATTCCATTGTAGATTTTGCTTTATGTTTTGGATCATTGTCTTGTTGGAAGACAAATCTCCGTCCCAGTCTCAGGTCTTTTGCAGACTCCATCAGGTTTTCTTCCAGAATGGTCCTGTATTTGCCTCCATCCATCTTCCCATCAATTTTAACCATCTTCCCTGACCCTGCTGAAGAAAAGCAGGCCCAAACCATGATGCTGCCACCACCATGTTTGACAGTGGGGATGGTGTGTTCAGGGTGATGAGCTGTGTTGCTTTTACGCCAAACATAAGGTTTTGCATTGTTGCCAAAAAGTTCAATTTTGGTTTCATCTGACCAGAGCACCTTCTTCCACATGTTTGGTGTGTCTCCCAGGTGGCTTGTGGCAAACTTTAAACGACACTTTTTATGGATCTCTTTAAGAAATGGCTTTCTTCTTGCCACTCTTCCATAAAGGCCAGATTTGTGCAATATATGACTGATTGTTGTCCTATGGACAGAGTCTCCCACCTCAGCTGTAGATCTCTGCAGTTCATCCAGAGTGATCATGGGCCTCTTGGCTGCATCTCTGATCAGTCTTCTCCTTGTATGAGCTGAAAGTTTAGAGGGACGGCCAGGTCTTGGTAGATTTGCAGTGGTCTGATACTCCTTCCATTTCAATATTATCGCTTGCACAGTGCTCCTTGGGATGTTTAAAGCTTGGGAAATCTTTTGGTATCCAAATCCGGCTTTAAACTTCTTCACAACAGTATCTCGGACCTGCCTGGTGTGTTCCTTGTTCTTCATGATGCTCTCTGCGCTTTTAACGGACCTCTGAGACTATCACAGTGCAGGTGCATTTATACGGAGACTTGATTACACACAGGTGGATTGTATTTATCATCATTAGTCATTTAGGTCAACATTGGATCATTCAGAGATCCTCACTGAACTTCTGGAGAGAGTTTGCTGCACTGAAAGTAAAGGGGCTGAATAATTTTGCACGCCCAATTTTTCATTTTTTTATTTGTTAAAAAAGTTTGAAATATCCAATAAATGTCGTTCCACTTCATGATTGTGTCCCACTTATTGTTGATTCTTCACAACAAAATACAGTTTTATATCTTTATGTTTGAAGCCTGAAATGTGGCAAAAGGTCGCAAAGTTCAAGGGGGCCGAATACTTTCGCAAGGCACTGTAGTCTATCACAGTGCCATCCGTTTTGTCACCAAAGCCCCATATACTACCCACCACTGTGACCTGTATGCTCTCGTTGGCTGGCCCTCGCTTCATATTCGTCGCCAAACCCACTGGCTCCAGGTCATCTATAAGTCTTTGCTAGGTAAAACCCCGCCTTATCTCAGCTCACTGGTCACCATAGCAGCCACCACCCGTAGCACGTGCTCCAGCAGACATATTTCACTGGTCACCCCAAAGCCAATTCCTCTTTGGCCGCCTTTCCTTCCAGTTCTCTGCTGCCAATGACTGGAACTAATTGCAAAAATCACTGAAGCTGGAGACTCATATCTCCCTCATTAACTTTAAGCATCAGCTGTCAGAGCAGCTCACAGATCATTGCACCTGTAGATAGACCATCTGTAAATAGCCCATCCAACTACTTTATCCCCATGTTGTTGTTTTTTTTTGCTCCTTTGCACCCCAGTATCTCTACTTGCACATTCATCTTCTGCACATCTATCACTCCAGTGTTTAATTGCTAAATTGTAATTGCTTCGCCACTGCAGCCTATTTATTGCCTTACCTCCCTAATCTTACATCATTTGCACGCACTGTATATAGATTTTTTATATTGTGGTATTGACTGTACGTTTGTTTATTCTATGTGTAACTCTGTGTTGTTTCTTGTGTCGCACTGCTTTGCTTTATCTTGGCCAGGTCGCAGTTGTCAATGAGAACTTGTTCTCAACTGGACTACCTGGTTAAATAAAGGTGAAATAAAAAAACATATATAAGGTCCCACAGTTGACAATGCATGTCAGAGCAAAAACCAAGCCATGAGGTCGAAGGAATTGTCCATAGCACCCCGAGACAGGTTTATGTGGAAGCACAGTTCTGGGAAGGGTACTAAAACATTTCTGCAGAATTGAAAGTCCCCAAGAACACAGTGGCCTCCATCATTTTTAAACGGAAGAAGTTTGGAACCATCAAGACTCTTCCTAGAGCTGGCCACCCGGCCAAACTGAGCAATCGGGGGAGAAGGGCCTTGGTCAGGGAGGTGACCAAGAACCCGATGGTCACTCTGACAGAGCTCTAGAGTTCAACTATGGAGATGGGAGAAGCTTCCAGAAGGACAACTATCTCTGGGGCACTCTACCAATCAGGCCTTTATGGTATATTGGTCAGTAAAAGTAAATAGCCCACTTGGAGTTTGCCAAAAGGCACCTAAAGACTCTCAGACCATGAGAAACAATATTCTCTGGACTGATTAAACCAAGATTGAACTCTTTTCCTGAACGCCAAGCGTCACGTCTGCAGGAAACCTGGAACCATCCCTATGTTGAAGCATGATGGTGGCAGCATCATGTCGTGGGGATGTTTTTCAGTGGCAGAGACTGTGATACTAGTCAGGATTGAGGCAAAGATGAATGGAGCAAAGTACAAAGAGATCCTTGAGGAAAACCTGCTCCAGAGCACTCAGGACTTCAGACTGGGGCGAAGATTCACCTTCCAACAGAACAACAACCCTAAGCACATAGCCAAGACAATGCAGGAGTGGCTTTGGGAGATGTGAAAATAGCTGTGCAGCAACAATCCCCATCCAAACTGACAGAGCTTGAGAGGATCTGCAGAGAATAATGTGCGAAACTCCCCAAATACAGGTGTGCCAAGGTTGTAGCATTATACCCAAGAAGACTCGAGGCTGTAATCGCTGCCAAAGGTGCTTCAACAAAGTACTGAGTAAAGGGTCTGAATACTTATGTAAATGTTTTCTGAGTTTTTTATTGGAATATATTATTAAACATTTCTAAAAACCTGTTTTTGATTTGTCATTATGGGGTATTGTGTGTACTGTAGATTGATGAGGGGGGTCAACTATTTAATGCATTTTAGAATAATTCTGTACCTTAAAAAATTGTGTAAAAAGTCAAGGGGCCTGAATAGTTTCCAAAGTTAGTGTTTATGTGCCTCTGGTATTTTTTAAATATTTGTTTAATTCAACCTGTATTTCACTAGGCAAGTCAGTAAAGAACACATTCTTATTTACAATGACCCTCTACAAAAAGACAAAAGGCCTCCTCCGGGGACATGGGCTGGAACTAAAAATAAAATATAGGACAAAACACACATCACGACAAGAGACACCACTACCTATTTGTACAAATGACCTTGACTAACCTGTACTCCCGCACACTGACTCGGTACCGGTACACCCTGTATACAGCCTCGTTATTGTTATTAATTTTGTGTTTATTTGTATTTATTTTTTTACCCTAGTTTATTTAGTAAATATTTTCTTAACTCTATTTATTGAACTGCATTGTTGGTTAAAGGCTTGTAAGTAAGCATTTCACGGTAAGGTCTACCTGTTGTATTCGGCGCATGAAAGAAATCAAATTTGAGTTGAAAACTACATCAAGAGAGACCTAAGACAACAACACCGCATGGCGGAAACACATGACAACAAACCGCATGGTAGCAACACAACATGGCAGCAGCACAACATGGGAGCAGCACAACATGGGAGCAGCACAACATGGGAGCAGCACAAAAGATGGTACAAACATTATTGGGCACAAACAACAGCAGAAAGGGCAAGAATGTAGAGACAACAATACATCATGTGAAGCAGCCATAGCTGTCAGAAAGAGTGTCCATGATTGAGTCTTTGAATGAAGAGATTGCGATAAAACTGTCTAGTTTGAGTGATTTTTGCAGCTCGTTCCAGTTGCTAGCTGCAGTGAACTGAAAGAGGAGCGACCCAGGGATATGTGTGCTTTAGAGACTTTGAACAGAATGTGACTGGGAGAACGGGTGTTGTATGTGGAGGATGAGGGCTGCAGTATGTATCTCAGCTAGGGGGGAGGGTTTTAGAAATAAGTATCAACCAGTATCTCTATCATTAAAATAGATTCCACTTAATTGTACATGCTACTGTGCATTGCAAATATATGAATGTAAAGAGTAATGCATTTGAACTGTAATGGTGAAAAATGTTAAGCTTCTGCGAAAGCTTTCTTTTATACAAAGTTGTAAGTCTTAATCATGTTCTCCATACTTGATTAAAGTATGAGACGACTTCCTAAACACCATGTTCCTTGCTGCAGCTGTTTGGGGATTGACTTGTGACCAGCAGCATAACATATGTGTCACCAATGTGGAAAATGTTACCCTATGCCTGTTAAGATGAGTGTTCAAAGCCTTTGATTAGTCACTCACTGTTGGCCACGTTGCTAAACCACATCACTCTTATATTTACTGAATCATTTAAATTAATGACTGGGACTCCAAAACAGACCAAATTCTCTTCCTTCTCTCTCCCTCCCCCTGTATCTCTCTTCCCCTATTTTTCACTCTCTCCTTCTCTCCACTCGTTTTTCGCTCTCTCCTTCTCTCCCCTTTTGCCCTCTCTCTCTCTTGCGCTCTCTCTCTCTCATTCTCTCCCCTTTTGCTCTCTCTCTCTCTTGCGCTCTCTCTCTCTCTCTCTCTTGCGCCCTCTCCCCTTTTGCTCTCTCCTTCTCTCCCCTTTTGCACTCTCTCTCCCCCCCTTTTGCACTCTCTCTCTCCCCCCCTTTTGCTCTCTCTCTCAAGGTGTTAAGACATATTTAATGGGGTATGAAGGGCTCCTGCCTTCTGTTTCTGATTATAGTTAACCATTGAATCTCAGCCATACATCACAACTGTATGGTAAACTTGACATTCAATCTTAAACAAACCACAAACTTCTCATATTACATCAAGTGCCACACAATTTTCTCAAAAAACATTTTGTGGGGGTAAAATGTGAAGAAATGGATGACACAGTTTGAACATAATCCAAAAAGGCAGTTTTGTGTTCAATGCCTGCTTGTAACAAATTGAAACATGGAGTACTTGTTGTCACAGGCCCTAGGAAGTGGATGTCTCTGTGTTTTGATCAGTCAATTTGTGTTCATCCAAAATGGCACCAACCCACTGGGCACACACTGTTTGAATCAACGTTGTTTTCACGTCATGTCAATGAAATTACGTTGCACCAACGTGAAATAGAAGTTTATTCGACGTCGGTGACCAGTGGGAAAGCAGGGCACTATGTAAGAAATAGTGTGCCATTTGGAACGCAGGGCATTGACTCCAAGCTGTAGGTCTGAGTACATACTGTGGGTAGAGTGCCTTGTCATAGCCAGGATATACAAATCCACAAAATGGAACTCTATATCTATGTAGTGCGGCCACAGGCAAGCTAAAGTACTACTCTCCAAATATTTCACAATAAATACAGCATGCCTGTAAAATAAATGTTCAATCATGGGTATGATTTTAATACTTTTTTCACTTTATTATATCCTAAAAAAGAAATAGAAGAAACCAGAACAAAATGTGTCAACAAAACAATAAGTTAAAAATGAGAGGATTCTGTGACTAAACACGGTAAGCAGTTAAATGACACAGACGTGTGAAGGCAGAGTGACAAGTTATGTTTGTTAAACAGCCAAGACAAAACAAATATGTACAATTAGAACTAAAACACCAACATCATGACAACATCATTTCACATAATTTACAAAGAACTACTGTCCTAGTTGGCATTGCAGTAGCTAAACATTAGGATATCGAAATAACAAGCACTTTGAGATTGAGTTTTTCATTCAAATTAAAAAAAGCACTTTTCATGCAACTATGTCAGTTCACTGTTTGCTGTCCCTAAGGCTGCATGACACATGTAAGTGATCATAATTCATCCAACACTTTCAGGGGTAGAGACTTTTTGCTCCTAACACAAATATGTTTGTCACTTCCTAAAGCACATACAGTACCAGTCAAAAGTTTGGACACACCTTCTTATTCAAGGGTTTTTCTTTATTTCTTTATATATATATATATATATATATATATTTTTTTTTACATTGTAGAATAACTTTGTCTTGATGGCAGTATTGCACACTTTTGGCATTCTCTCAACCAGCTTTACCTGGAATGCTTTTCCAACAGTCTTGAAGGAGCTCCCACATATGCTGAGCACTTGTTGATTGCTTTTCCTTCACTTTGCGGTCCGACTCATCCCAAACCATCTCAATTGGGTTGAAGTTGGGTGTTTGTAGAGGCCAGGTCATTTGATGCAGCACTCCATCACTCTCCTTGGTCAAATAGCCCTTACACAGCCTGGAGGTGTGTTTTGGGTCATTGTCCTGTTGAAAAACAAATGATAGTCCCACTAAGTGCAAACCAGATGGGATGGCGTATCGCTGCAAAATGCTGTGGTAGCCACGCTGGTTAAGTGTGCCTTGAATTAGAAATAGATCACAGACAGTGTTACTAGCAAAGCACCCCCACACCATCACACCTCCTCCTGCATGCTTCACGGTGGGAACCACACATGCTGAGATTATCCATTCACCTACCCTGCGTGTCACAAAGTCATGGAAATCTTTAATCAGAACAAAGGACAGATTTCCACCAGTCTAATGCCCATTGCTCGTGTTTCTTGGCCCAAGCAAGTCTCTTCTTCTTATTGGTGTCCTTTAGTAAGGGTTTCTTTGCAGCAATTCGACCATGAAGGCCTGATTCACACAGTCTCCTCTGAACAGTTGATGTTGAGATTTGTCTGTTACTTGAACTCTATGAAGCATTTAATTTCTGAGGCAGGTAACTCTAATGAACTTATCCTCTGCAGCATAGGTAACTCCTTTCCTGTGGCAGTCCTCATGAGAGCCAGTTTCATCATAGCGCTTGATGGTTTTTGTGACTGCACTTGAAGAAACGTAAATTTTTTTTGAAATTAACCTTCATCTCTTAAATTAATGATGGACTATTATTTCTCTTTGCTTATTGGAGCTGTTCTTTCCAGAATATGGACTTGGTCTTTTACCAAATAGGGCTATCTTCTGTATACCACCCCTACCTTGTCACTACATAACTGATTGGCTCAAACACATTAAAAAGGAAAGGAATTACACAAATTAACTTTTAACAAGGCACACCTGTTAATTGAAATGCATTCCAGGTGACTGCCTCATGAAGCTGGTTGAGAGAATGCCAAGAGTGTGCAAAGCTGTCATCAATGCAAAGGGTGGCTACTTTGAAGAATCTATTATATAAAATATATTTTGATTGGTTTAACACTTTTTTGGCTATTACATTTATTTAATCCTTATTTTACCAGGTAAGTTGACTGAGAACACATTCTCATTTACAGCAACAACCTGGGGGAATAGTCACAGGGGAGAGGAGATGAATGAGCCAATTGTAAGCTGGGGATGATTAGGTGGCCATGATGGTATGAAGGCCAGATTGGGAATTTACCCAGGACACCAGAGTTAACACCCTTAATCTTACGATAAGTGCCATGGGATCTTTAGTAACCACAGAGAGTCAGGACACCTGTTTAACATCCCATCCGAAAGACGGCACCCTACAGTACATAGAACAATGTCTCCAATCACTGCCCTGGGGCATTGGGATATTTTAGATCAAAATAATGTGTTATTTCATTGTAGAAAATAGTAAAAATAAAGAAATCCCTGGAATTAGTAGGTGTGTCCAAACGTTTTACTGGTACTGTAAACCCTCCCTCCCTCCCTCCCTCCCTCCCTCCCTCCCTCCCTATGTAGAAGTGTGATTCATTCAGTGGACCTGGCTGTGACTAGATATATGTTAAAATCAAACAAGAAAAAAAAGCGACAAACTCGTTCAAATACGTTCCCTTAGCCAACAACTGTCTATTTCAACAAAATGTGCCAAAAAAAACACACTAAACAAATGTATATTATTCCCATATGTTTCTAGATTCACCGGCTGGATTTCGATATTTTCCATGGCCTTGTCCTGCGTCTTTGCTCCCCACAGCTTTTCAAAAGCTGCTACAGTGGAGAGACAAAAGGCTTTCTCATGTGGCACTGGATTGCACTTCAACAGATGTAATAAAGCTGGGGTTCTTTAATTGTAGCAGTAACAGTATGAGAAGCAGTGAAAGATGAATTCCATTCTCAGTCAGGTGCTTGACCCTATTCCATTCCGCTAACTGCATTGTAGTTGGCAGTAAAAAAAAAAAATAGAAAACCATCCCAGGATGTGAGAGGTCATTCGGTTGAATATTGCTTATGTTTCAACATAATCTAAAAGTGCTGTTTAACACAAAGAATAGCCCTCAATTTTAGTTAATTGGTTGATTAAAACATACTTTTTTTTTACTCAGCAGGTGTAAAAATGTTAATCCGTCCGAAATAGGAAGAGTATGCTGTAAGTGTGAAAGAATTAAAGAGAGACTTAAAACCTCTGGAAACTACATTTTCCCACTCTCTAGTATCCAACTCTAAACTGATACTTCCTGGCAACAGCTTGGACATGTAGTGCATTGGAAATGGAACACATCGATACGGGCTGGGAGCTGTGGATAAGACTGCAGGCACATGTCTGGGGGGGACTGTGTGAGAGTCAGACAACTTCAGACCAGTTCAACCTTGGAGTTGGGGTAGACGGCGACCACGTCATATCCCTCAGGAGGCTGTACGCGGGCCATGGCGTGGGTCTCACAGTACAAGTTCTCCTCGATGAAGAAGTAGCCCCTCTGCTTGAGGTTCATGCCGCAGTCATCACACATGAAGCACTCTGTGTGGTACAGTTTGTCTCTGGCCTTCACGATGGTTCCCCTATATGGACAGAACAACCAGGTTGTTAGTGTCATGTCAAAGATAAGTGGTTTTCAAGGTTATGTAAATAAAGAGCTATTTGATTAGCATTCATTTTCTTATTTAACTATGTCACTGTGCATTCAAGTGACCAGTATTCTATTCATGGATGTGGGTATTTGCATTACCAATAAGGATTACATAGCTTCACAACAGCCAGAACTCATTGGTTGATTTGAATATCCCCTGTATCCGGGCCTTTATCCTAACCACTACTGCCTATAACAGTAGGTAAATGCTTTAGTGCCCTGCCTAAAAAAACTGTGTAAACAGTCTATATAACAGATCCATGGTACTAAGCCTCCACAACAGTCTCTTGTTCAAATGACATTGCTGTTTACCCATGGTGCTTTAACGGTGTGAGGATTACCGGCATCTCTGGGTTCCTGAGGAGGAGGGCGTGGCACAGAGGTGTATTCATTCAAAGTGATATATGGAGATAATTTCCCTCTCTGTTATTAGCTTGGGCCTGTTGGAGCAGGACTAGATAGCATCCCAAATGGCACCCTGTATCACCTGTGGTCTATGGTCAAAAGTAGTGCATTGTATAGGGACTGCGTTGCTATTTGTGACACACTCCTTGTGTGCAGCGTCATCTCTGTTTTTTATGACTTACACTATGCCGTTGCCACAGCGCGTGCACTGGGGGAGTTTCTGTAGGCCGGGCATGGGGCCCATGTGGCCGGGGGTGGGGCTGCCCAGTTTAGGGACTGGGGATCGGTCCGGGGACCTAAGGCCTCTCACTCCAGACATGTCAGTAGGGGACACACCTGTGGACACAGACACACAAAATAACACAACACCTCAGTTAAAAAAAATAAAAAAAATAATCATTAGCATTATTATTTATTAAACTTATATAGCGCAGTTAAGACACGTTTAGATATTGTAAATCAACTTAGTTCCCCCGGGGAGATGTTTCCTCTGGGTACAGCTTCCTGCCCCCCAATCCTAATCTACAATATTAGTTGGATAAAATGCAAAACTGACCCAAGATTTAGGGGCAACTTCACCCTATACCAGTATATGAAAGCTAGAAAGGCAGCAGTCAGCCATGGGTGAAAGCATGAAGAATGAATGGTGTTCACACTTGGCTCAAGGAGGCACCAAGGTCAGCTACTGTCCACAACAGAGACATCACCCCTCAGTAAGCACTCCCTTCACTGGTGTGTGTTAACCTCAGAGGGCATGGCAGGGGTACAGGCAGAGGGCAAGGGTGGTGCTCACATGCTGTCAGCCTCTCTACCTCTTTCTCTCACTACCATACCCTCCCCTCCCCTCTCTCTCTCTGTACTGTATTACCTACAGTATCGCTCCCCCTCCCCATACCTCTATCTTCCTTTCCATAGCTCTACCTCTCTATCTATCTCCCTCCATTCACATTTCAGGGATGCCAGGGCTGATGTGAGATCCTGGCACACAGCAGGAACACATCAATTAGGAGAGGAGAGAGAGGCAGCTGCCTGGCAGAGCAAATATTTCACATTAAGGAGCAGATCATCATCACACCAGAGTGCCACAATCACACTCTCCCTGAACCACGGAGTGATGAGGTGCCAGCAGGCTCCATTGACCCAGCACGCCACTGCCTCTGGCTCTGGCATGGCCTACCCATCACACTGGTGAACTATCTGGCACAAAGAAGTTTACATCTCTCCAACACTTAAACACTAATGCTTTGACCGTTTAAAAGGTTGGAGTAATAACGGGGTCTATTTTTACTGTAATAATCGCTGTATTCAGCCTGGTCTCAAAGCCTAGACGTAACATAGTAAATGTAATTCCGGGACACTGAAATTAGTATATGTTATATTTGGTGTGGTTACATAAGACAGATGCTTACTTAAGGCAAGAATGGAAGTAGGGTGGTTGGTCGGGGGGGGATGGGTAGACGTATAACGCAATGTCTAGCAACCCAAAGGTTGCATGTTTGAATCTCATCATGGACAACTTTAGCATTAGCAACTTTACAACTACTTAGTACTTTTAGTAACTTTGCAACTACATTTCGTTAATAAAATAATGATAAAAAATATTTTTTCAAAATGCAGATGTTGATTTAGTTATGGATCCATAACGAATTACTATGAAAATAAATATCACTGATTTACAGAAATATTGGAACAAAGTTGTCTAATGAATGCAAACAATTTACAATCCTGTAGCCTACTCCCGACTGTCACGTT
This sequence comes from Oncorhynchus kisutch, assembly GCF_002021735.2. Taxonomy (NCBI): domain Eukaryota; kingdom Metazoa; phylum Chordata; class Actinopteri; order Salmoniformes; family Salmonidae; genus Oncorhynchus; species Oncorhynchus kisutch. Next base: position 51,533,833 of record NC_034179.2, read on the forward strand.
GTACAGTGCCATATTTTCTATTCCATCCTATTCCATTTTGTTTTTCCTCTGAAGAGAAATACCGTGATATTAATCAAATTAATTAAGCCATTTAAAGAAAAAAATCCCTTCTACTATGTTATTACAAAAAAAGTTTTGCATTCTCTGGTAATGCCAATACGGAATACTATCAAACGCTTCTGAAAGATGCCCTCTGGTGGTCAAACTAGGATTAACTTGCAGTAACAGAAAAAAATGTCTGACAATTAAATGACGTGCCACAGAATGAGTGTGCCGCAGTGTGAAGCAACTTTTTAAAGGAGGAACCACTGTAGCATGTTAGCTAACTGATAAGAGAATTTTGTTCTCAAGGTACATAAACCCAATTTAATTGTATTACTCAGTCCGAAAACCAGAATTTGTAAGATCCTGGTCGAATGAAACAGACGGAGGCCCAGCTAAAATAGTCAAAAAGGTTTATTCATGGGAACGTTCTAAAGTCAAGAATACAAAACAATTCATTTTATACTGACTTCTCACACCCACACAACCATACACACAAACATACGCACACACAAACAGACGCACACAATGTCCTGCTACGCACACACTGCCTCACTACCCAGCCGACAGAGATTAGTGACCTTGTCCTTGAGACGTACTCCCCGTTCTCTCCCAAACCTCTAGTCAGGTCGGCACCAAGCTCAGACAGTCTATGTATACAATACCATAAAGACATATTGTTTTACCCTAATTCTGACTAGGACTACACATTTATTGATTATGATTTTATACATTATAATCAATTCCATACAATTATATGTTTCAGGGCGGAATATTCTAATCATTCAATTAACAGATCATTCTCAACTAACACTAACCCTTCCCCTAACCTTAACCCTTTACCGAACTCCTAGCCCTAAATTTAACCCTAACCTTAACCATTAACCCTAACCCCTAGCCTAGCTAATGTTAGCTAAATGTTAGCGACAAAAAAATGGAATATAATAACATATCATACTTTTTGCAAATTCGTAACATATTTACGATTTGAAATTCATAAAATATTGCAATAATTGCAATTTTTATAATATCATAGGTAATGGTTAATGGACAGCCACAAATGAATACATACCATACGAAACTTAGCGGATCATACTAACTGGAGTGTCCCGGATTTACATTTACTACGTTCAGGTTGAGTCCAGGTTACTGCATTACCTTCAAATTGTTTAACTTGGGTCAAACGTTTCGGGTAGTTTTCCACAAGCTTCCCACAATAAATTGAGTGAATTTTGTCCCATTCCTCCAGACAGAGCTGGTGTAACTGAGTCAAGTTTGTAGGCCTACTTGCTCGCACACACTTTTTCAGTTCTGCCCACAAATTTGTTATAGGATTGAGGTCAGGGCTTTGTGATGACCACTCCAATACCTTGTTGTCCTTAAGCCATTTTGCCACAACTTTGGAAGTATGCTTGGTGTCACTGGTCCATTTGTAAGACCCATTTGTGACCAAGCTTCCTGAAGACCCATTTGCGACCAAACTTCCTGACTGATGTCTTGAGATGTTGCTTCAATATATCCACATAATTTTCCACTCTCATGATGCCATCTATTTTGTGAAGTGCACCAGTCCCTCCTGCAGCAAAGCACCCCCACAACATGCTGCTGCCAACCCCCGTGCTTCATGGTTGGGAAGGTGTTCTTCGGATTGCAAGCCTCTCCCTTTTTCCTCCAAACATAACGATGGTCATTATGGCCAAACAGTTCTATTTTTGTTTCATCAGACCAGAGGACATTTCTACAAAAAGTACAATCTTTGTACCCATGTGCAGTTGCAAATCATAGTCAGGCTTTTTTATGGCGGTTATGGAGCAGTGGCTTCTTCCTTGCTGATTGGCCTTACAGGTTATGTCGATATAGGACTTGTTTTACTATGGATAGAGATACAGTACTTTTGGACCTGTTTCCTCCAGCATCTTCACAAGGTCCTTTGCTGTTGTTCTGGGATTGATTTGCACTTTTCGCACCAAAGTATGTTCATCTCTAGGAGACAGAACGCATCTCCTTCCTGAGAGGTATGACGGCTGCGTGGTCCCATGGTGTTTATACTTGCGCACTATTGTTTGTACAGATGAATGTGGTACCTTCAGGCATTTGTAAATTGCTCCCAAGGATGAACCAGACTTGTGGAGGTCTACAATTTTATTTCTTTTGATGTTTCTATGATGTCAAGCAAAGAGGCACTGAGTTTGAAAGTAGGCCTTGAAATACATCCACAGGTATACCTCAAATAGGCTAATTAAAATCATTTGAGTCAATCAGAAGCTTCTAAAGCCATGACATCATTTTCTGGAATTTTCCAAGCTGTTTAAAGACACAGTCAACTTAGTGTATGAAAACTTCTGACCCACTGGAATTGTGAAACAGTGAATTATAAGTGACTTAATCTGTCTGTAAACAATTATTGGAAAAATTACTTGTGTCATGCACGAAGTAGATATCCTAACCAACTTGCCAAAACTTCAACTGTATACAAGACTAAGATTGAATCTTACTAAACTGTCTCTGACCCTCGTCGGGTGTGGCAGGGCTTGCAAACTATTACAGCCTACAAAGGGAATCCCAGCTGCGAGCTGCCCAGTGACGCTAGCCTACCAGACGGGTTAATTGCTTTTTATGCTCGCTTTGAGGCAAGCAACACTGATGCATGCATGAGAGCACCATCTGTTCCAGACGACTGTGTGATCATGCTGTCCGTAGCAGTTGTGAGTAAGACCTTTAAACAGGTCAACATTCACAAGGCCGCGGGGCAAGATAGATTACCAGGACGCGTACTCAGAGCATCCGTGGACCAACAGGCAAGTGTCTTCACTGACATTTTCAACCTCTCCCTGACTGACAATGTAATAGCTACATGTTTAAAGCAGACCACTAAGTGCCTGTGCCCAAGAATACCAAGGTGACCTGCCTATATGACTACCGCCACATAGTACTCACGTCTATAGCCATGAAGTGCTTTGAAAGGCTGGTCATGGCTCACATCAACACCATTATCCTGGAAACACTAGATCCAATTCACATACCACCCCAATAGATCCACAGATGATGCAATCTCTATTGCACTCCACACTGCCCTTTCCCACCTGGACAAAAGGAATACCTATGAGAGAATGCTGTTCAGTGACTACAGCCCAGCGTTCAACACCATAGTGCCCACAAAGCTCATCACTGAGCTAAAGACCCTGGTACTAAACGCCCCGCTCTGCAACTGCATCCTGGATTTCCTGACTGGCCGCCCCCAGGTGGTAAGGGTAGGCAACAACACATCTGCCATGCTGTTCCTCAACACGTGGGCCCCTCAGGGGTGTGTGCTTATTCCCCCCCTGTACTCTCCGAGCACAACTCTAGCACCATCCTTAAGTTTGCTGAAGGCACAACAGTGGTAGGCCTGATCAACGACAACGATGAGACAGTGTATAGGGAGGAGATCACAGTGTGGTGCCAGGACAACAACCTTTCCATAAATGTGAGCAAGACAAAAGAGACGATAATGGACTACAGGAAGAGGACGGCCAAACACACCCCCATTCACATCAATGACGCTGTAGTGGAGCGGGTCAGGAGCTTTAAGTTCCTTTGTGTTCACATCACCAACAAACTGTCATGGTCCCAACACACCAAGACAGTCATGAAGAGGGCACAACAAGGCCTATTACCCCTCAGAAGACTGAAAAGATCTGAGGTTCCCAGATCCCCAAAAAGTTTTACAGCTGCACCATCGAGTTGCTTCACCGCCTGATATGGCAAATGCTTGACATCAAACTATAAGGCACTACAGAGGGTAGTGCATATGGCCCAGTACATCACTGGGGCCAAGCTTCCTGCCACCCAGGACCTCTATACTAGGCAGTGTCAGGGGAAGGCCTAAAAGATTGTCAATGACTCCCGCCACCCAAGTCATAGACGGTTCTCTCTGCTACCATACGGCAAGTTGTAACAGAACACCAAGTCTAGGTCCAAAAGGCTCCTTAACAGCTTCTACTCCCAAGACGTAAGACTGCTGAACAATTAATCAAATGGCCAACCGGAATATTTGTATTGACGCCCCCCCCCCCTTTTATTTGTACACTGCTGCTACTCACTGTTTATTATGGACACATAGTCAGTTTACCTCTACCTACCTATACATATAACTTAAATTACCTTGACTAACCTATATCCCCGCACACTGACTCGGTACCGGTACCCACAGTATATAGCATTGTCATTGTTATTTTTATTGTGTACGTTTATTTATTTTCGTTCATTTACTAAATATTTCCTTATCTCTTATTTTGTTGTTCGTTAAGGGCTTGTAAGTATGCATTTCACGCTACGATCTACACCTGTTGTATTCGGCACGTGTGACAAATACCAATTGATTTGTGCACAACACATCAGCTGTCTGTGACCAGGTGAGAAAACCTTTCCAAGCCAAACCTTCATATCGTAATCGGTAAATACTACACACAGCTTACATCGTTGTCAACATACCTATTAGAACTAATGCGTTAGTAAACACGTTACAATCATGCTGTACAGTGTACAGTTAGCAGCAAACAATATAGCAGTTACACCGGAGGGGCCCGGTGGCAATAAATTAATAAAACCAAAAGCTTACCTTAACGTGGAAGAGTTCCCGTGTTGGATAGCCATAGCCAGCTAGCTAAACATAGCATCCTTCTCTTTTTGAGCCGGGTATTTGAGTAGGCTAAACGAGCTTCATTCACAAAGACTACTGACAAGTCTATATTAATAAAGTTCATAGCATGTGATCCCCCTAATCTGTACTAAAAAGGGAGTTTCCACCCATTTATCTTAGTTATTAGAGCAGCTTTTTATAAAACAGATAGCTACCCACAATGGCTATTGGGGGTCACATTATTGGATAAACAAACAAACAAAATAAACATGCTGTAACCTTGTCTTTATTTCTTATTTTCTTACAGGGGGTTCAACTACAGGCAGTACAATGTGCTCATCACATCTGCTCATCCTCAAAAGTAAAGCACATTGTAAATACATGATCGCTTCCCTCCGATTTCTGTCTTCGACAGTATCTTTGACCACTATAAGTGGTGGATTCTTCAGTGATTGGTATAGCTGGGGAGTTCAGTGTAATAATAAGCTGGGAATCTCATCATGCAAACGTCTCCTCTCCTCTTGTTTTCACCTTCGCACTGTCTGACACCACAGATGGTCAAATCAGTGCCTGTGGGGCTATATCATAACAGTGCCTCATGTTTGCGCTCCATTGAAATCCCAGGGATGCCGACATTTTCAAAACAAGAGCGTCTTCCTTTTAAAGGATGAGGATTGACAATATCGCATGCAGTGAAATGCCCCTCTCCGTCTAAATGTCAAAGCTGAGCTGAGAAAGAGAAAAAAACTCCTTCAGCAGAAGATAATGCAAGCATTCCCACAGACGGAGAGCAACAACCAGAAACAGGCAGACAGAGCTTTAGGGCGAGTCTTGTATAAGCCCCAAGGTGTGTAAGCATCGCACCAGAAGCTTAAACCCAGTGTCCATGATGCCTTTTGCTGGCCGTGAAAAAAATTACAACTGTGCAGGAGGGAATCGGTGCCGATGAATCTAATTCTGTTAAAACCGTTTAGTTTTTGCTCTTCCTTAATCCCTTTTCACACCTGCAAGTGACTAGCACCAAATTCAAAGAATAACAGGGTACTGGTGTTGATACAAAACCATCTCAATGATCCCCAACAGACAGCATGACTTGTTCCTGGGGATAAGCCTGTCTGTTTGGGTTCTCCTTGAAGAGGTGAGATCTGGCCACGACACTGACGAAAACACAACACATTACTCATTACTTCTAAGGAAAACGGTGAAAAAAGTTTGAAAGAAACACCAGGAAGTCATATTTCTCGGTTTTATTGTCTTTCATAAGGCTGTGTTGCGGTAAACTTTCTCCCCCCCCCCCCCCTTTATCATTTGATTTTCACCTCTCTCGGCCTATAAAAGGAAAACTATGCCAACGCTCCCTCTCCTCTCAGGGACAACACGTGCTACAGTGCACACACAGTCATGTGGCTGGAAAACATCACACGCTCCACTTGCAGAAGAAAACTATTTAGCTCAAATTTACAAACATATATTTAGCATACATAAACAAGCATGTTGTTTAGGTAAACTGTTGGGTGAATGGAGACTCGTATAGAGAAACAAATAAGGGTACCTCCATCCTCTGCCTCCAATATGCCTTGTAGGTATTTGAAGGAGCCGGATTGTTTGGGTGCAGAGACTGGCTCCTCTGTGTCTTGCAGCATCTTGTACACATCTGACTCTGTGGTGACTTCAAAACTATGACCGTTTCCATTACGGCCCATAGGAGAACGCATCGGAGGCTCAGGGCTGAAAGAGACGAAGACAAACAAATAAAGTTGTTTTCAGTTTGAATTCAGTGTGACCAACAGCTGCGCTGTTCATTGATTTAATTTGTGAATGCTGTGACTTGATTTGGGGGTAAAACAAATGCAGTTTAAAGAAGGGAAAGGGAAAAGGGGATGCCTAGTCAGTAGTACTGAGATCTAGAGTACAACACATGAAAACATGATACAACACTTATTTCCAATGTGGTCCTCACACTGACATATTCACATTGACATGGTGCATCTACCAGAATATCTTGAAATGACTGTAGTCTCAGGTCCTTTTTTTCCATTGAAGTAAACTATGCTGCAGGTTCATCCATTCCACCTTGGTATTCCTAGTCCAAAACAGGAGATAGACCCCATTTGCTGTTCACAGTCTTTCCACAAAACCCACCAGAAAGAATCCTCAAGCTCCATTATGCCAATAGTGCATAACATTAAGCACTGCTCTGTGAATATCAGCACGGCTGATCTATATTTTCTGATCCTGTCAAGATACAGTTCACTTGGTCTTCCTCCACTCTGGAGGGACCCTACAAGGTAAACTTCACTGTGAGGCCCTGGGAGGCCTTGGGAGGGGGAAACGTGTGCAGTCAGCACAAACAGCAGGGCCCAGAGGACATCTCTGGGCGCTGTAGGTTGTAGCCTAGGAGAACACACACATTTATCACACATCCGAGAGACCACGCGATAACAAATGGATTTTCCACTACACATGCCTTACCTGTGAGGAGACCCTAGGCTCAGGCCGCTCATTTGTTTTGGCAAGACCCTGTCTCTGTCTCCGTTGCTGCCGTTGTTGTGTGCGTACAGGCTGGCTGGGTTGTTGTACTGCGCATGGTTGGACTGCTTGGAGGTGCCGTTGTTGAGGTGCGGCAGCTCGGGAGTGTAGGAGGGTTTTCGGCTGTAACCGCTGCTGTTGCTCCCCCTGCTGTAGCTGCTGCTGTAACCACTGGTCATTGGTCCAGTGCTAATGGGTCGGAAATTCTAGAGAAGGAAAGAGCAGAGGAGTCATTAAGAAAAGTATGGTTATTCCCAATGCACTTCTATGTCGTTGTCATAGTCTATTCATGGCAACATTAAGGTGACTGTTGGCACAGAGGCAAAAACATTTTGCATGGACCTGCGTCAGCTATCCAATGACGTAACCAAATATGAACTGCAGACTTCCATGAACTACACTGATATTGCGTGTGACATGCGTGGTCATCTCTCCAGCCAAGCCACAGATAAGGATGGGTTGCAACATTTTGTTTACGTCATCACTTTTCTAATGGCTGGTTTTAGTGGTATGACTGTCATCCAAAATATAGTGACTTAAAGGCTGTTGTGGGCTGCACACAATCTTAGCTCCTCTGTAAATATGTAATCTAAACTGGAGTGACTTGTTTAACGGTTGTGCAGTAAGAGTACTGTAGACAAAGTTGTCATCCCTCACAGCTAGCCTGTTGATTAACCTGTGTGTGCACATTGAGTGGTGGGTTAGTTTGAGTGGTTGGCCCCAGGAAGCGGAGGTTCACAGACTCTCCAGGCAGGCAGGCAGCAGATGGCCTGGTCTTTGTTCCCTGGCCCAGACCACCCATGCCTGGGCCATCGCTAATCACCACTCTGCTGAGCCCTTGATCCCACACCCCACAGCCCTACCCCAAGCTACTTCGCCAACCCTGGGCTTGGTCCATAACTCCAAGCCGTGTCCCCTCTCGGCAACAACAGTAAAAGAGAGACAGAGCAAACATTTGAGTGTATTGTATTACCAAGTGTTCCTGCAGCGACAGTAAACTTGGCCTTTTTACGACGGGTGGATGGATTCCAGCGCCTCCTTCAAACAGTTACAATAGAAGCCACAGAGCCCTGAGATCACCAAGGGGAAGAGTGACAGGACTGCTGAAAGGCAAACACCTTGGCTATACCATACCCTAATGAGAGTGAGTGCAGATAACATCAGTGATGATTTGCTGTGTCAAGCACGGAAAAATGAACACAAACGTTTTGATGTTGCCTATTTACAGTAGAGTGGTCGTTTTCACATAAACAGATGGAGCTAGGGAGAGGTAGAGAGAAAAGCCGGCTTCAAATCCTTGGCACAAGGGCCGGCGCCAGAACGAATCAGTTGGACGGCTATTTGATTTCCATAGGGGGCATGTTTTCTTCACTGGACTTACCATGTGTGCATGCGCTTGCTTGTGCACACATTTTTTAAATACCATAGGCGGAGTTTCAAGTTTGGGAAAGCTTACAACGTATACTACAATTTCTACCAATCTGCGTGCCAATTATGGTTTTCACATGTGCATTTTCGTTTCAATAACAACTTTTTCATTTTTCAAAGTCCCCGTCATGTGGTTAGTCATAAGAATCTGAATTAAAATGATACAAATCTAAAAGTTAAACTTAAACTAATGTGAGAGCACCAACCTCTGCCATATAGACACATTGATAAACCGTGATCCCATTGGCGGCTAAGGAAATGGAACTGTATTCTGGGCCCTGTATTCTAGTTCTCTCGCCAGTAAGCTCTGGACAGACAGCTGTTTTTGTGCAAGGGAAACATGTTCAGGTATTTAATGACTTTTCTGCAAATGGCTGCATTTCAATCCTCCGCATCCGGCGATATTGCCCTTCCGCATCCGCGATGAAAGGTGGCAGAGCTAGAGTAGTGTTTGTCAGACCATGAGACTTCCTGAAAATCTATCTTCTCACAAAAACACCTGTAGCGTTCAAACAGTCTACAAAGTTTTATGGACACTATTGAAATATGAGACTCTTATGAACACGATGGCGTTCTCCGTTTTGTTCTAGGATCCCTACAAGCCTCACAAGACTTGTCTAAAGTCGGTACAGCCTCTTCTGCTAACTTCTGCCTGTAGTGTCCGAATGGTTTGGGCTACAAAGTATTATGACCATTCTATTGAAAGTTGAGACTCTTACGAACACGATGTCATTCTCTGTTTTGATCTAGGGCGCCCACAAGCCCCAGAAATTACTATCTGTTGTTGCACGTGTTTCTGTTGGAATGACGAAGCATGGTATAGAGCTTACTGTCTCACGTGGGAAAAGGTCACACCTCCGCGTTATCATGCTGCTGTGCTGTTTGTTGTGACTTGGCTATCTGCCAAACTTAGTTTGTTACTGTTAACGGTCCAATAAAAACTCTTCATTTAACACATTTACCAACGTCTTAGTTTTTTCCACGCTCAACTTTTTCCATTCAACTTTTTCACCCCGGACGCTTTAGTACCTGGATACCAACAACCGAGCCAGGCTACCAAGAGCTCAACTCATACAACGGTCTCTATAGAACTACTATAGAACTAAGTCCTTACTTCCAGCGTGTGAGTGTGACTCCAATCGTTGGCCAGTACATAGTGTAACTGTATGTTTTGTATCCCCCAAGACTACATACACTCCCGACACAGCTCTGAGAGGCTACACCAAATGCTAACACGCAGCCGGCCGGTGTGTAGCAAGGAACAGCAAGCGACCTGTCGTCACGGGGGAAAGGTCCGATGGATACCTTCATTTGTGAAAAATGTATTGATCTTGATGCAGCTAAATAAATAATTATTACTCTTCATGAAGAAAAAATAAACATTTGACCAAGCACCTGGAAGGTAATAAGGATTCCATGAGAATATCGGCATCTTGTCCGCTACTGCACTCCTCCATTAGCTTGAACCAGAAAATGGCTGCTCATTGTTCGACTCCAGGTGAGCGTAAATTGATGCGTGTTGGAACCAGAACGAAGAAGAAGAAGAATCATTCAAATCGCTTTGAGCCCCTGTAACAGCTGTCTTCTGCCAGGGACTTGGGTGTTCCCTCCATGGCTGTGGATATCCCTTCAGCTACCTCTCCCTATCCTAGTCAATCAACTGCCTGGGCACAGCCTGGACCACCGTGGCCCCCCTCCGCTGGGCCGTGCTCTCTGGTTCAGAGCTCTGTCCCTTTGGCTGTTGTGGCCTGCATGCAGCCAGCATCTCAGCAGCCTTCTTCTCAGGTGAGTTCTGTGGCTCTGGCCTCGTAATCAGCTTCGAGACACGGGAGAGGCCAGATCATTCTGGCTATTGTGATAGGGAGTTCGATAGTGAGGCATATACCTGTACCTTTGTGTTTTCCTGGGACAAAAGTTAATGATATCAACAGGTTGCTTCCTGAGGCTATGCGTCAGTCACTGGGGGCTGATGCTGTCATGGTTCATGTGGGGTCGAATTACATTATGAGGAGCAGCTCATAATCATATGCCTATGAACCAGAGTTATAATGTAACATGGAGGTGGTGTGCCATAGCAGGAAGTCCACTGTGTGCAGCTCCCCCTGCACTAACATAAATAGCCTGTGCATGTCTACCTCTGCTAAGCCTCCCAGTAAAGCAAGAAAAGTGATTAAGAAACCCAGAAAAATATTACAAATTGCCCATGTTAACATATGTAGCTTAAGAAACAAGTTCATGAAATCAATCATTTGCTAGTAACAGATGACATTCATATTCTGACAATATCTGAAACTCACTTAGATAATACCTTTGATGATACAGTGGTAGCAATACATGGTTATGAGATCTACAGAAAATACAGAAATGCTAAAGGCTGTTTATATTCAGAACCGTATTCCTGTAAAGCTTAGAGAGGATCTAATGTTAAATACCGTTGAAGGAAAATGGCTACAGGTTCACCTGCCTCACCTAAAGCCCATTCTGGTGGGAAGCTGCTATAGACCCCCAAGTGCTGACACTCAGTATCTGGATAACATGTGTGAAAGGCTTGTATGTGATATCAATAGAGAGGTATATTTTCTGGGTGATTTAAATATTGACTGGCTTTCATTAGGCTGCCCACTCAAGAGAAAGCTTCAAACTTTAACTAGTGCCTGCAACCTGTTTCAGGTTTTCAATCAACCTACCAGGGTAGTTATAAACAGCACCGCAATGAAATCATCAACATGTATTGATCACATCTTTACTAATTCTGCAGAAATTTGATTGAAAGCAGGACTGTGAAGCAAGACAAAACATAGGCACAGACACACGCATACACATGGATATGTGGTAGTAGAGTAGGGGCCTGAGGGCACACACTTAACATGTTGTGAAATCTGTTGTGAATTTATGGTAATGTTTTTAAAAATGTACAACTGCCTTAATTTTGCTGGACTCCATGAAGAGTAGCTGCTGATGTCCCCAAATGGGCACCTTCCTACATTTGTGCGCAGGGCAGGTAGGCTACTTCTATGTGTGCTCAGGCGAGCGCTCCCTCAATATTATCAGGACAGAGAAACCAGAGACAAGCTCATTGCTCACATGGAGCACTCCAAACAAAAGACAATGAAAAAATTGACAAAACTCGTAAATTACGTTTATGAAATAAACCAAAACGTGTTTCTCACAAGTGTAGCAGGTTGTGAACTCCGCAAACAACGTTTCCATTCCAAGAATGAGAACGGTAATTGACTGTAGCCTAATTAACAGAATTGTAAGCCACCAAATGACGGGATTAAGTACACTTCATAGGCCTACTAAACACTCAAAGGGCAAACAATTCACACAACAAAACAATGAAGGGGCACGAATTGGTGGGAGACAACTGAGCGCATTCTTGAGAGCTGAGTGCATGAAATCTGGAGAGCTGCGGCATATCTTCGCCAAAATTATACTCAAGACACATTATCTTCACACATATTTTAGATGCTTTTCACTGACAGTCGCAAATAATCAGCTAGGACTTTTGCCACGCTGGCTTCATGGGCCTATGCGTTTGTGGAACTATCCACAGCTATTTGTTTTAAAGAAGCTAATGATTCTCTGTGGCTATGTCATGTTGTCTGGCCAAGTATTTTTGATGATTTTAATTAAACAGTAGTAATTATATCATTTTTGTCAAAATATGAATTCACTGTAGGGTAAGCCATGATCTGAACAGTGCTGGGTGCACATGTCAACTTTCCTTTCCAATACGCAAGTGGCTGCCCTGAAACCAGAGATCTATATATAATGACGAGTTTCTCATGTCTCTGCCCTAACAATGGGAGTCGTTGTCCCAAAGGTGGGAAGGCAGGCGGGCAAGCTTAGGTCTGCATGTAAAGTAGATTTGGGTGAGAGCGAGCCCTCCCGCTTCCTCTCTGCTGAAATGATCTCACTGAAGAAAGCATCCAAGTGAGCAAAACATCGCCCCTCTGTTTTACTACTGTACATGTAGCCCATGTATCTGATGCTGTCTGGCTAAAGAGTACGACATGCCATACTATTTTTGTCCAAACATCATCACATACATGGTCTACACATTCTGAGATGGAGGGGCGCTGTTCAATTTGCTCAGATGCTTGATCTGAGATTGATGTGTCATTCTGTCCATATTTCTGATCCATATTTCAAAATTTTATTTGGAAGGATGGGCCCCCTAAGGTTCCCCCATAAAGCCAGCCCTGCTTGGCACGCATTTGTTGCGTGTTTCTGTCTCAGTTGAGCGCTGAGACTACTTTAGATGGCACACTTTCCCATAATGTGCACTGTTGGCCTTGTGTCTGCAGCAAATAGATACAGTATTTGCTTTCAGTGAATGGCAGATTTACAAGGCAGTACATCTGGTGAATAGCTTTTAAAAGTGCCAGTTTGGTAACATTCAGGACCTGTAAGTGCTTTCAAGTTGCTCTTAGGTATGTATGGAGGCTACCATTATTTTCATTAAATAAATCACAGTAAGCAGACTGTCCCATTAAACTGATTTATCGTACCTATGCCGGTCTGAAGTGGTGTTTTTAAAACAGCACACATAAAATATATTTAATGGAAACTGTAGCGACTGGTGACACTCCTTCCACAAAGAGTTCCTTCCACATAGAGTGTGTGCTTTGTTAAATCATATCTAATCACCAGATAAATCACTTAGTAACCTTATCTTGTTTTTCATACTAACGCAATCAAACCTAATGTTGCTATATTATGACCAGTCACTCGTTGAGTCTCTCACATAGAGTTCCAAAACGGGAAAGACTGCTGAAGAAAAAAACATTTGTCAGAAGATAATCTATGAAATACTCTCACATTCTTTGAGTCTTGACTACGACAAAAAAAAAAAAAAAAAGCATTATTTATGAGAAGCAGTTCTGTCTGCTCGTAAATTTAGACCGTCATTAGATTTCACTGACCTGTTTTACAATGGTGGCCAAGCATGGCCCTTGGTTCTGGGTGACTGGATGCTGAGCCTGTGTGCCTAGCCAGGGGGGAGGAGCTGTGTTGGAGTTATGCCTTTAGACTGGGGCCCGTTTAGACAGAACCACAGGACTCCTGGGGAAATCAGCCTGACTTAAAGCTACTCCTAATAATAAGCGCTGAGAAAGGAGGGGGAGGGGGAAGGAGATTTACTGCTGCTACCTCAGTCGACAGACTGCAGAATTTGGTCAGGGAGAGGTAGAGGAGAGCAGGAGGAGGAGAAGGAGGAGGGGGAGAGGTGGAGGAGAGCAGGAGGAGGAGAAGGAGGAGGGGGAGAGGTGGAGGAGAGCAGGAGCAGGAGGAGGAAAAGCAGGAGGAGGAGGAAGAGGAGCCTAATTGAAACCATATGCTTGCTTCTGACTGGGCCCTAAAGCTCCCCTCTCTCTCTCTCTCCGATTCAACTCCCCCTCCCCCTCTCACAGTAATCCCCAGACCTGGGCAATTAAACTTTTCACATGGCGCTCTGCACCGCTAACCAAACAAACCAGCTCGTTATTGTCCCTGTTCCTATCCCAGAGTGCAGGGCTAAGAGAAGCCCGGGGACGGTGGGTCCAGGGCTGGCTGGAAGCAAGCAGACAGACAAGGGGCTGCTCTCCATGGCCCCATCCGCTCCACAGCGTGCTGACAGAGGGAGAGAGAGACCTCTCTGGGCCAACCCAAATATAGATGGACATTTCTGGGATTACCGTCTGATTAGTACCACTTCACCCAGGACTGGAAACAAACAACAAAATAAGTTGGGTCACATGCTTATGATCCGAAGTCCTGGATGAATGTGGTGCAGTGAAGGTGAACCCTCAATGGCACTGTGTTAATTGGATATATATATATTAAATTTTTTACAGAGAACAATGTTTTTTTTTTTTTTTTTTTACCTTTATTTAACTAGGCAAGTCAGTTAAGAACAAATTCTTATTTTCAATGACGGCCTAGGAACAGTGGGTTAACTGCCTGTTCAGGGGCAGAACGACAGATTTTGTACCTTGTCAGCTCGGGGATTTGAACTTGCAACCTTTCGGTTACTAGTCCAATGCTCTAACCACTAGGCTACCCTGCCGCACCCGGCATATTTGACAGAGGGTAGAGTATGACCTCTATGGAACGGAGCATACAATCACTATAGAAAAAGAACCTATAAGCACGTCACAATTAGACTCTATTGTCTATGAGGCAGACGATCTTAATCTGACAGGTATACTGGGAAAACCAGCGGACTTGTTCCATTCATAAAACAGATTCTGTATCAAACGGATTCTATGAAGTGAAACTAATTCCAAGAAAAAAAGCGAAAAAATGACAGTCTTAAGTCATGTGTGGACCCTCGCTGTCAGCTCTCATAAATTCCAGGAAGGATAATCCTCTCCCTCTTGCCAGCTTGGCAGTGCGGCTTGAGAATGGAACCTTAGTGACGTGAGTTCCAGCATTTCCGCATTCTAAAGCGCCATACTTTCCAAGGCCCCTGCTAAAGACACAATGGTGATTTTATTTAGCCTGAGGAAATATGCAGAATAGCATACAGTGGCTAGCTGTAGCCACCTGTAGACCTACTTCAACATACTATAGACCACAGGCCTATTTTCCCTTATTTATTCTTATAATAATTTCAAAATTAGTCATTATCCTCTCTGGTAATCTTACAATATTCTTGTCTGTTGATGAGTAAGATAAATTCATGGAAACAATCAATATCTTCCTCCTGTTTTTCACCTCTTTCCAGTACGAGGACGCCACAAATAGCTTTACTTTCGTAACTGTTCAGGTTTAGATCCAAAAATGTATCATTCAACTGTATGAGAATCTCCCATGTTCCCATTGTTCAAGGCAACATCTCACCACTTCCTTGTGTCACTTCCTGCTAGCTAGAACTCCCATATGCTGGTAGGGAGTTCACATGTGGTGTCTAATGTGTCTGGAGCACCATCAGCATTGTTAGATGCCGGTAATCTCTTTCAAGGTAAATTACAGTATACAAGCCTGGAGGAGGAAACAACCAGGGTCATTTATTTCAAAATCGAATCAAAATCAAATCAATGTTTATTGGTTGGGTACACAGTTTAGCAAATGTTATAGCAGGTGCAGTGAAATGCTTATGTTACTAGCTCCTAAATGCGGTAAAATTTGAAACAAGTACACAAATAATCCAAATAAATTGTGTCGTAACGACCCCAATTAAAACCCCAAAGAGCACTGTAACAGTAATCCAAATGTAATCTATGTATATACACCAGATTCATTTACACAAGAATGATATGTACAGAGGTAGATATATTAGAGCCATTTAAAGAATACAGTATATAAACACAGAGTGTGAAACGGGAAGTGTCCAGTGGTTTAATGTCTCTACAATACGGGACAGCAGCGTTGACTGTGTGTGACTGTGCGAGTGATGTGTGTGAGTGTATGTGCATGTGTTTGTGAGTATGAGGTGTATGTGTGCTAGTTTGTGTGTGTGTGTTTTGTGTGAATGAGTGTGCATCAACAAGTGATGGCTGTTCAACAGTTTGATGGCCTGGAGATAGCTGTTTCTTAGTCTCGCTGTCTTAGCTCTGATGCACCTGTATTGTCTCCATCTGCCAGACGGTAGCTGAGTGAACAGTTCGTGGCTGAGGTCCTTAATGATCTTCTTGCCCTTCCTTTGACACGAGTGCTGGAGTGCAGGCAGCGGGCCCCCGGAGCTGCGTTGGCCGCACCATTCTCTGGATAGCCATGCAGTTAAGGTTGGTGCAGTTGCCGTACCAGGTGGTGATGCAGCCCAACAGTATGCTCTCAATTGTGCATCTGTAGAAATTTGCGAGGCTCTTTAGGGGCAATGCCGTATTTCTTCCACCGCCTGAGGTTGTATAGGCGCTGTTGCGCCTCCGTCACCACGGTCTTGGTGTGGTGAGACCATTTCAGGTCCTCATTTAGCCTAACTCAAGGGACCGACCAACCAACTGTTTCCCTTTCATGTTAACACGCCTCCATCTTAAGCAAATGCAGCTAATGATACTTACTCACTCTGCCGTTTCTAGCTCTCAACTTTAAGTCTATTAAAAAGTAGCCAGTCTTTCAGTAGAGAGCAGAGAGTGGATACAAGGTTTCCAAACCTCCCTCTGTAACTTATCCAGGAGGTAGAGCAGCAGTCTCCGATTATACGCACACAGGAGGCACTGCTAGCATGCCTGTCTCCGTTTATATACAGAGTTTGAGTTGATCGTTCCCCCTTCGCTCAGACTTCAGCTTGTGTCGAGACGGTGAAATACAACGTTCCCAATCCCCAGGACCCCTCTCAGGGAATCTGCCTGTCTCACTGGATTGCCCGAAGGCTGTAATGGGTTGGTCTTTCACCTCCTTTATCACTAGGAAGATGTATATGTTATGACTACCACGCTTACAAGAGCAGTATATCAACCATGTAACCCAAGAACATTAGGAATACTTAGGATAAGGATCAGTGGCTTTGACTTAATAGATGTCACGTGTGTTAAAGCAATAAAATGTCTATGCTGCTTTCTGAAGACAAAAAAAAAGACGATGTAAACTTAGGCGCAGCTACATGGGGAAAAAAAAAACATTCACCATATTCACCTCAGGGATAAGAGTTACCTTGTTCTGTATTGAACGTTCCACCATTCGTATAGCTCTTTCATTCAACATGTCCACCAGCCTGCCTACTGAAGCGGAACTCAATACATCTGTCTGCTGTGTATCGCGTCAACATTCAAACGATGAAGTGATGGAATAATTCCAGGCCTCTGTGTGACCCAGTCAGCCCAGTTTACAGGGAACGCTACACTGAAGAGACTGGGACATGGGAAAGCGCCCCAACATGACAACCAACGGCAACAATAAGAGATGAATGGTCACTTCTCAGAAGTCCCAGTCACAATACGCTCATTGTCTGCTTGTTTTGGTTACACTTTGCTTCACCCTCTGTTCAGTATCGGAAAACGCTGCAAAGTTCACCGGGCACGCCTCGGCTTCTGGATAATTTATTTTGGGAACCATCGAGGCAGCAGTATATCAGAAGATAATCTACGCTGAACAAAAATATAAACACAACATGTAAAGTGTTGGTCACATGTTTTATGAGCTGAAATATAAGTTCCAGAAATGTTGCATGCGCAAAAAAACAAGTTTCATGCAAAAATGTGTTTACATACCTGTTAATGAGCATTTATCCTTTCCCAAGATAATCCATCCACCTTAGAGGTGTGGCATATCAAGAAGCTGATTAAACAGCATCATTACACAGGTGCACCTTGTGCTAGGAAAAAGAAAAGGCCACTCTAAAATGTGCAGTTTTGTCACACAACACGCTGCCATAGATGTCTTAAGTTTTGATGGAGCGTGCAATTGGCATGCTGACTGCAGGAATGTCCACCAGAGCTGTTGTCTGAGATCAGCCACCCAGACAGATGATAAAACTATGGGTTCGCACAACCAAAGAATTTCTGCACAAACTGTCAGAAACCGTCTCAGGGAAGCTCATCTGCGTGCTCATTGGGGTCTTGACCTGACTGCAGTACGGTGTTGTAAACAACTAAACAGGTGTTCTGTGGGCATGCGGTTTGCTGATGTCAACGTTGTGAACAGAGTACCCCATGGTGGCGGTGGGGTTATGGTATGGACAGGCATAAACTACAGACAACGAACACAATTGCATTTTATCGATCACAATTTGAATGCAAAGATACTGTGATGAGATCCTGAGGCCCATTGTCGTGCCATTCATCCGTGCCATACCCTAATGTTTTAACCCCATGTTGCCAGGATCTGTACATAATTCCATACTCACCAGACATGTCACCCATTGAGCATGTTTGGGATGCTCTGGATTGACGTGTACGACAGCGTGTTCCAGTTTCCGCCAATATCCAGCAACTTTGCATAGCCATTGAAGAGGAGTGGGACAACATTCCACAATCAACAGCCTGATCAACTCTATGCGAAGGAGATGTGTCGCGCTACAGGAGGCAAATAGTGGTAACACCAGATACTGACTTGTGATCCATCCATCTACCTTTTTTAAAGGTATCGATGACCAACAGATCAATATCTGTATTCCCAGTCATGTGAAATCCATAGATTAGGGCCTAATGAATTCCCTATGTGAACTGTACTCAGTAAAATCTTTGAAATTGTTACATTTATATTTTGGTTCAGTGTATATAATCGTATCTATGGCTCTTATTTGCATGTAAACAAGTGCAGCTCATACCTGTGGTGACTCAGACTCCAATGTGGCCATGTATGGACTTGTCTTGCCATCTTCAATAACATTTGGAGACCAGACTTTGTCTCCTGACCTGAAAGACAATACCCAGGAAAGAGAGGCTAGGGTTAGATAAACAAGGACTCTGTATCTATAAAATACTAAGGGGCTTTTAAAGCCGTCATATCTGCTCCTATCAACTTGTGTTCACAGGTTATTTGCTCACAGCAGTCACTAAGAAGATGCTATTAAATTCTGTTATTACTGGATATGATTATGCTAGAGTGGAATGAAAATGGACTAAACTCATGACACATACACCATAATACAGTTAAGTAAGCGAAAAAAGATGATGACTTGAACTTTCGTATTAAATATCACTAACCACTGCTAAATATTACCGGGATATGATCCGGGGATGAAATATTTGACTGTGCTCCAAAATAAGCTTCACTTCTTCATTTTACACAGTATCAAGGGTCAGGTTTCTTCTCAGCATGTGTTTTTGTTTAGCAGGCGTAACACTGGCAGCTGAGTGTGACCACATTCCAATACACTTTAGTGATAAAGTCATCTCTACTGCACATCAACAGGAAAACTATGGCATGAACTCACGACCCTTGGCAAAAATTTCTCATGATTCCTTTTTTATTCACTTCAGTACCACTCAATATAACAGTCTGTGATTACATACTTTAGGACTGAACCAAGCCTAGACAGTCTAAAATATTATCTGTGCACACCAATCTTTGCCTTGCAAAATATCCTGTGGCGTACTGCATTAGCATCGAATGGTCCCCGCGATATGCATCTTTTCAGGGAAGATAGGAACCAATATACACAGGCAGTTAGGAAAGCAAAGGCTACCCTTTTCAAACGGAAATGTGCATCCTGTAGCACTAACTCCAAAAAGTTCTGGGACACTGTAAAGTCCATGGAGAATAAGAACACCTCTAGGCTAGGAAACACCGTCACCACCGATAAATCTGCGATAATTGAGAATTTCGATAATAATTTTTCTACGGCTGGCCATGCTTTCCACCTGGCTACCCCTACCCTGGTCAACCGCCCTGCACCCCTCACTGCAACTTGCCCAAGCCTCCCCATTGCTCCTTCACCCAAATCCAGATAGCGGATGTTCTGATAGTGCTGAAAAATCTGGACCCCTACA
The DNA here is from genome assembly GCF_002021735.2 of Oncorhynchus kisutch. Taxonomy (NCBI): domain Eukaryota; kingdom Metazoa; phylum Chordata; class Actinopteri; order Salmoniformes; family Salmonidae; genus Oncorhynchus; species Oncorhynchus kisutch. Next base: position 51,553,810 of record NC_034179.2, read on the forward strand.
AATCAGCCAGGCCACAATCTGGACCCTCTCTTTCTAAAATTAACTGCAGAAATTGTTGCAACCCCTATTACTAGCATGATCAACCTCTCTTTCGTATCGTCTGAGATCCCCAAAGATTGGAAAGCTGCCGCGGTCATCCCCCTCTTCAAAGGGGGAGACACTAGACCCAAACTGCTACAGACCTATATCTATCCTACCCTGCCATTCTAAGGTCTTCGAATGCCAAGTTAACAAACAGATCACCGACCATTTCGAATCCCACCGTACCTTCTCTGCTATTCAATCTGTCTTCCGAGCTGGTCATGGGTGCACCTCAGCCACGCTCAAGGTCCTAAACGATATGATAACCGCCATCGATAAGAGACAATACTGTGCAGCTGTATTCATCGACCTGGCCAAGGCTTTCGACTCTGTCAATCATCACATTCTTAATGGCAGACTCAAAAGCCTTGGTTCCTCAAATGACTGCCTCGCCTGGTTCACCAACTACTTCTCAGATAGAGTTCAGTGTGTCAAATCAGAGGGCCAGTTGTCCAGACGTCTGGCAGTCTATGGGGGTGCCACAGGGTTCAATCCTCGGGCTGACTCTTTTCTCTGTATACATCAATGATGTCGCTCTTGCTGCTGGTGAGTCTCTGATCCACCTCTACGCAGACAACACCATTCTGTATACTTCTGGCCCTTCTTTGGACAATGTTAAACTAACCTCCAGACGAGCTTCAATGCCATACAACTCTCCTTCCATGGCCTCCAACTGCTCTTAAATGCAAGCAAAACTAAATGCATGCTCCTCAACCGATTGCTACCCACACCTACCCACCCGTCCAGCATCACTCCTCTGGACGGTTCTGACTTAGAATATGTCGACAACTACAAATATCTAGGTGTCTGATTAGACTGTAAACTCTCCTTCTAGACTCACATTAACTTCTTGATGCACCCATCCCATTAGCGGGATCATTTTCGTCAACATCTGCTGAATAGCAAAGCGCCAAATTCAAATTCAATTACTAAAAAGATTAAATTTTCATGAAATCACAAGTGCAATATAGCAAAACACAGCTTAGCTTGTTGTTAATCCACCTGGAGTGTCAGATTTCAAAAAAACGTTTTGGCAAAAGCATACCAAGCGTTTATGTAAGGACATCTCTCTCAGTAGACAAAACATTACAAACAGCTAGCAGCCAAGTAGATTGGTCCCAAAAGTCAGAAAAGTAAATCAAATTAATTGCTTCCCTTTGATGATCTTCAGATGTTTGCACTCACGAGACTCCCAGTTACACAATAAATGTTCCTTTTGTTCCATAAAGATAATTTTTATAGCCAAAATACCTCCATTTGGTTGGCGTGTTATGTTCAGAAGTCCATAGGTTCGAGCGGTCATGACCGGGCAGACGAAATTCCAAATAGTATCCGTAAAGGTCGTAGAAACCTTAGACCGTAGAAAAGTTTTTTATAATCAATCCTCAAGTTGTTTTTACAATATATAAATCGACAATATTTCAACCGGGACTGTAGCTTCTTCAATAGGAGAGAGAGAATGTCTGCTCCAAGCTGTTGCGCATGCAAAACGCTGCTGGCACCCAGCCATACAATGACGCGATGTGATCTCTCATTTTTCAAAATAAAGCCTGAAACTATGTCTAAAGACTGTTCACACCATGGGGAAGCCATAGGAAAAGGAATATGGTTGATATCCCTTTAAATACCAGCAACAGTGTGTGAAAACCTTGTGAAGACTTACAGAAAACGTTTGACCTCAGTCATTGCCAACAAAGGGTATTTAACAAAGTATTGAGATAAACTTTTGTTATTGACCAAATACTTATTTTCCACCATAATTTGCAAATAAATTCATAAAAAATCCTACAATGTGATTTTCTGGATTTGTTTTCTCATTTTGTCTGTCATAGTTGAAGTGTACCTTTGATGAAAATTACAGGCCTCTCTCTCATCTTTTTAAGTGGGAGAACTTGCACAATTGGTGGCTGACTAAATACTTTTTTGCCCCACTGTATCTCCCTCACTAGCTTTAAGCACCAGCTGTCAGAGCATAAATAGTCCATCCAACTACCTCATCACCATATTATTTATTTAGCTCCTTTACACCCCAGTACAGCTACTTGCACACATCTTCTGCACATCTATCACCCCAGTGTTTAATTTTCCATACTGTAATAATTTCGCCACTATGGCCTATTTATTGCCTCACCCCCTTCATCCTTCCTCATTTCACACACTGTATAAAGACTTTCTCTATTGTATTATTGACTGTATGTTTATTTATTCCATATGTAACTCTGTGTTGTTGTTTGTGTCACACTGCTTTGCTTTATCTTGGCCAGGTCGCAGTTGTAAATGAGAACTTGTTCTCAACTAGCCGGTTAAATAAAGGTGAAATTAAAATAAATAAAAAATTCAGACAGTGATGGCTGTATGCCGGTCTTTCGTCAAGCATGAAACTTGCGAGAGCTTGGGACTATAAGTTTCCATCTTGAGATAATTGTCTTTAAAGTTCCAAAACCCTCATTGGTTTGAATGGTGTCAGCTATTTTTTTTTATGTTCCATTCTTTTTAACATAAATTGGGGGATTTATAGTACTACAGTGCCTTCAAAAAGTATTCATACCCCCCTTATTCCAAATGTTGTGTTACAGCCTGATTTCAAAAGTGATTCAAAAGTGATTCAATATATGTTTCACATCCATCTACACACAATACCCCATAATGACAAAGTTAAAATATATTTGACATTTTTGCTAATTTATTGAAAATGAAGAATCTCATTTACATAATTATTCACACCCGAGTCATCTTTGGCAGTGATTACAGCAGTGAGTCTTTCTGGTTAAGTTTCAGAGAGTTCCACACCAGGATTGTATAATATTTGCAATATTTATAAAATATTCAAGCTTTGTCAAGTTAGTTGATTATTGCTAGACAGCCATTCAAGTCTTGCCATAGATTCAGCTGATTTAAGTCAAAACTGTAAATAGGTCACTTAGGAACATTTAATGTCATCTTGGTAACCAACGCCAGTGTATATTTGGCCTTGTGTTTTAAGTGAATTCATCTCCCAGTGTCTGCTGGAAAGCAGACAACCAGGTTTTCCTCTATGATTTTGCTTGTGCTTAGCTCTATTACATTTATCTTAAAAATCTCCATAGTCCTTGCTGATGACAAACATACCCATAACATGAAAATGTGAAGAGTGGTACTCCGTGATGTGCTCCAAATATAACGCTTTGTATTCAGGACAGTGAATTTGCTACATTTTTTGTAGTTTTACCTCAGTGCATCGGAGGAACCAGACACATTTTTGAAAAACGGTCTACTATGACAAGGATAGTGCTGTTACCAGAGGATTCAGGAAGGTCTGTGATGAAGTCAACAGCTATGTGGGACCAGGGTCTGTGAGGGATTGGCAAAGGTTGAAGTTTACCAGAAGGGAGATGACAAGGGATTTGGTTTGGGAGCAGACTGGACAGGAGTACGTAATCCCTTACTTCAAAATGCCAGTGAGGACCACCAGAAGTTACTAGCTAGAAGTTCGGTGGTTCGTGTAATGCCTGGAAGTCCTGACCCCAAGGACGTGTGCCACCATTGCATCAGTTGGGGCTCTAACAGCTGCTGGTACGTAGCTCGTCCTAGCTGGTGTCTCAGGAGAAGCCAGGTCTGAGGTTAGGGCTTCTTGTATGGCAGAGTGAATCTCCCACTGTCCCGGTCCCATAATGCAAGAGGAAGGAAGAATGGATGTAGGGTCTGAGTTACTGGTCGGAAGGTCAAACTGGCGGGAGAGCGCATCAGCTTTTACCTTTCTCTTTCCAGGGATGTAAGTAACATGAACATGGAAGCGTGTGAAGAGCCCAGCGAGCTTGTCTGGAGTTTAAACTCTTGGCCCCTCTGATATAATCTAGAGTACAACCTGTTAGGATGAGGAAGGGATGTTGTGTGCCCTCCAGCGATGCCACTCCATGAGGAACAGCTTGATGGTGAGGAGTTTTGTTCCCCACATCGTAATTCCTCTCAGCGGAGGATAACTTCCCGGAGAAGAAGGCACAGGGATGTGATTTGAAGTGTTCCCACCCGCTGAGAGATTATGGCTCCTACTCCAGAGGCATCCACCTTCAGTGTGAAAGGAAGGGTTGGACCAGGTTGGCGAAGGACAAGAGCTGAGGTGAAGAGGTGTTTCAAGTTGTTGAAAGCAGTCAGGGTGGTATCAGTCCATTGAAGGGTCCGGGGTCTGCTAAGGTAGGTGAGGGGAGTGGCAGTAGAACTGAAGTTCTGAATGAACCAGCGATAGTAGTTGGATAACCCAATGAAACATTGGAGTTCCTTAACCTCTCAAGGGTAGTGGGCAGCATTCGGAATTTTGGATGAAAAGCATGCCCAAATTAAATGGCCTACTACTCGGGCCCAGAAGATATGATATGCATATAACTGGTAGATTTGGATAGAAAACACTAAAGTTTCCAAAACTGTTAAAATAGTGTCTGTGAGTATAACATAACTGATTTAGCAGGCGAAAACCTGAGAAAAATCCATTCAGGAAGTAGTTTTGTTTTTGTATGCCATTACAGTATCCATTGACTTAGGACTCCATTTGCAGTTCTTATGCCTTCCACTAGATGTCAACAGTCTTTATAAATCGTTTCAGGCTTGTATTCTTATAAATGAGGGAGTAAGACCAGTCTGAACGAGTGGACCCTAACGTGACGCAGAGTCTTTTCAGGCGCATGTGCATTTCTTTTGTATCTTTTATATTGACGACGGTATTGTCCGGTTGAAATATTACTAGGCTAAAAACACCCTGAGGCTTGAATATAAACATCATTTGACATGTTTCTATGAACTTTACGGATACAATTAGGATTTGTTGTCTGATTGTTTTGACTGAGTTTGAGCCTGTGGATTACTGAAGAAAACACGCTAACTGAGGTTTTTGGATATACAGAGACTTCATCAAACAAAAGGAACATTTATTGAGTAAATTAATGTCTTCTGATTGCCACCATATGAAGATCATCAAAGGTAAGGAATAAATTTTATCTCCATTTCTGAGTTTTGTAATGCTTCTGCTTGGCTGGTTACGGTTTGTAATAATTTGTCAACTGGGCTAGGTGATGCTTCGCTGTGAAGCATTTTAGAAATATGACACTGTGGTTGGTTTAACAAGAAGTTAATCTTTAAACCTATGTAAATAATGTTTTGTTTTCTGAATTTTTATAATGAGCATTTCGGTAATTGAATTTGGCTCTCTGCAACCTCACTGGATGTTAGCCAGCTGGGACGCTAGCATCCCACATACCCTAGAGAGGTTAACGGTGGAGGGTGTCGGCCAGTTACTGATGGCGGTGACTTTGTGCTCATCCATGCTGACCCCTCCAGGTGTCAGTACGAAACCGAGGAAGTTTACCGAGGTTACATGGAAGGTGCTCTTTTCAGTATTCAAAGGTTATGGTCAAGGAGCCGTTGAAGAACCTTTTGCACATGCCGCAAGTGTTCCTTCAAGGAGTGGTTGATCATATCCTGGAAAACCTTGTTCATAAAGGATTGGAAGACAGCGAGGGCATTAGTAAGGCCGTAGGGCTTGACCAGGTATTCGTAGTTCCCTTGTGCGGTGATGAATGCCATCTTCCATTTGTCGCCTTCACGTATACGGACAAGGTTATATGCCCTTCGCAGGTTGAGTTGTGTATAGATGTTGGCGCGGCCCACTTGTTCAAGTGTCGCTGGGATCAGAGGAAGAGGGAATCGGTTCTTGATCATGAAGTCATTCAGGGAAAGGTAATCAATACATGGACGGAGACCACTGACCTTTTTTCCAAACGAAGAGGAAGCTGGACGCAGTCGGGGAAGGAGGACGAATGAAACCGTTTGAGTGTGTCAATGTAGTTCTCCTTTGCCTCCTTTTCCAGGATAGGGGGTAAACACGGCAATTCGATGAGGACACTCCAGGAAGTAAATCAATAGCACAGTCCCCTTGGGTGATGTGGTGGCAGAGTGGAGGCCTTCATTTTGCTGTACTGGGTGGATTCAGATGGTATGGAGGGTGACACACTGTCAGGTGTATAATGGTATAATGAAGCCCGTGCCCAATGGCTGCCTGTCCAGGGTGTTAATCCTTAAAGGAGGGGTGACAGTGTTAGATCAATGTCAAGCTCTTGTACTAGCTGGTAATCGATAAAATTACCTGCTGCTCCCGAATCTATCAACCATCTATGTACTTAGTAACCCCGTTCATGGTTATCAATACTGGGGTGGAGAATTGCTTCTGGGAGATATTTGGAAGTAAGGACACGCCTACCTGCATGGCAGCAGAGGGACCCTTCTCATCTCTCTGTGGGGGGGGGGGGGGGGGGGGGGGGGAGGGGGACAGAGCAACGGCTGAGTAGATGATCTTTTCCTCCACAGTATAGGCAGAGCCCTTCTTGGATCCGCCTTTGACGTTCGATACACGGAGAGGAGCATGGCCCAACTGCATGGGCTCTGGAAGACTCGGACAGGAGAAATCATGGAAAGAGAAGGTTTCGGGTTCCTGGGTGGCAGAGTTCGTTGGCGATGAAGTGGTTGATGGAGATGGACATAGGAATGTATTGATTTAAATCCTGAAGAACGACTCCACAGGCCAGCTCCGCCTGAAGTTCCCTGTTGAGCTCTCTTTGACGAGTGTGTGGAAATGGGTGGAAATGGGTGGAAATGGGTCTCGGATCCGAGTTCTGTGCTGTTGGCAGTCCATATGGCGGTGGCCCAATCTAGGGCTTTGCCTGTGATTAGAGACAAAATCCAACCTGCTCTTGTCAGTGGCGAAGTTAGTGGGGTTGTGCTCAATATATTTGCTGCATTGTATCAGAAATCACTGACATTTCCCAGGTGAACCGTCATATTTTCCAGGCATGGATATGAATGGAGGAGGGCTATGGGTTACGATAACTGGCATCGGAGGAGTAGGGATAGGCTGGCAGAGAAGAAGGCAGATTTCCACCATACGCTCCTCTTGCTGGGTTAGGCACAACTGTAGCTCTGCTGAATCCATTCCATTTTTAGAAGAGTTATTCTGTAATGAATACTCAGGGAGAAAAATTTGTAGATTCACGCACAGTGCGGCAGGTGTTTATTTTGCCTTCGCAGGAGGCAGGAATCGTGGTCACAGGCAGGCAATGGTCATACACAGGTAGGCAAATAGGCAGGGAATCAAAACTAGGACTGAAGGCTATAACTGGTTCTCACAAACAAGCTAAGAAAATGCTTAGTAGAGTCAAAACAAACAATACCTCAAAGGCACAAACAGAATGAATTGAACTAAATAGCAGCTGATGAGACCAGGTGAGTAACTAACACAGGTGAAATCAATGAACAAAAATTAAAGACAGGGCTACGTTCAAGAACACAAAGTAACAGGCTACGTTCAAGAACACAAAGAAACAGAACACAAGGTTGACTAAGAAAATAAATACAGAACCTTACAATAATGTGACTTGTTAAGCACATTTTTACTCGTGTACTTATTTAGGCTTGCAATAACAAAGGGGTTGAATACTTATTGACTCAAGACAAATAATTTTTGAACATTTCTAAAAACATAATTCCACTTTCACCTTATGGGGTATTGTGTGTAGGCCAGTGACAAAATCTGGAATAAGGCAAGGGGTGTGAATACTTTCTGAAGGCACTGAAGGTAGATAACATTGAACAGAACAAGACTATGACAATAACTCAATTTTGACAAAAATGCAGAGAGAATCTTAGTCCCAATCTCCTGTACTGTGTCTAACACGAATACAGGCACAGATATTTGTAGCGTAATCCCACAGTTATCCTTGTTATTAGTTTAGTTCACCATGCTGAGACAGCCATCCGAGTGAACAACAGGATGGTAAAGGGGTCAAAAATTATTGTGTGCTCTGTGTCAGGTGACTTTGTACAATAAACCCCATTGTCTTTCATTTATCACAAAGTATTTTGCCTATCATGGCTGGGCCAATCCATGTACTGTAAATACAAAATATTTTGCAATTCTTATACTGTATTGTACTTTTTTCCTGTGTTAATACAATAGACTAGTCTTAATTTATGGCCTGCGCTCCACACCCCAGACATGGAGAGAAAATTGCTTCAGCAAGATTTAGAACTTCCTGGTTCCATAGGGGAGTAAAAACGTGCAATACAAATGAAATGGCATTATATAGCTTGTTTAATGACACACCGTTGGGAAGGGGGAAGTAAATGACTATCGCCTCCACATAGAAAAACAGACTTCTGAGGGAGTCGTTTGTAATGCTTTTTGGAATTCCTGAATCATGTCGGGGGGGGGGGGGGGGGGGGGGGTCTCGTTGCTAGACCATTTGCTGTTACAGTATATGGGCCAACCGCTCAGCTTTCAAAAGGGCAATGCCATGACATCACAATGGCCCCAGCGAGGCAGCAGAGTGCAATGTGCGTGTGTAGAGGAACAAAGACGTGTTTCCCTCCACTCCTTCACCTGGTCAGCCGGTCAGTAGTCTCACCTACGTACGTGAATGCAGGCAGGCCTCTGGAGCAGGAGGCAACAATGAGGCCTCTGAGTTCTCTACTAGTGGAAATTTCACAACTGAAGGATGAGGTCACTCCGGATTCAGCTGGCATGGCTGTGGCGGGTGAGGCAATGCCTCAGAAATTATCACAGAGGTGTTCGTATCAAGGCTGCTTTATGGGTAAGTGTTTGATGGATGAGCTGCAGACAGAGTGGGACGATCTATGCCTAGGCCATCCATCCAACCCTCCCTCTTTTCCAAGGATACAACACTTTATATCCCAGGATGTTTGTTTCCTTGGATACATATGAATTCATATTATGAATGCTCTATTGAGCAAGTCAATTGGTGGCACATTACATTTGCTTTAATACAAGGAACCATAGAACATGTCAAGGAGGACATACACTATATATACAAAAGTATGTGGACACCCCTTCAAATAAGTTTACCCGGCTATTTCAGCCACACCCATTGCTGACAGTTGTATATAATTGAGCACACAGCCATGCAATCTCCATAGACAACTGCTGTTATTGTGAAGTGGAAACATCTAGGAGAAACAACGGCTCAGCTACGAAGTGGTAGGTAACACATGCTCACAGAACAGGACCACCGAGTGCTGAAGCGTGTAAAAATCATCTGTCCTCATTTGCAACACTCAGTACCGAGTTCCAAACTGCCTCTGGATGCAAGGTCAACACAATACCTGTTCGTCGGGAGATTCATGAAATGGGTTTCCATGGATGAGTAGCCGCGCACAAGCCTAAGATCACCATGCGCAATTCCAAGCGTCTGCTGGAGTGGTGTAAAGCTCATCACTATTGGACTCTGGAGCAGTGGAAACACGTTCTCTGGAGTGATGAATGATGAGCAGGTGTCCACATACTTTTGGTCATTTAGTGTAGATTTATGAGTGGAAACGTTTGAGAGGCAGAGAGACTGATGGAGTAGGCAGCAGACATTGTGATATGCACCAATAGGACAGGCACAATGGAGCATATTGTTTTTCGTGATCCAGTTTAGCGTGTCCCTCCAATATTGAGTCAGTGTGTGAGGGATTAGTGGAGACGGTCTGCGAGTGATCAGAGCCGTGCAGACCAACGGCCTTTTACTCTCTCCTCGCTGGCCTCCAGTGCCAAGAGACAACTGGTCAATGAGCACGCTTTTATTTTACGTCAAATTGAATATCCTTCTCCTACTCCCCTTGCTCATAAATAAGAGTGTGCGTGTATATCACTGTCGAATAAAGACGATAGAAGTCTCTCAAATTAAATGGCCCAGTGTCAGGGTATCATTATGAGTTTCGACAAACCTTCCCTTCGGTCAGATTTTCCGCTGTCTGACTCTGCTGGTTTTTAATTTCCTGATTTGGTTGAGGCGGTGGATGTGGATGGTTTATTTTGGCTGTGCAGGGATTTCATGCTGCATTGACTAAAGTGGAGAAACTACCCTCAGACCAAGATGCTGATCAACAGCATTACCTCTTGCCAGATTGAGGCCTCCCTGTTGTTATCAAATGCATCTCAACTCCTCTTGATCCCTAACTGAAACCAGTTTTTTAATAATACACTGTTATAAATCAAAACCATCAAGCTGCTACTTCGTTATTGGTGTAATATGAGACGAGATCAAATGTCGTCTCTGGTTTTTAAAACCACACATGTATGAGGTCTTCTCACCAGACCTGGCGGTCACTTAGTAGATTGTTGGTCTGTGAGATGACAAGATCAATGACTGCAGCAGAGCTGTAGTCTCCACTCCCGACTCCACCGGCTCCCTTGATGTGCCATTTGCGACCACAACAGAAGTAGAGGACAGGGGAGGGATTTTCCCTATCTTTGGCTGTTTTTTTTCTTCTCTTTCCTAGTAGGAGTACTATATTTACAATCCCTGTCCCATTCATAATTCCTCAGCTCTGACTCACTGTCCAGGCAGTCAGACCAGGGAAACAGAGGCACCTCCACCAGGCTATCTTTCTCTCTCTCTGTCTCTCTGTCTCTCTTTGTTTCTCTCTCAAATCAAATCAAATCTTATTTGTCACATGCACTGAATACAACCTTACAGTGAAATGCTTACTTACAAGTCCTTAACTAACAATGCAGTTTAAAGAAAATACCACAAAGAAAGTAAGAGATAAGAATAAACAATTAAAGAGCAGCATTAAATAACAATCTCCCTACAGTCTCTCTCCTTCCTCAGGTCTCATTACTGCTCTATGTTGAACCTGCCAGCCCAGCAGGGCTCTTTCCACAGGCTCTGACCACTCGTGGAAACGAATAACCGTTGTCTGTCTCGCAGCTCTTTGAAACCACCACTGCTTTCTTCAAGGGAAAGAGGAAAAGGAGGCGAGGAGTGTGGGCGTGAGGAGGGATCAGAGAGGAAAAGGGGGAGAGGAGTGTGGGAGTGAGGAGGGAAGACTCAGGGGTTGGGAGGTGAGATTCGCCACAGCCGGTCCATGTCTTCATTGAGACTCAATAGGCCGAAGATATACAGGCCATCTAAGGGAAACATGACATGTTTCAATAAGACCCTGGCCTGCTGGGTTTCTGTCCGCCGGGCACTGACACCACAGTGAACTTGGAGCAGGGCCTGTTTAGAAACAACCTTTTGATCAGGCTGCTAGAAATGCCAAACTTAGCAGAGCCATTTTACCTCACAGTGCAGGCCCGAGGGAACCTGTCAGGGACTGGAAATGGAGCAGCAAAGTTGGATGGGTTGAAGTGGTGACTCAGTGTCAAGCTCTACTAAAGCTGGCCTGTTGCTCTCTTCCTCCTCCTCCTCTCTCCTTCCAACTGCTGTGTGACAAATGCATTAATAACACAATTTCTTGATTCAGAGGCAGTGTCATTTCAAAAAACAGATGCTCTTCCAAGCCCAGGTTTTTTGAACCTGTATTTATTTGACTCTTGCTTTCATGAGGCTCTCTGGTCAGCTACCAAGGGCTCATAGTTGCTTTAAAAACGGATGAAAGTAATGAATTCAGTGGCGTAAGTAAGACATTCTTGTACATAAGTGCCTCAAGCTCCGCTGCAACCAATGTAATTTGGGTTCACAAGCAGACCTGTAGGCTTATATACAGTATTCATCCAATGGCAGCACCAGAAAATTACAGGCCTCAGCAGCCTGACAGTTTGAGTCCTTCATAGCTGAGACTTTTAATGAGGGCTCAGTCTGTTGTTCTCAAAAATATTATTTTCTGGGTAAGTCAACTTGGCCCCTGCCTCTTCTGGTCATTCCAAACAAAAATAGAACTTCATTTTGGTTGCACTAGTTCAATGCTCTCCAGTAAACATTACCCAAGTCATTATACATATAGCACAACATTCCTGTTGTCAAGAAATCAATCAAGTCAGCTTTATCCATATTGAGACACGCAAAATCTCCCCTCCCTTGTGCTTACTGTAAGTGTGAATGGAATTTCCCTTCCGTCTTCCAACTGACTGAGGTTACATGCAGTTAAAATATATCTTTTTTTTACATGACATAAAGTGAAGGACTTGAAGTGCCCTATATCCTCTAGGCTTCGGAGAGAAATCCAATCCAATCTAAGCTACATGATGCATGCAATCTATGTAATTGAATTTCCATCTACACACACAGGTAAAATCTGGGCCGCAAAATAACATTCTTATGCCCAAGTGGATTCTCTTGCTCTCACTCCCTCATACCTCTCGCTGAAAAAAAATGCACATGTATGCTAGCATCTGGGGTTGGAGCAAAGGGTACATACTCATCTGTGCAACACACACTCCCTGGATTCAGCAGCCCAGGCCAACAGCAATTACCCAATGGTGTAGTGAAAAAGGTCACATACCAGTAAATACCGGGGCTGCTGCTGTGTTCACCATGCCGTCATGTGACCTGAATTTCAAATGTTCTCATTATGCCGTGGAGAATAGTAAAGAATGCGAAAAAGCATGAACTTTTTTGCTCCTGCCGGAGTGGTTGGCTGGCATTCCATCTCTAATCTCCAGTTATGGTTTCCCTAATCATTTGCTCATGACCGATTGAAAAGTGCATGAATTTCATGAGGTAGAGGCTGATAAAATAAAGATACATTTTGATTGATGCAGGTTAAGATTCAAGATCAGTCAAGATCCGTTTCAAAGCATGAAAGTACCTTTATGTAAACTCGACATCGCTTACCTTGTGTTGTGGCTCTCTACAGCAGTGGACCTTTCGGTTCCCACTCGAGATTGCACTAAACTCAACCTCGTGTATCCTTAAATAAATGTCCTATTCCTATGTGGATATACTGTACCACTTAACGCTCATTCTGATTTACGGACCACTTCACAGAGAGGCCGGAGCATTTAGAGGGAAAGAACATTCTGGATTCTACACAAAAACGGAAAGTTTCTTCTGACAGGATAAAACATTGAGCTCAAACACAACTCCATGTCTCCTGCTCATCTGATGGATCAGATTACCCATGGATGTGGAAATCAGGCTGATTCTCCTTTCCTTTCCATTGCATGTGCAAAGTCTGCTCCAGGCTGACGATTAGTACCATTCTGGGTCTAATGTTCACTTCACTACCCCTAGAAGGAAAGAGGACATTTTCATCCTGGATCTGTTGTCATCCCAAACCTATTCCAAACCGCAGTAGGCTACTCTTCTCATCTGGGAGTTTCAAACTGTCTATTGGAAAGCTGAGAAAAATACTAATCTTCCACTCTGTTTCAATCCCATTTCTGAGTTCTCCCTTCTAAATGGCAACTGGCTGTTTAGACTGACGATTTCCATTGAAATAGAGAATTTGCTGTGTTGCATTAGATCATAATGCTCCTGTCCTCTCCAATACCAAAGACTCATCCCCAATGTTCCTGAACTAAGAATTATGCATTGCTGTAAGCAGTGGAAAAAGCCATTTCACCCATCATAAACTGCTGAATATACAATATCAATCTAACTGTCCATGTAGGAGTCCATGCTCTGCCACAATGTGTATGCCTTGCTGAATGTGATGCAAGGGTGCTCTGTTGGGGTAGAGAATTGATCACTTTGACTGGCTTCCACGAGTGATTGAAAAGAGCATTATACACAATATTTACAAAACTATGTGGACAGCCCTTCAAATTAGTGGATTTGGCTATTTCAGCCACACCCATTGCTGACAGGTGTATAAAACCGAGCACACAGCCATGCAATCTCCATAGACAAACACTGGCAGTATAATGGACTTCCTGGAGAGCTCAGCGGCAGTCCGACAGACAAATCTGAGTTTGGCGGATGCCAAAAGAACTCTGCGTGCCCGAATGCATAGGGCCAACTGTAAAGTTTGGTGGAGAAGGAATAATGGTCTGGGTCTGCTTTTCATGGTTCGGGCTAGGCCCCTTTGTTCCAGTGAAGATCAATCTTAACGCTACAGCATACATTGACATTCTAGACGACTCTGTGCTTCCAACTTTGTGACAACAGTTTGGGAAAGGTCTAATCCTGTTTCAGCATGACAATTCCCACGTGAACCAAGCAAGGTCCATGCAGAAATGGTTTGTTGAGATCGGTGTGGAAGAACTTGACTGGCCAGCACAGAGTCCTGACCTTAACCCTGTTGAACACCTTTGGGATTAATTGGAAAGCCGACTGCGAGCCAGGTCAAATGATTATTATTTTAAAATTCTATTTAACCCTTTTTTAACTAGGCTAGTCAGTGAAGATCAAATTCCTAAATACAATGATGGCCTACCCCGGCCAAACCCTAAACCAGACAATGCTGGGCCATTTGTGCGCTGCCCTATGGGATTCACAATCACGGCCGGTTGTGATACAGCCTGGAATCGAACCAGGGTCTTTAGTGACACCTCTAGCACTGTGATGCAGTGCCTTAGACCTCTAATCGCCCAACATCAGTGCCCGACCTTAATGCTCGTGGCTGAATGGAAGCCCGGCAGTAATGTTCCAACTAGAGGCCGAGCGATTAATCGGAATGGCCGATTAATTAGGGCCGATTTCAAGTTCTCATAACAATTGGAAGTCGGTATTTTTGGGCGCCGATTTGCCTTAAAAAATTTTTTTACACCTTTATTTCATCTTTATTTAACTAGGCAAGTCAGTTAAGAACACATTCTTATTTTCAATGATGGCCTAGGAACGGTGGGTTAACTGCCACGTTCAGGGGCAGAAAGACAGATTTTCACCTTGTCAGCTCGGGGAATCCAATCTTGCAACCTTACAGTTAACTAGTCCAACGCAATAACGACCTGCCTCGCTGCCACAACATAGTTGAATGTGCTGACAACAAAATCACACACAAATTATCAATGGAAACCAAATTTCTCAACCCATGGAGGTCTGGATTTGGAGTCACACTCAAAATTAAAGTGGAAAACCACACTACAGGCTGATCCAACTTTGATGTAAAAATGAGGCTCAGTAGTGTGTGTGGCCTCCACGTGACTGTATGACCTCCCTACAATGCCTGGGCATGCTCCTGATGAGGTGGCGGATTGTCTCCTGAGGGATCTCCTCCCAGACTTGGACTAAAGCATCCGCCAACTCCTGGACAGTCTGTGGTGCAACGTGGCGTTGGTGGATGGTAGGAGACATGATGTCCCAGAGGTGCTCAATTGGATTCAGGTCTGGGGAACGGGCGGGCCTGTCCATAGCATCAATGCCTTCCTCTTGCAGGAACTGCTGATACACTCCAGCCACATGAGGTCTAGCATTGTCTTGCATTAGGAGGAACGCAGGGCCAACCGCACCAGCATATGGTCTCACAAGGGGTCTGAGGATCTCATCTCGGTGCCTAATGGCAGTCAGGTTACCTCTGGCGAGCACATGGAGGGCTGTGCGGCCCCCCAAAGAAATGCCACCCCACACCATGACTGACCCACCGCCAAACCGGTCATGCTGGAGGATGTTGCAGGCAGCAGAACGTTCTCCACGGCGTCTCCAGACAGTCACGTCTGTCACATGTGCTCAGTGTGAACCTGCTTTCCTCTGTGAAGAGCACAGGACGCCAGTGGCGAATTTGCCAATCTTGGTGTTTTCTGGCAAATGAAAAACGTCCTGCACGTTGTTGGGCTGTAAGCACAACCCCCACCTGTGGATGTCGGGCCCTCATACCACCCTCATGGAGTCTGTTTCTGACCGTTTGAGCAGACACATGCACATTTGTGGCCTGCTGGAGGTCATTTTGCAGGGTTCTGGCAGTGCTCCTCCTGCTCCTCCTTGCACAAAGGCGGAGATAGTGGTCCTGCTGCTGGGTTGTTGCCCTCCTACGGCCTCTTCCACGTCTCCTGATGTACTGGCTGTCTCCTGGTAGCGCCTCCATGCTCTGGACACTACGCTGACAGACACAGCAAACCTTCTGGCCACAGCTCGCATTGATGTGCCATCCTGGATGAGCTGCACTACCTGAGCCACTTGTGTGGGTTGTAGACTCCGTCTCATGCTACCACTAGAGTGAAAGCACCGCCAGCATTCAAAAGTGACCAAAACTTCAGCCAGGAAGCATAGGAACTGAGAAGTGGTCTGTGGTCCCCACCTGCAGAACCACTCCTTTATCGGGGGTGTCTTACTAATTGTGTTGTTTAAGTGTTCCCTTTATTTTTTTGAGCAGTGTATATATATATATATATATATATATATATATATATATGTGTGTGTGTGTGTGTGTGTGTGTGTGTGTAGAGAGAGAGAAAAAACACATTGTTGTCCATTAAAATAACATAAAATTGATCAGAAATACAGTGTAGACATTGTTAATGTTGTATATGACTACTGTAGCTGGAAACGGCAGATTTTTAATGGAATATCTACATAGGCATACAGAGGCCCATTATCGGCAACCATCACTCCTATGTTCCAATGGCACGTTGTGTTAGCTAATCCAAGTTTATAATTTTAAAAGGCTAATTGATCATTAGAAAACCCTTTTGCAAATATGCTAAACACAACTGAAAAATGTCATACTGATTAAAGAAGCAATAAAACTGGCCTTCTTCAGACTAGTTGAGTGGCTGGAGCATCAGCATTTGTGGGTTCGATTACATGCTCAAAATAGCCAGAAACAAAGAACTTTCTTCTGAAACTCATCAGTCTATTCTTCTTCTGAGAAATGAAGGCTATTCCATGTAAGAAATTGCCAAGAAACTGAAGATCTCGTACAGCGCTGTGTACTTCTCCCTTCACAGAACAGTGCAAACGGTCTCTAACCAGAATAGAAAGAGGAGCGGGAGGCCCCAGAGCACATCTGAGCAAGAGGACAAGTATATTAGAGTGTCTAGTTTGAGAAACAGACGCCTCACAAGTACTCAACTGGCAGCTTCATTAAATGGTACCCGCAAAACACCAGTCTCAACGTCAACAGTGAAGAGGCGACTCCGGGATACTGGCCTTCTAGGCAGAGTTGCAAAGAAAAAGCCATATCTCAGACTGGCCAATAAAAAGAAAAGATTAAGATGGGCAAAAGAACACAGACACTGGACAGAGGATTAAAATGAAGGCTCTCAATTAAGGATTTTTTTTGTCTGCCCAATGCAATCGCAAAGTAGTCAAGACTGTCGATAAAGGGTTTGGCTCCTGAAAACACTTGGAAATAAATCTAAATAACCAAAGCTTTATTAAAATATCAAGTTTGAGAGGAGTACAACAGTGAGCTGACATTCCCTTTTTATCTATGCATTCCTCCATGGGGAGAAATGATGGTGCCTATAAGTGTGACATAGCCTATTTAAAACAAGTTGTTATTTCGTTTTGAATAGAATTTGATTAGAATTCTCTTTTTAGGCCTTATCAATAATTAATTTTACCTTGCTTATTGACAATGTTTGGCATGTCCATGCTCAGCCATAATGCAATTAACAGTAGGCATAGCCACTATATCAGTGCGAATGCTATTGAAACTTAGAACAAAGTGGACTGCAAATGGGTTCAAAATAACCTGTTTAGCAAAAATGGGATAGGTCTAGATTTTGTTATTTCATTACTTTACGCCATTTAACAAACTATAGCGGACTAACATTGGAAATTGAGTTGATTTCAAGACCATACATAAAAGACCATAAATACACAACCTGAAGCAGCCACATATTTGGGCTCCCGAGTGGTGCAGCGGTCTAAGGCACTGCATCTCAGTGCTAGAGGTGTCACTACAGACACCCTGGTTTGAATCCAGGCTCTATCACAACTGGCAGTGATTGAGTCCCATAGGGCGGAGCACAACTGGCCCAGCGTCGACCGGGTTTGGGCGGTGTAGGCAGTCATTGTAAATAAGAATTGGTTCTTAACTAATTTTCCTAGTTAAAAAAAGTATATATATTTCACCATGGAGCATGTTCTGATTGGCCAGTGAGGGGCCAAGCCTTAATTCACCCACAACTTGTTTATTCATTAAAACCCAGTGTCAAGTTCTGACCTTTATTTCCTTTGTTTTGTATTTATTTAGTATGGTCAGGGCGTGAGTTGGGGTGGGCAGTCTGTTTGTTTTTCTATGATTTGGGGATTTGTATGTTTCGGCCTAGTATGATTCTCAGAGGCAGGTGTCATTAGTTGTCTCTGATTGATGAAGAGGAGGACGACCGTGACACCCAGCCCTTTTGAACCAACACCAGCAAGTGCACCGATAGATTTACCCTGGCGTTATGTTTGTTCAAATAGAGCCCACAGTCACACTCCCATATAGACATACCTGCAGATGGCCAGTGTGAGCTCCCCAATGCAGGCCTTGATCCTGTTCTGGGCCTCCATGTGTGTCATGGTCTCTGTGTTGTCCCCATTGATGACCAGGATGGTGTCTCCAGGACACAGGTCCCCTTGTGCTGCCTTACTGCCCGGTGTCACCTTACCACCAAACAAAAGAGAAAATATTAGGGTGGAAGTGCCACACCCAGCCAAAATACAATAATACAGCCAGTCTATTCTGGCTGTAATGCGACCCACCCCAGAACTATAGGTTTACATTTTCTATTGCCAGTTGCAGTGAGTGACACAGCAAAATTAGAAAGCAGACACTTAAAGCGTTATTGGTAAGCCTGGCAGTTCGAACTCTTAGAATTTTGACAACATTGAAGTGAGTGTTAATACAGTGATAGCAGGGCGGCAGGTAGCCTAGTGGTTAGAGCGTTGGGCCAGTAACCAAAAGGTCGCTGGACCGAATCCCCGAGCTGACAAGGTAAAAAATAAATATGTTGTTCTTCCCCTGAAGAAGGCCCACTGTTCCTCGGTAGGCAGTCATTGTAAATAAGAATGCATTTTTAACCGACTTGCCTAGTTAAATATAGGGTACTACTATGACCCATAGGGCTCTGGTCAAAACTAGTGCAATGTATACAAAATAGGGTGCCATTTGAGATGCACTAAGCCCATGAGTGCTGTCCATCAGAACACACACATAGCCTCTGTCTAATACTAGGAGATACATTGCAGGTTCCTTTCTGTCATCTCTCACTCCAGATATATACAAAGCCCCTGTGGATGTCTTTTTGGGCCCCATAAGAGGGGTGGGGGAGAAAGAGAGAGGGGGGGGGGGTTGAGAGAGAGATTTCTCTTCCTTCCTCTGGGTACATTTTACCTTTACAGAAACAATTGTTTACACATGACAGCAATTTTCCATAACGATCCCCCTCCCTCCCGCCATCCTCCCATCTCTTTCTGTGCCTGCATCACCGGACATCTGGATTTGGCAGTTAAACAAAACCACCAAGAGCATCACAATGTTCCATCCCCTACTACAACCAGGCCAGTCTTACTCTATGACCTGCCCGTCTGAATGGATTCTTTTACCTCCCCTGCGACATGTAAACTTTCTGTTGGACCAAACCCAAACCAATCTATACATCAGGCCGAAGGAAGAGGTTTAATAACCGGTCATACAACTAATGGAGCTCCAGTTTGTTAAAATGTCAGACGCACTATTCTGTAGTCAATGTCTTCAAGTGTCTCACAGCCATTCATCTTTATAGAAGAGCAATCACAACGCGATCTCATAACAAATATGGCCTATTACCCTGATGCTGTCTGCAAGTGGCATTAGGATGTATTATCATTGGAACCAATGGTTGAAACACAACTTTGTGTTAAAATAACATTTTGACAAAATAAATAAAATAAATGGCAGCCAACTGTTTAACGACATGAACTGTGAAAACAATGTTAATGTCTCACTTTATGCAAATTAAATTACATTTGAACAATGACCTGAAGATTATCGACATCACCTCGCATTATCTACAGAGAAAAAGTGCTTCTGCTACAGGGGAGCAGGCTGGCACACTGAGCAGTGCTTTGCTTTAATATGAACAAATGCATGTAAATTCATTGTCCATGAAAAACTCATCGCTGAGATGTGTTTCAGTGTTAAATGACAAAATGTACAGTCTCTGACTCCCTTCTCAGTCACAGGCAGTCCCAGTTTTGGTAAACTGAGGGGTCACTGGCGTGGGATCTGACTAGGTCTGAGTAAACAGAGCTAAAGTTCATTTGGAAAGCATTCCAATTTCTTTATATTATTTTTTACATCACAGCCTTCTTCTAAAATGTATTAAAATGTTTTTTTTCCTCATCAGTCTACACACAATACCCAATAATGACGAAGCAAAAACACATTCTTAGACATTTTGGCACATTTACACAAGTATTCAGACCATTTACTCAATACTTTGTTGAAGCACTTTTGGCAGCGATTACACCCTCGAGTCTTCTTGGGTATGACGCTACAAGTTTGGCACACTTGTATTTGGTAAGTTTCTCTCATTCTTCTCTGCAGATCCTCTCAAGCTCTGTCAGATTGTATGGGGAGCGTTGCTGCACAGCTATTTTCAGGTCTGTCCAGAGTTGTTCGATCGGGTTCAGGCTCTGGCTGGGACACTCAAGGACATTCAGAGACTTGTCCCGAAGCCAAATCTGCGTTGTCTTGACTGTGTGCTTAGGGTCGTTGTCCTGTTGGAAGGTGAACCTTCACCCAAGTCCGTGGTCCTGAGCGCTCTGAAGCAGGTTTTCATCAAGGATGTCTCTATACTTTGCCCATTCATTTTTCCCTCGATCCTGACTAGTCTCCCAGTCCCTGCTGCTGAAAAACATCCCCACAGCATGATGCTGCCACCACCATGCTTCACCGTAGTGTGCCAGGTTTCCTCCAGACGTGATGCTTGACATGCAGGCCAAAGACTTCAATCTTGGTTTCATCATACCAGAGAATCTTGTTTCTCATGGTCGGAGTCCTTTAAGTGTCTTTTGGCAAACTCCAAGTGGGCTGTCATGTGCCTTTTACTGAAATAGTGGCTTCCGTCTGGAGAGATGGTTGTCCTTCTGGAAGGTTCTCCCATCTCCACAGAGGAACTCTGGAGCTCGGTCAGAGTGACCATCGGGTTCTTGGTCACCTCCCAGACCAAGGCCCTTCTCCCATGCACTGATAACTGTGGGACCTTATATAGAGAGGTGTTTACCTTCCCGAGTCATGTCAAATCAATTGAATTTAACAAAGGTGGACTCCAATAAAGTTGTAGAAACATCTCAAGGATGATCAATGGAAACAGAATGCACCGGAGCTCAATTTCGAGTCTCACAGCAAAGGGTCTGAATGCTTATGTAAATAAGGTATTTCTGTTTTTAATTATTAATACATTTGCAATCATTTCTAAAAAACAGGTTTCACTTTGTCACTATGGAGTAATGTGTGTCGATTGATGGGGACTTTATTTATTTAATCCATTTTAGAATAAGACTGTAACGTAACAAAATGTGGAAAAAGTAAAGGGGTCTGAATACTTTCCGAATGCACTGTATGTTGTAGATGATGTGGCTTTGCTGCTGTGTCACAGTGTAGGAGGTTGTGTTGTTATTGCAGAGAGACAAAGACCACCTAAGGGTCAGGCCATGAATGGCCATCCAGATGTGACTCACTCACGTTCCCTCACTAAATCTCTACAACAGGCCTTTAATTATCGGCAATACAAAACATTTCAGAGTCCAGACCCCTTCTTAGGCATATTTAACTGACTTTGATTGCATCATGATCCAGTGCGTTGCTGGAGCAATCTAAACAATCTGAGTCACTCTATGAGGTGGTCCCTTTACATAATGACACAGTTAATCAGTAACACATTCTGTCGGTGGTTAGCATGTGACATTATAATGTCACACAGATAAGCCATGGGGCCTGCCAAAGACTGAGCTCCGCCCCAAAATACAGTATGTTTTTTTTTTTTAGGATACTGCAAGATTAACAGTTTTGGTGGGATGCGAAAAGGGGCAGGGTCATAGTATTGTGTCATGTCATCATCGTGTGCCAAAATACAGGCGAAATTCATCTGAACCGTTAACTCTGTGGTCCCGATTGGCTGTTAGGCAAGGCTACATACTTTGCTGTATACAGGCTCACATGGTGCAATAGAGGAATAATGCTGGCAACCGGACAAACAACCACTTTTGTTTGCTTGCTTGTTGGATGATGGAAACTAAGGTTATTGCCTTGGCCTTGAGGACATTTGGGGAAAATCATTACTTTTTAGGTTACAAAATTCCCAACGCCGTTTGATTGTTGCACTCTAACAAAAGAGGTTCAAGAGGTTCAAATGTGCCAGTGCCATAAACAATGGAGCAGCTGTCGAGTAAATGCATTGGCTCTTTCTTTAATGAGAAGGCAAGGCCAGGGAGAGCCTGCTTGATCTTCAATGCAGCCGAGGAAGAATGCCGTCGCCCATTATGCTGCGTGTATGACCGCGGCGTTAGTCATTGTGTGTAATGTTCTGAATCTAATTTGTGTAGCTGAATGTCTGTTCCTTCCTCTGCAAGTGAAAGTCCACTCCTCTACGCTCCATTGACCAATATCCATCTCCTTTCTTTGTGACACTTCACTGAGTAATACGGTAGTACGTGCCTGAATTGTATACATTCATTTGCCATTTGTATGAAGGTAATTGAAACCATTTTGAACGCGTTAAGTGCTGATAGAAGTGGCAGTTATTTGTGCCTCATTCTAGAGGTGCTCATGTCACGTCTTTCAAACCTGGAGGAAGTGGCGGCAGGAACGCCTTGGCCGACAATATGTAAGTAAATCTGATTTGGCTGTATGTCACATGGCTCTTGTTAGATATGTGGCACAGTGACAGACAGAAAACTTTGTGGCACAGAGACAATGTGTTCAGCACTATGGTATTAGGGAAACACAGATCATAAAACAGCAAGGGAACGAGAAAGGCATGTAAATCTAATTTTAGGAGGAACTAGAAAGAAAAAGGAATAATCTACTGTAAAGTAGGGGCCGGAATTATTGACACCCTTATTAAAGATGAGCAAAAATGACTGTATAAAATATATATTTCAAATACTGAATTACTGTATACTGAACAAAAATATAAAGTGTTGGTCCATGAGCTGAAATAAAATATTCCATACATTTTCCATTGGCATAAAAAGCTTATTTCTTTCAAATGTCGTGCAGAAATGTGTTTACATGTCTGTTAATGAGCATTTCTCCTTTGCCAAGATAATCCATCCACCTGATAGGTGTGGCATATCAAGAACCTGATTAAACAGCATGATCATTACACAGGTGCAACTTGTGCTGGGGAGAATAAAAGTACACTCTAAAATGTGCAGCTTTTTAACCCAACACAATATGTCTCAGAATGAGTTTTTCTACACAAAAGGGCTTTATTACAGACAGCACTACTCCTCAGTTTCATCAGCTGTCCGGGTGGCTGGTCCCACAGTTGAAGAAGCCGCATGTGGAGATCCTGGGCTGGCATGGTTAAAGTGGTCTGTGGTTGTGAGGCCGGTTGGACGTACGGCCAAATTCTCTAAAACGATGTCAGTATGCCAGTTGCATGCTCCATCAGCCCAGGATCTCCACATGCGGCTTCTTCAACTGTGGGACCAGCCACCCGGACAGCTGATGAAACTGAGGAGTAGTTCTGTCTGTAATAAAGCCCTTTTGTGTAGAAAAACTCATTCTGATTGGCTGGGTCTGGCTCCCCAGTGGGCGGGCATGGCTCCCAAGTGGGTGGACCTATGCCCTCCCAGGCCCACCCATGGCTGTGCCCCTGCCCAGTCATGTGAAATCCATAGATTAGGGCCTATTGCATTTATTTCAATTGACTGATTTCCTTATTATGAACTGTAACTTTAGTTGCTTCTATATTTTTGTTCAGTATATATTGAATGTTCAAATAATGGGGAAATTGCTCAGAGAATTTTTTTTTTCTTCTAGATTTTGTTTAACAAGTATAAACAATAAAAAACATTCTCAAAAAGGTAGGGATCAAAATGATTGACACCCCTGTTTTCAATACCTTTAAATACTTTAATTGCGAGGATAATGGCACTGAGCCTTTTTCAAAAATGTTTAATGATTTGGAAAACACATTGGGAGGGATCTTAGACCATTCTTCCATACAAAATCCTGCTAGATTCTTGATATCCATTTTCTGCACATATGAACTGCCCTCTTCAATTCAAACCACGGGTTTTCAATGGGTTTTCAAGTCTAGAGATTAAGATGGCCATCGCAAAATGTTTTGTGGCCAATTAACCATTTCTTTGTGGATTTTGAAGTGTTAATTGGGTTATTGTCTTGAGGGGAGATCCACTTGTGGCCAAGTTTCAGCCTCCTGGCAGAGGTAACCATGTTTTTGGCCAAAATGTCCTGGTACTGGGTAAAGTTCATGATGCCATTGACATTAAAAAGGGCACCAGGACCAGTGGAAACCAAATAGCCCTAAAACATGAAATATCCACCACAATATTTTACAGTAGTTAAGGAGTTATTTTCCCAAACTCACAACTGGTGTGCAAGGTCAAAGAGCTAGATTTTCATGTCATGTGACCAAAGCACCGGTTCCAATCCAAGTGCCAATGCCGTTTAGCATATACCAGGCATTTACATTTGTTGGATGACATGAAAATAGAGCTCTTTGGCCATGCACACAAGTACCAGGTCTTGTTTTGAGGTGTTTTGACTGATGTAATGTCTATGCTAATATGGCTCAAATTAGCTAGCTAGCTAACCAACAACTGAAACTTTGTATCTGAGAGACAATTGCTCATTGTGCAAATTGATTTGTTTTCAATAAACATTTAGAGACTAAATATAGTTTACATGTTGTCAACAGTCGAAGCCAACCCTGTCTGTTTTTCCCCATAGTTGCACCCACGTTGGTTTTGTTGCTAAACAACCAACCCATCTATTAAAACGGGAGTTTATTTCACATAACAGGGTTGACCTTAAAATGAGAGACAGGGTTGTTGTTTTTTAACCTTAAAATGAATCACTAATCACATGAAATAAACAATAATCGTCAGAAATGACTTTGTCAACACAACAAAATAAGTAGAGAGTTACAATGATGGTGAAAACTCTGAGAAATGTTGTGGTGAAGTGGGTAAAATCTTCCTAGAATTCACAGAGTATCCTTAGAGGGACACGTCAAAGGGAAGAATTTTGGCACTTCAGCAAGTCTTTATTGATTTTTTAATATATTTTTTTAACGGATTTATAGAATTTTCCATGTGGTCTATTTTAAAGGGCACTTAATTTAATACAGGGATGGGTAACTCCAGTCCTCAGGGGCTGAAGTGGTGTCACTTTTCCCCATCCCTAGCAAACAAAGCTGATTAAACTAATTGCGTCCTAAACTGAAGATCATGATTAGTTGATTATTGGAGTCAGGTGTGTTAGCTGGGGCAAAAAAGGGGGACACCAATCAGGCCCAAGGACTGAAGTTGCCCATTCCTGATTTAATACAACATATTTGTGCACAAATTCTACCAAAAGGCACTCATTTCATAGAAGGACCCAGATACATTCCTTTCTCTGATAAAAGATAACTGCAGAAGAAAGGAAAATATAACAGAGTCCAAATGTCGGTGAAATAAATCTCTCCTTGCATTTGAAAGAAGGAAACTCAGACATTGGGAGTCAAATACAGAAGACTCCAAATACAGAAGACTCCCACCTTAACTGCTCAGATAATATTTATCTGATAAAGTAAACCTCAGTGACCCCATTCGGTAGAGAAAATACATAAGAACATCGATTGAAATGTCAAATGTATAGAAAAGGTCTGATAAACCGTATGCACAGGATCTGACCTTGGCATAAGAGTATACACCTACTACTGTATAGCCTTCCTAGCTAATGTTGGTACGCAGAACACTTTGGGAAACTTATTTGTCAAATGTCCAAAGGAGAATCTTTAGGGAAATCATCAATTTTCAGGACCACACAACAGGACATACAGCTTGGACTGGAGCGTTTTAAAGGAAACTCGTAAAAAAATCTGTAACGACAAACACATTTTAGTTTTTTATTTTACATGACATGGCGTTGTGAACTACTGTCCAAGAGGAATTCTGTTTATGAATTAGGACCATTAGCTGGTCTTGACTTATGTCACCTCTTGCATGGGAGTTGAATTGACATTGATTTAACAAGATTTTATCCCCTAACTGATATTTTCTGCACATCCCTTCAAAATGCTTTGACAATTACATCAGAGATCTGGCTGGCTCCCTTGGTTGGCAATTTAGATGCATGAGTCCTACGGACTTCCCACTCACATCTCAAGCCTAATTAGCACTTACAAACCAGCTATTGCAATCAGGATGGTGTACTGGGACCCAGTATTTCATTGTTTAAGAATGCAGGCGTTCTAGATCATTAACTCTGACATACGAGAAATAGAGGGCTGTGTAAAATAGAGGGCTGCTGAGGACCTGGATTGAAATGATTTACAACCTTAATAAAGATGAGCAATAATGACTATAAAATAAATTATTCAAATACTGAGCTATATGCCAAAAAAACAAATTATATTATTTTATACTAATTAAATTGCTCAGAAAAATATATAAAGTAATACTTTTTTAATCAAAAAAGGGTAAGGGTCAAAATGATTGAAACCCCTAAAGATTCTTATAACTAAAGTAGTCATAAGTGTCGGTTTGGTCCCATATCCCTAACACGCAATGACTACAAGCCTGTGACTCTATAAACTTGAGTGCACTTCCAGTTGGTTTTAGTTGTGTTTCAGATTATTTTGTGCCCAATAGAAATGAATGGTAAAAAAATGTATTGTGTCATTTTGGAGTAAGTTTTATTGTAAATAAGAACAGAATGTTTCTAAACACTTCTACATTCATGCGGATGCTACCATAATTATGGACAATCCAGAATAAATTGTGAATAATGTAGAGTGAGAAAGTTACAGAGGGTCAAAGATCATACCCCCAAGACCTGCTAACCTCCCCTGTTATTGTAATGTTTAGAGGTCAGCATGTCTTGGGGGATATGATCTTTGACCCTCTGCAACTACTGTGGTTTATACAGTGCCTTCTGAATTTATTCAGATCGTTTGATTTTTCCACATATTGATACGTTACAGCCTTATTCTAAAATTGTTTCCCCATCAATCTACACACAATACTCCACAATGACAAAGAAAAAACACTTGTTTTCTTTATTCAAATGTAATAAAAACTGAAACATCACATTTACATAAGTATTCATACCCTTTACTCAGTACTTTGTTGAAGCACTTTTGGCAGCGATTACAGCCTCGAGTCTTCTTGGGTATGACGCTACAAGCTTGGCACAGCTGTATTTGGGGAGTTTCTCCCATTCTTCTCTGCAGATCGTCTCAAGCTCTGTCAGGTTGGGGAGCAGGTTGGGGAGCATTGCTGCAAAGCAATTTTCACGTCTCTCCAGAGCTGTTCGATTGGGTTCATGTCCGGGCTCTGGCTGGGCCACTCAAGGATATTCAGAGACTTGTCCTGAAGCCACTCCTGCGTTGTCTTGGCTGTGTGCTTAGGGTCATTGTCCTGTTGGAAGGTGAACCTTCGCCCCAGTCTGGAGACCTGAGCGCTCTGGAGCAAGTCTTCATCAAGGATCTCTCTGTACTTTGCTCTGTTCATCTTTCCCTCGATCTTGACTAGTCTCCGAGTCCCTGATGCTGAAAAACATCCTCACAGCATGATGCTGCCACCACCATCCTTCAGCGTAGTGATGGTGTCAGGTTTCCTCCAGACGTGACGCTTGGCATTCAGGACAAAGAGTTCAATCTTGGTTTCATCAGACCAGAGAATCTTGTTTCTCATGGTCTGAGAGTATTTAGGTGCCTTTTGGCAAACTCCAAGTGGGCTGTCATGTGCCTTTTACTGAGGAGTGACTACCGTTTGGCAACTCTACAATAAAGGCCTGATTGTTGGAGTGCTACAGAGATGGTTGTCCTTCTGGAAGGTTCACCCATCTCTACAGAGGAACTCTAGAGCTCTGTCAGAGTGACCATCGGGTTCTTGGTCACCTCCCTGACCAAGGCCCTTCTCCCCCGATTGCTCAGTTTTGTGGGTTGGCCATCTCTATGAGAAGTCTTGCTGGTTCCAAACATCTTCCATTTAAGAATGATGGAGGCCACTGTGTTCTTGGGGACCTTCAATGCTGCATACATTTTTTGGTACCATTCCCCCGAACTGTGCCTCGACACAATCCTGTCCCAATCAGGCCTAATGCTCCTAATCGCTAGGCTACCTGCCACTCTGTGATTCGTCAGTGGGTACGTCCCAAATCACACCCTATTCCCATAGTGCACTAGTTTTGACCAGATCCCTATGGGCCCTGATCAAAAGTAGTACACCACATAAGGAATAGGGTGTCATTTGGGATGCCACCAGTGACACTTTATAGTGCCAGAGATGCGGTTTTGGTATGGGTCTAACTGGCCAAAGGGAGATTGTCTGAGAAAGCCTTGTCTAATAATGTCTTGGTACAATAAAATCCACAAGCATGATATCAGATGATCAGCACTTGCACTGCACAAAGTCATGAAAGCTATTTCTTTTTAATGTACGCTAAGCAAGGATGTCAATGGCCTAGAACAGTAGTCCCCACATTTTTATAGTCCCGTACCCCTTCAAACGTTCAACCGCGAGCTGCGTACCCCCTCTAGCAACAGGGTCAGTGCACTCTCAAATGTTGTTTTGTTGCCATCATTGTAAGCCTGCCACACACACACTTTACGATACATTTATTAAACATAAGAATAGTGTGAGTTTTTTTGTCACAACTCATCTCGTAGGAAGGGACAAAGAGCTCATAGGACCAGGGCACAAATAAATAATAATCAATCATTTTGCTCTTTATTTTACCATCTTCTTACATATACAACTTTTTGTTCATCGATAATAGTGAATAACTCACCACAGGTTAATGAGAAGGGTGTGCTTGAAAGGATGCACATAACTCTGCAATGTTGGGTTGTATTGGAGAGAGTCTCAGTCTTAAATCATTTTCCACACACAGTCTGTGCCTGGATTGAGTTTTCATGCAAGTGAGGGCAGATACAGTGCGTGGTTGCAAAGGGCATCAGTGTCTTAACAGAGCTATTTACCAAGGCAGGATACTCTGAGAGCAGCCCAATCCAGAAATATGTCAGTGGCCATTCAATTTTCATAGAACCGTTTTTGCAATATCGATGAGGCTCTCCTGTTCAGATATCGGTAAGTAGACTGAAGGCAGAACATGAAAGGGATAACGAATCCAGTTGTTTGTGTCATCCGTTTCGGGAAAGTACCTGCGTAATTGCACACCAAACTCACTCAGGTGCGTTCGCTATATCACAATTGACATTGTCCGTCATCCAGCTGTAACGCATAGAATTCACTGGCTTGTATTGAAGCAGTAATTGTTTCAAAATCTCCTGCCATGTCACTGATGCGTCATGAAACAGTGTTGTTTAGTATAGTTTTTTGGCCTTTTCCCCCAGGATTGTCCCAGCCATATCCGCAGCAGCAGGAAGAATTAAGTGCTCCTTATATGGTAGCTCACCATATAAAACGCTTCTACCCCCTTCTTATTAATGGTATCTGTTGCTTTTATACATGTCTTACTACTCGAAAAGTTTTATTCTTGCTCAAAAAACTTGTGGCTTATTTTTCAAATTGACATGTTTTGTTTCTAAATGTCTGCACAAGAGTGAAGGTTTCATCGAGTTGGGAGATAGTACTTTTGAACATATAACACAGTGGAAAGGCACTACTCTCAACATATGTAAACCCCAAATCAATGTAGTTCTCATCCTAATTGCACCTCTTCATTGGTCCAACATCCCTGTCTGTTGTTCTGTGCTTTCCCGGGTAAGTGGGCAGTAGCTCTTCGGCTGCATCAGATTCACAACTGTCAGTGTCCATGCTAGCTGAGGCTAACAACAAACATAGAATTACTGATGCTAGCATTGGATGTGCTCGTGGAAGCAGAACAACTTGTGTCATCGACAGGTGCAGTATCGCTGGTAGTAGCAGTACTACCAGTAGAGCTGGTATGTGTCTCTATGGACGTGGGCCTTACTTTAATTTTTAATTTTAATTTTTTACATTTATCCATTATGGAGCAAACGGAATGAGCAGCAGCTACGTTTGGCTACATACGGACCGTTAGTGGAATTCCAGCAAGCGAGTACCGGTTAATGCGATTGGATGTTAATTATTTGATGAGCCTACCTCTATTTGACATTGTTGTCACGGCAGATTTCCTCCTCTTCCACTGAAGAGGTGAAACAAGGATCGGACCAATATGCAGCGTGGTAGGTGTCCATGTTTTAATAGGGAAAAACTGAACATGAACACAAATACAGAATAACAACATGAACTGGCAACAAAACAGTCCCGTGTGGCACAGACACAGGAAACAACCACCCATAAAAACCCAACACAAAACAGGCTACCTAAATATGGTTCCCAATCAGAGACAATGACTAACACCTGCCTCTGATTGAGAACCATATCAGGCCAAACATAGAAATGGGAAAACTAGACACACAACATAGAATGCCCACTCAGCTCACGTCCTGACCAACACTAAAACAAAGAAAACACAAAAGAACTATGGTCAGAATGTGACAATTGTGTTATTTTTCTGAACACTAGATGGTTCATTTTATTTTTTCCAGTGAAACGAGGTTACTCAGGGGAGAAAAAAACCTCACCAAAATGTCTAGCCCCGTCGGAAAATATAAATGGATGGTTTGATGTGAAGATATTCCCAATTTGGGAATATCTGGCCTAGAACATGAAAGAGGCTATTTCAAGTGAACTTGAGTCAGTCTCCCCTTGTGAATCTAAAAATTACACCCATGGTTGCAGTGGTAGTTAAAGAGTCTGGAGGCTTGCAGCTGAGACAACACCTGGAATCCCTCAGTAGCACCACAATCTCTGATGAAAAACAAATGTCAACGCCCGGCACACTCCAGGACGCCAGCACTGTTTACCTCTGACTGACTATTGGCTACTGCCAAGTCCCCTCCTGGCCCCCCGACTCTTTCAGAACCTTAGAAATTGACCCATATAAGTAAGGTTGTTGATGAGCTTTTAGTGAGTTATGAAAATGTGTATATATATATATATATATTATATAGTATTATAAATTGATATTATACTGTATTAAAGCTTATTATATTGATATAATTTGACCCCCACAGTAAGCTATTGTCTTGTTAGTAGCCTCATCATAATGTGGGTGTTGAAAAAAGTACAACAGATATGCCAACATAGACAGTCTGTCCTGTGTCATGTAGCAAAAATGTAGCAGGTTTGTTTGGGACTTCTTGACAGAGCAGAACTATGTGGTAACGGTCACAATTCACAATGAAAGCATGGCAGCACGCTACACTTCATTCATTCAACACTAGGCTACTTTCCCATGCGAGAGGGCCTCACCACTTCAAATTGTATAATAAATGGAAAGTGAACAGAACACCTAATAGATTCAGACTTTGTGGGTGTTTGGGCTAACAAACAGCAGCCATAACGACACAAAGTGGTGAGTCTGGCACACTTCAATACATTGTGAAGCATGAGCTGGTGGACAGTTGCAACGCAATCTCACACTCAATTCGTGCAAATATGTACAAAAAGTATTTCAACAGATTTAGTGCATTTTTGTGTGGCTTAATTGGTGTGAAAAGACACATTTTCGTGCCACTTCATTCATAGGAAAATTATTTTGGGGGTGAAAAACTTCGGAACAATCTTTTGAAAGTTATTAGAGCAATGCACAATGTGAAATGGTCTTCTACACTCCCTTTTTTGTCTCCCACATGTATTTATATAAAGAAACAAATGGGTTAACAGCCCAATATTGTTAATCAACCAGGTTGTCACCAAAATAATTATAATATTATAGCATTTAATTTTTCGTGGAGCCTACATTACACCATTTTCTTCTAAATGCTTTTAATATAAGGTCCTCACTTTTTAGTGTACATTACACCATTTCTTTCATAAGGCATTTTATACAAGGCTATGTCGAGTTTTATGAGGGTTGCCAGATTGGACAAAAAAAACAGATACACTAAGGTCAAATGTTTTAGAACACCTACTCATTCAAGGGTTTTTCTTTATTTGTACTATTTTCTACATTGTATGTAGCATAATAGTGAAGACATCAAAACTATGAAATAACCCACATAGAATCATGTAGTGACCAAAAAAGTGTTTAATATTTGAGATTGTTCAAAGAAGCCACCCTTTGCCTTGATGACATCTTCGCATGCTCTTGGCATTCTCTCAACCAGCTTCATGAGGTAGACACCTTGGAATGATTTCAATTAACAGGTGTGCCTTGTTAAAAGTTCCTTTTTGAGCCAATCAGTTGTGTTGTGACAAGGTAGGGGTGGTATACAGAAGGGAATTTAGGAACCAATATACACAGGCAGTTATGAAAGCAAAGGCTAGCTTTTTCAAACAGAAATTGGTATCCTGTAGCACAAACTACAAAAAGCTCTGGGACACTGTAAAGTCCATGGAAAATGAGAGCACCTCCTCCCATCAGCCCACTGCACGGAGGCTAGGAAACACTGTCATCACCGATAAATCCACGATAATTGAGAATATCAATA
Organism: Oncorhynchus kisutch; assembly: GCF_002021735.2. Lineage (NCBI taxonomy): Eukaryota > Metazoa > Chordata > Actinopteri > Salmoniformes > Salmonidae > Oncorhynchus > Oncorhynchus kisutch. The sequence continues at coordinate 51,586,157 of NC_034179.2, forward strand.
AGCATTTTTCTACGGCTGGTCATGCTTTCCACCTGGCTACCCCTACCCCAGTCAACAGCCCTGCACCCTCCACAGCAACTAGCCCAAACCTCCCCCATTTCTCCTTCACCCAAATCCAGATAGCTGCTGTTCTGAAAGAGCTGCAAAATCTGGACCCCTACAAATCAGCTGGGCTAGACAATCTGGACCCTCTCTTTCTAAAATTATCTGCCGAAATTGTTGCAACCCCTATTACTGGACTGTTCAACCTCTCTTTCATATCGTCTGAGATCCCCAAAGATTGGAAAGCTGCCGCGGTCATCCCCCTCTTCAAAGGGGAGACAGTCTAGGCTCAAACGGCTACAGACTTATATCTATGCTACCTTGCCTTTCTAAGGTCTTCGAAAGCCAAGTTAACAGATCACTGACCATTACGAATCCCAACGTACCTTCTCCGCTATGCTTCTCCGCTATGCAATCTGGTCATGGGTGCACCTCAGCCACGCTCAAGGTCCTAAATGATATCATAACCCCCATCGATAAGAGACAATACTGTGCAGCAGTATTCATCGACCTGGCCAAGACTTTCGACTCTGTCAACCACCACATTCTTATCTGCAAACTCAGCAGCCTTGGTTTCTCAAATGACTGCCTTGCCTGGTTCACCAACTGCTTCTCAGACAGAGTTCAATGTATCAAATCGAAGGGCCTGTTGTCCGGACCTCTGGCGGTCTCTATGGGGGTGCCACAGGGTAAAATTTTCGGGCCGACTATTTTCTCTGTACACATCAATGATGTCGCTCTTGCTGCTGGTGATTCTCTGATCCACCTCTACGCAGACAACACCATTCTGTAAACTTCTGGCTTTTCTTTGGACACTGTGTTAACAAACTTCCAAATGAGCTTCAATGCCATACAACTCTCCTTCTGTGGCCTCCAATTGCTTTTAAATGCAAGTAAAACTAAATGCATGCTCTTCAACGATCGCTGCCTGCACCTGCCCGCCCGCCTAGCATCGCTCCACTGGATGGTTCTGACTTAGAAAATGTGGACAACTATAAATACCTAGGTGTCTGGTTAGACTGTAAACTCTCCTTCCAGACTCACATTAAGCATCTCCAATCCAAACTTAAATCTAGAATCGGCTTCCTATTTTTCAACAATGCATCCTTCACTCATGCTGCCAAACATACCCTCGTAAAACTGTCTATCCTACCAATCCTTGACTTCGGTGATGTCATTTACAAAATAGCCTCCAACACTCTACTCAGCAAATTAGATGCAGTCCATCACAGTGCCATCCGTTTTGTCACCAAAGCCCCATATACTACCCACCACTGCGACCTGTATGCTCTCGTTGTCTGGCCCTCGCTTCATATTCGTCGCCAAACCCACTAGCTCCAGGTCATCTATAAGTCTTTGCTAGGTAAAGCCCCACCTTATCTCAGCTCACTGGTCAACATAGCAGCACCCACCCGTAAGAACGCTCTCCAGCAGGTATATGTCACTGGTCACCCTCAAAGCCAATTCTTCATTTGGCCACTTTTTCTTCCAGTTCTCTGCTGCCAATGACTGGAACGAATTGCAAAAATCACTGAAGCGGGAGACTCATATTTCCCTCACTAAATTTAAGCATCAGCTGTCAGAGCAGTTCACAGATCACCGCAGTTCTCTGCTACCAATGACTGGAACTAACTGCAAAAACACTTACCTCCCTTACTAGCTTTTAGCACCAGCTGTCAGAGCAGCTCACAGATCACTGCACCTGTACATAGCTCATCTGTAAATAGCCCAACCAACTACCTCATCCCCATACTGTTAATCATTTATTTATTTTTGCTCCCCAGTATCTCTACTTGCACATTCATCTTCTGCACATCTATCACTCCAGTGTTTAATTGCTAAATTGTAATTATTTTGCCACTATGGCCTATTTATTGCCTTACCTCCCTTATCTTACCTGATTTGCACACCCTGTATACAGACTTTTTCTATTGTTTAATTGAGTGTATGTTTTTTTTTATTCCATGTGTAACTCTGTGTTGTTGTTTGTGTCGCACTGCTTTGCTTTATCTTGGCCAGGTCGCAGTTGTAAACAAGAACTTGTTCTCAACTGGCCTACCTAGTTAAATAAAGGTGAAATAAAGAAAGAAAAAATAGCCCTGTTTGGTAAAATACCAAGTCCATATTATGGCAAGAACAGCTCAAATAAGCAAAGAGAAATTACAGTCCATCATTATGTTAAGGTATGAAGGTCAGTCAATCTGGAAAATGTATTACTTTCACCTCGATTCAAGGCCGTAGAAAATCCTACATCCATCTCATTAGATCAGAACAGGATGGACCAACTGTGATTCATATTACTGGTTTGCATCCTACAAAAAGGATAGTTGTGTTTTGCTGCACTTACATTATGTGTCTACCCATATGATGTGGATCATTGTCAGATTATTAGATGTATAAGCTTCAGTAACAAAAGAACACCGTGGTTGTAATAACACTTGAAATAGATAGTTTGTAAATGTGTAGAATGTGTTTGTTTTGGGTCCACACTGGTTAGTGTACTTATTTAAATTAGACAGTCACAGAGGATTTTCTTCTGAATAACTGGTCACGGCATAGCACTTTCTATTCAGCTTCAGGAAACTTTGATGTAAGGCTTGATCACACCTGTAGTGACTGCTTCGATCCGTAACGCCCATTGTTGCTTATCCATTGTTCACTAGATACAGTGCCTTGCGAAAGTATTCGGCCCCCTTGAACTTTGCGACCTTTTGCCACATTTCAGGCTTCAAACATAAAGATATAAAACTGTATTTTTTTGTGAAGAATCAACAACAAGTGGGACACAATCATGAAGTGGAACGACATTTATTGGATATTTCAAACTTTTTTAACAAATCAAAAACTGAAAAATTGGGCGTGCAAAATTATTCAGCCCCCTTAAGTTAATACTTTGTAGCGCCACCTTTTACTGCGATTACAGCTGTAAGTCACTTGGGGTATGTCTCTATCAGTTTTGCACATCGAGAGACTGACATTTTTTCCCATTCCTCCTTGCAAAACAGCTCGAGCTCAGTGAGGTTGGATGGAGACCATTTGTGAACAGCAGTTTTCAGTTCTTTCCACAGATTCTTGATTGGATTCAGGTCTGGACTTTGACTTGGCCATTCTAACACCTGGATATGTTTATTTTTGTACCATTCCATTGTAGATTTTGCTTTATGTTTTGGATCATTGTCTTGTTGGAAGACAAATCTCCGTCCCAGTCTCAGGTCTTTTGCAGACTCCATCAGGTTTTCTTCCAGAATGGTCCTGTATTTGGCTCCATCCATCTTCCCATCAATTTTAACCATCTTCCCTGTCCCTGCTGAAGAAAAGCAGGCCCAAACCATGATGCTGCCACCACCATGTTTGACAGTGGGGATGGTGTGTTCAGGGTGATGAGCTGTGTTGCTTTTATGCCAAACATAACGTTTTGCATTGTTGCCAAAAAGTTCAATTTTGGTTTCATCTGACCAGAGCACCTTCTTTCACATGTTTGGTGTGTCTCCCAGGTGGCTTGTGGCAAACTTTAAACAACACTTTTTATGGATATCTTTAAGAAATGGCATTCTTCTTGCCACTCTTCCATAAAGGCCAGATTTGTGCAATATACGACTGATTGTTGTCCTATGGACAGAGTCTCCCACCTCAGCTCCCATCTCTGCAGTTCATCCAGAGTGATCATGGGCCTCTTGGCTGCATCTCTGATCAGTCTTCTCCTTGTATGAGCTGAAAGTTTAGAGGGACGGCCAGGTCTTGGTAGATTTGCAGTGGTCTGATACTCCTTCCATTTCAATATTATCGCTTGCACAGTGCTCCTTGGGATGTTTAAAGCTTGGGAAATCTTTTTGTATCCAAATCCGGCTTTAAACTTCTTCACAACAGTATCTCGGACCTGCCTGGTGTGTTCCTTGTTCTTCATGATGCTCTCTGCGCTTTTAACGGACCTCTGAGACTATCACAGTGCAGGTGCATTTATACGGAGACTTGATTACACACAGGTGGATTGTATTTATCATCATTAGTCATTTAGGTCAACATTGGATCATTCAGAGATCCTCACTGAACTTCTGGAGAGAGTTTGCTGCACTGAAAGTAAAGGGGCTGAATAATTTTGCACGCCCAATTTTTCAGTTTTTGATTTGTTAAAAAAGTTTGAAATATCCAATAAATGTCGTTCCACTTCATGATTGTGTCCCACTTGTTGTTGATTCTTCACAAAAAAATACAGTTTTATATCTTTATGTTTGAAGCCTGAAATGTGGCAAAAGGTCGCAAAGTTCAAGGGGGCCGAATACTTTCGCAAGGCACTGTATATTCCAATGAGGTTAGATTTATAACTTGTTTTTAATATACAAGAAGCAAAGCTTTAAGACACACACACACACACACACCAACTAGCCCCTGTTTATAACTGTCATTTAGAAAATGACTAGCCCAGTTAGCGCTAGTTTATGCTAACTTGCTAGCTAGCAACTTCACTAGCAGTAAATGCTAGCCAGCTAGCTAGTTAGCATAATATGCTAGGAGTACTAGCTAGCAATCTTATTTCCAGATCGTCTGAGGTAAAATACATTACAAAAGATAACACAACTTAATTTCAGTTGTAAATGTTTCCATTAGTGATGGATAACTTTACAGTTAATGCAACTTTATAGCCTTTTAGCTATTTTACAAAGTATTTTATGTCATATAGCTAGATAGCTACCTACATTTTTAAGAGAGAGCTTTTCAATTGGCATCTCTCCCCCTGTTTTCAGTCACAAGTGGGGACTGGATAAGGTGTGAGCAGTGCAGGATGTGGGCTCATGAGTTGTGCTCCAATTTTACTAGGGATAGCTTTACTTGTGACCTACAGGTACAAATTACAATCGTGCAATAAGCAGAGCACAAGAGAGTTGCCACATCAATGTAACACTGAGTTAAGTTATTGTTATTAAATGTTATATTCCAATGTCATTTAATGGTATTATTTATATTCCATTCCAATGATTTACCCCGGTAGAAGATTATGGCATAGGGTTTCACACAAGTGTGTTAAAATCAATTTAATCAGTTTTACTTAGAAATTCTTTTTTTTTTTAAATGCCCCTTTTCTAAAACAACATTTCATGAAAAAAACAAAGAAAGTGTAAACTGTAGCCATTTATTTCCCTTTATAGTTTATTTGCCTAACCACATACCAATTTCTTTTCCAAACGTTGCTTTTTTTTGTGTCAGCAATTAGACATTGTTCTTAGGTGGGGCTAGTTACCCCCTAGTACCCTATGCGGTGGTGCCAAATTAGGCTAGATGAAAGAAATTAGCCCAAACGCATTATGAGGGTAAAGGAATCCTATTTCGACATGAGAATAAATACATGGGAATACATTTACATACCCTCGAAATAGTTAACGGTGTACTGAAGTCCCTTCCACCGACCAGTCGAAAACCCCAAGGTGAGGGTCCATTCAATGTCACGGTGTGGGGCATTGCTGATCTATAAAAATAATATCCGTAAGAACTGGGCGATAAACTGGTCGAAATAACTAGGTCCACTACCTAGGAGCTGCTTGGCAACACTGTCTGTCGCAAAACTTTCTTCCCTACTTGATTCAACCTTAAATAATGATGTCGTCTCTGACGTGTGATGGGGATTTGCGCTATGAAGACGCTTGACTGCCCGCCTCGTACAGAGTTGACTGAATGGGAGGGACGTGAGTGCAACGAAACGCTTGCCTGACGACTCACCCTGAATTTAATTCCGCTGCTCCATCGATCGTTACAAAGAAACGTCAGTTGACCGGAGTGATGTGGTTGTGTAGCCAGGAAACGCGGCTCTATGGAAACAAGTCCACTCTTTATGGGTTGAGGATGACAGACACTCTAGTCTAGAAGTACCTACTGTATTTTTTTAACTAAAGAAAAGTAAATGTTTGGGATGGCTACTATAAAACAGTTCCCAGGGTCCAGTTAGGTGTGTGTGTGATTGTGGGACAGCATTATTTGTTCAAAACACCACCATCACCATTACTCAGACCACGGAGAGAAAATCCATTGTGGACTATAACCTATCCAGATAAAGCAACTGAACAATAGATAGAACTTAAAAATGATCATGTCAGCAGCTGAGATTGATTTTAAAAAATTACAATGTGGATACATTCAAAAACACACCATGTCAATTTATTATGGGATCCTCTTGTCTCTTCCCTCATTTCCTCAGGCAATTATACAGTGACTCACAGAGTATGATTTCTGTGTGTGAGTCTATGACCTCATAGACATTCCAGCATGGCTAGGCTAGCCCTGTCTCAGAACAAAACAGACATGGGAAGTGAAGATGTGTCTCAGTGTATACTGGTGAATACTATTGAGTCAGAGTGAGTCAGAGGGAAACATATCTATACCTGCCTCAGAGTAGCCTGACTGATGTAACTGATGTCTAATGATAACATTTTGAATGGTGTGTGTGTGCCTGTGTGTGTACGTACGTGTGTGCATGCTTGCGTGCGTGAGCTAGTCTGTGATCACAACCGTTGGCAGCATTTTGCTGTTCTGTCTCTTGTCTCAATCAAATATGATTCAATGGGTTTGAAAGGTATACACACTGATTAAAAGGATTGCGATTGTCAATGTGAGCCTATCCAACCAGTGATATTTGAAGTGTCCTACATACTAAGGAGCCATAGTACACTTGTAAGAGACCGAGATGAGTCATTTGTGTTGCAACCTGGAGCTGTTCAGCTCTATCGCAATGCCAGTGTCTGGAGAATCTGTGTCAATGCAAGTGTTGCACAAACTATTGGTCAACAGCCTTTCTGTTTCTAAACAATATATGTAAATTATGCCCATTCTTCCTTTTAAACACAGTTGAAATGTCTCAACACCCCCCAGTTTAAGGATTTGTCTATGGCCTGCAGATGTACAATAGGTAACATTTTCGGTAAAGTAAAAAAAATCGAAGGTTTGTCTTTGTGTCTCAGCTTATTTGAGAGATGTATGTCGCCAGCGTTGCGGATGCTTCGTGGTACAGTATGAGACAGTACTACAGACAGTGAGAACAATGGTGGCACTGCAAATTCACTGTCTAAAGGTCCCATAGGGAAATTAAAACATTTATGGAAATGATGCAGTTTAATTCATGTGGTTAGAAAATGCTGAGTGGAACATTAGAAGCAGATGTAATGGTTAGACAAGCACAGAGCCAAATTATGTCTAGTTAACCTCAGTTTATAGAGTAGGTCTATACAATGTGCCCATCAGCCACGACTCATCAGGAGAGTGAGTTATGGTGATAGTGACAATGAATAGGAATGTGATGATGGTAAAGATGAAAATGAACTATTTGCAGCTTTTCCCTGCCTGCCGATGGTCAATTTACTTTGCAATCCATCACTGTATTTGAAGAGTTTCATTCCAAAATGCTATATATCAGTTTTCAGAAATATTGGTAAATTAGCTTTTATCGTTTAAAGACATTATGAAAGATGTGTGTGTTTTTTCACTATCTAATCATGGCATGGGGTTGATCAATGACAGACATGTATTTGCTTCAAACCTATCACTTCCCACTGGGAACACACTGGTTAAATCAATGTTGTTTCCACATCATTTCAACTAAATAATAAAGGACATGATTTAAGACATCAATATTATATATATATTTTTTTACAATAATATGAAAACTGTTTGTAAAATATTTACATTTTACATTTTAGTCATTTAGCAGATGATCTTATCCAGAGTGACTTACAGTAAGTGCATTTATCTTAAGACAGCTAGGTGAGACAGTGCATTCGGGAAAGTATTCAGACCCCTTAACTTTTCCACATTTTGTTATGTTACAGCCTTGTTCTAAAAAGTATTAAATCATTTTTATCCCTCATCAATCTAAACACAATACCCCATAATGACAAAGCCAAAACAGGTTTTTAGAAAATGTTGCTAATTTATATATAGAAATACTTCATTTATATAAGTGTTCAGACCCTTTGCTATGAGATTTAAGATTGAGCTCAGGTGCATTCTGTTTTCATTGATCATCCTTGAGATGTTTCTACAACTTGATTGGAGTCCACCTGTGGTAAATTTAATTGATTAGACATGATTTGGCATGGCACATACCTGTCTATATAAGGTCCCTCAGTTGACAGTGCATGTCAGCGCAAAAACCAAGCCATGAGGTCGAAGGAATTGTCGTAGAGCTCCGAGACAGTATTGTGGTGAGGCCTAGATGTGGGGAATGGTACCAAAACATTTCTACTGTAATGTTCGTCGTCTTCCTCTGATGAGGAGTAAGATAGATCGGACCAATTTGCAGCGTGGTAAGTGTCAATGCTTTAATAAGAAAAACTGAACACTACAAAATACAAAAACAAACAACGTGAAACAAACAAACCAGTCCCGTGTGGCACAAACCCAGAAAATAAACACCCACAACTCAAAAGTGAAACCCAGGCTACCTAAGTATGATTCTCAATCAGGGACAACGATTGACAGCTGCCTCTGATTGAAAACCATACTAGGCCGAACACAGAAATCCCAAATTATAGAAAAACGAACAAAGACAACACACCCAACTCACGCCCTGACCATACTAAAACAAAGATATAATAACAGAACTAAGGTCAAAACGTGACATCTACAACATTGAAGGTCTCCAAAAACACATTGGCCTCCATCATTCTTATTTGGAAAATGTCTGGAACCACCAAGACTCTTCCTAGAGCTGGCTGCCCAGCCAAACTGAGCAATCAGGGGAGAAGGGCCTTGGTCAGGAAGGTGACCAAGAACCTGATGGTCACTCTGACAGAGCTTTAGAGTTCCTCTGTGGAGATGGGAGAACATTCCAGAAGTACAACCATCTCTGCAGCACTCTACCAATCAGGCATCTATTGTAGAGTGGCCAGGCGGAAGCCACTCCTCAGTAAAAGGCACATGACAGCCCACTTGGAGTTTGCCAAAAGGCACCTAAAGACTCTCAGGCGATGATAAACAAGATTCACTGGAGTGATGAAGGTTGAATGCCAAGCGTCACGTCTGCAGGAAACATGGTACCATCCCTACGGTGAAGCATGGTGGTGGCAGCATCATGTGGTGGCAATGTTTTTCAGCAGCAATGACTGAGAGACTAGTCAAAATCGAGGGAAAGCTGAACGGAGCAAAGTACAGAGAGATCCTTGATGAAAACCTGCTCCAGAGCGCTCAGGACCTCAGACTAGGACGAAATTTCACCTTCCAACAGAACAATGACCCTAAGCACACAGCCAAGATAACACAGGAGTGGTTTCGGGAAAAGTCTCTGAATGTCCTTTAGTGGACCAACTAGAGTTTGGACTAGATCCCGATTTAACATCTCTGGAGATACCTGAAAATAGCTGTGCAGCGACACTTCCCATCCAACCTGACAGAGCTTGAGAGCATCTGCAGAGAAGAATGAGAGAAACTCCCCAAATACAGGTGTGCCAAGCTTGTAGCGTCTTATCTAAGAAGACTCAAGGCTGTAATCGCTGCCATAGGTGCTTCAACAAAGTACTGAGTAAAGGGTCTGAATACTCATGTAAATGTAGTATTTCCGTTTTTTTATTTAAATACATTTTCTAAAAAAAATTCTAAAAAACTGTTTTTACTTTGTCATTATGGGCAATTATGTGTAGATTGATGAGGTTAAAAAATATTTCAATCAAATTTTTGAATAAAGTTGTAACGTTACAAAATTTGGAAAAAGTCAAGGGGCTGAATACTACACTGTACCTGTCAAATATACAGCATAACATTCCATTCCAGCTAAAGAATATATATATATATATATATATATATATATATATATATATTTTACACACACGTGAAGGTACCCATAAGCAATCATTTTTGAGAAAAAAACCACAAATGTGAAACATTATGGATTATGGATAATCAAACAGTTGTGTTTTTCAGTCACCCATACACACACCAGGTGTTCCAGTTGAATGTTTAACGTGGCGCTTAGTTAAGGTTCCCGGAACAATAAACAGGTGTGAGTGGATCTCTGAGCATGCACATTAACGTTTGATTTAATCAAATGGAAGTAAGAGCAAGGTAATGCGTCAATGTGTTTGTTTTAACCCGAGGATCAGGCATCACTGTAAACACTACACACGCACACACACTAGTTATACACAAACTAGTTATACATGCATAGTAAGATACACTACTTTAATAGGATACTAAAGAGTTCATTTGAACCCTTGTGCTCTGATAACCTCTGTCTTGGCTTCAGCTGCATCTCTCCCGGGTCACCATATAAATGTTTAATGACACCAAGCCTTCTCATTACCTCCCGCTTGTGGATGTTTCAAATAAACCCTTGTTAGTGATGGAGGGAGAACCATATAGACGAGACAAGACTTGGCTATGATGCAGGTTCTGGCTAACACACGCACACATGCACGCACGCATACATATACCACCCCCGGTGTTGGATTCTCGCTGCTTTGTTTTTCCCTCAAAACCATACAACTGAGTGCCACTGATGCCAGCTCTCAGCCTCGCTCGTCAAGGGTGGCCATCTTGGATGAGTAATCCAAACAAATTGTGTAGCAGCTGGTGGTCAAAGAGCTGTGGTTAATCATTTGATTAACAAACACCACAGTAGGTCATTCATTGGATTGGGACTTTTATAATGTCCACTGACAACTCAGATAGAGGGGTGAGGACAGGAGAGGAAATTATGTCATTATTATCTTTGCTAATCAGGTCAATTTTAGAGGTAGGTCAAACAGTAGTTTTCATAAACAAACAGACACAGTATGTATGCTGATTTAGCTTCCATTACGTGTACACAAAGCTTGTTAGGTAACACTTGTTTAATCCAGTGAACTTGACATTACAAATACATGATAAACTGCACCAAATGGAAAATTAGGAGTAGGCCTAAGTAACATTACTGTAAACCAACAAAGCATTTTACAATTACACCAATTAGCAGGCAGTGGGATTAAGTACAGTAAACTTTCTAAATCTCATAATAAGCATTAACAATCAGTGGTTAAAAATTAATAAGGCATAGCTTAAAGGCCCAATGCAGCTGTTTTTATATCAATATCAAACCATTTCTGGGTAACAGTTAAGTACCTTACTGGGATTGTTTTAAATTAAAATGAACTAAAATAATTTGTTAGCCAAAAGCAATTTCTCAAGCAATAACTTTTCTAGTACTGTCTGGGAGTGGTCTGAGTGGGGAGGTGAAAACAGGAAACTTGCTGTTATATGCAGAGAATTTTGGAACTCTCTTTCTTATTGGTCTATTAACTAATGATGTGATGTCACCAGGCAGGCTAAAATTCCATCCCACCAAAACATGGTGAAATTTCAGGCGGTCTATTCAAACAGCTCTTATACTAAATCAAATCAAATTGTATTAGTCACATGTGCCGAATCCAACACGTGTAGACCTTACAGTGAAATGCTTACTTATGAGCCCCTAACCAACAGTGCAGTTTAAAAAAATACGGATAAGAATAAGAGATAAAAGTAACAAGTAATTAAAGAGCAGCAGTAAAAAAAATAAAACATTATCATAATCTTCACAATTTTACAGTATTATTCCAACCTCATAATGTGGAAATACACAGATTATTAGGTGCACCCCCCCGTTCACAAAAATGTTTCGCTCCTACAGAGAGTGAGTCACGTGGCCATGGCTTGCTATGTAAAGTAGACAGACAGGCATCGAGGCATTCAGTTACTGTTTGATTGGACGTTAGAATGGGCAAAACGAGTGACATAAGCGACTTTAAATGTGATATGATCATTAGTGCCAGGTGCGCTGGTTCCAGTATCTCAGAACCTGGGCTTTTCACACACAACAGTGTCTAGGGTTTACCGAGAATGGTGCATCAAACAAAAAACATCCAGTCAGCGGCAGTCCTGTGGGCAAAAACAGCTTGTTGATGAGAGGTCAAAGGAGAATGTCAAGAATCGTGCAAGCGGGCCACAAACACACAAATAATGGTGCAGTACAACAGTGGTGGGCAGAAAGGCATCTCGGAATGTACAACTCGTTGGTACTTGTCACAGAAGAAGAAGCAGCTCCAGTGGGCACATAATCACCAACACTGGACAATCGAGGAGTGGAAAAACATTGCCTGGTCCGATGAATGTCGGTTCCTGTTGCGTTATGCTGATGGCAGAGTCAGGATTTGGTGTAAGCAGCATAAGTTCATAGCCCCATCCTGCCTGGTGTCAACGATACAGTCTGGTGGCCATGATGTAATGCTGTGGGGAATGTTTTCCTGGCACACGTTAGGTCCCTTGATACCAATTGAGCAACGTTTCCATGCCCTGAAAAATTCAGGCTGTTCTGGAGGCAAAGGGGGTCGGACCAAGTACTAGTTGAGTGTACCTAATAAACTGGGTGTACCCAATAAACTATAAAACACAGGGAAATCACGTTTTTGACTGCAGTGGGTCTTTAAAATATGGTGTGAACTTTTATCAAGTATTGTATGTAAAGCAACAAACAAATGACATACATATTTTAGTTTGACTGTGACAGTGTAGGGGAAAGCTCTAAAGGAAGGACAGTAACCAGACAATTCATCTCGAACAAGTCCTTTCAAACTGCCAGACACAAAATGGACTCCTAAAGACCAAACAACATTATCTTTGACAAGTCACAGTACAGAAACAGGTGTTCAGGAGCACTACAGATTATACATTATACAGGCTACAAACCAAAAGGAAGTGCTTGATGTGAATATTTTACAGGGAATTCGTGGTTTAAGTACTATAGATAGATTTAAGGAAAGTAGCTGATTTCAGGAAATCGTAGTGCTAAAGTTAAAAGTGACTCTAGTGATGCACAGGTCAACTGTTTGTTCCAACTAACTCTTACAGTCTCATATCATAATTAGAAGTTGAACATCAAATTTCAAAGTGTGTAAGGTTAAGTTTAGTCATGAACTCAAAATGTTTAAGGTTAGACTTCATGCAATGGCGAAGCTCTAACAAGACCCATCTGCGTAGCATCCTCAAACCTTTGAACAATTTGAAGGCATTTTGACACAGTTTACTTGTTCATTAATAGTGAGTTGGAAGTTAAAACATCTATTGTATCGCCGAAGCAGAAGATTCCCAATACATCAAAGCCTCAGACGAGGCATGGAAAAATGCCCCTCTCTGACAGCCCTTCTTCGGCCTCGGGTGATGCAAGCTCGGAAGGAGCACCAGCATGGTTCAGAATGGAGATGGACAAGGGTATAACAAAAATCCAAGAAATACTTTCTCAATACCTAAGCAAAATTGATGTACTGGTCGATAAATTCCACGAAGACCAGAAAGTCCCAAATGGACGAGTGACAAAGTTAGAAAAAGACCATGCTGACCACCAGGCTGCCATCCTGGCCGTCCGCGAGGAAGTGGACCAAAAATACAAGAAGTTGGAAGACGCCATCTCTAAACTCGAGGAGAAATTAGATTACGAACATTTTCAAAGACGCTCAAATTTGAGACTTAAAGGTTTCCCGGTCATTATTGTTGTAATCAAATTGTATTTTGTTACTTGACTAATAATATTTTCATGCTACAAGGAACAGTCAATGTACTTCTAATTCCATATACATATAATTTAGAATGAACCTAATTTGAGCGATGCTATGCATAGCAGGTACATCTAGCTTAAAGACTAGCATCTAAGGGTATGGGTTCTTTAACTCCCTCAGTTGGGGAGGGGGTTGGGTGGGTTTGTGGTAGAGTCAGGGTATTAGCTCGCAAGATGTTTACTACTTGTTACTTTTATCATTTCATTTTTTACAAGTTGTATACACTCAACGCAATTTTGTTTCTTTCCTTTTCCCTATTTCTTATTTTCTTCAAAGATGTCGGCACCTAATAACTGTACATTATGACACTTAACATGAGGGGTACTAAATGCCCAGTCAAGCACATTCTGAATTATCTTAAGCAGCATAAGGTTGATATAGCTCTTCTTCAGGAGACACACCTGACTGACTCTGAGCATGATAAACTGAAGAGAGAGTGGGTGGGTCAACTGTACTATTCATCTAACACCTCTCGGGCAAAAGGGGTGGCCATACCCATTAATAAGCATTACCCCTTTCAGATACAATCTCAGATTAAAGACAAAGGGGGTAGGTTTGTGATCATTCAAGGTTTCATTAACACTGAGCCCATTACCATTGTGAATGTGTATGGGCCTAACCATGATGATTCTAAATTTTACCAAGACATCTTTTTGAAGCTAACATGCCCATCATCAGAGATAATAATGGCAGGGGATTTGAACTAATAGTATCAACCTCACACAGGCAGCTAACATGTTAAAAGCAGAAATGAAACATTTTTGGACTTGTGGACTTATGGAGGGGGGGGGGGGGCAAATCATATCCTTTAGTTCGAGTGCTCGTAAGATGTATAAGGCTCAAGTAGATTCGTTGGATAATGAAATCAGAGATCTGGAAAATGAACATAGTGTAACATTTGACAACTCAACTACAAAAATTAGACTCAAAGCGATTGGAATGCAACACCCTGACGACCCATAAAGTAGAAAATGCTCTCAGGAGAACAAAACAAAACTACTATGAACATGGAGATAAAGCAGGAAAGTTGCTTGCTTGCCAGATTAGACGAGAGGATGTTAGTAGAGTGATTAGCTCTATTAAGATACCCAATAACACAGGTCTTCACAGTCCTGAGGAAATTAATCGAGTCTTTAGGGAGTTTTATGAAACATTATACAAGTCTGAAGGGGATGCCCCAGCCACAATGCATGAGTTTTTGAACAAACTCAATTTACAAACTTTAACTGATGAGGATAGAGAGCACTTGGAAAAATAGATTACATCAGAGGAAATTAGAGAATCCATTTTCAAACACTGCTGGGGGAAAATCACCAGGGTTAAACGGATTCCCTATTGAATTCTATTGATCCTTTTTACCCAAACTAATTGAGCCTCTTTGCAGTATGTTTAATTATGCCATAGAGACAGAAAAGTTCCAAGACACACTTGAACAGCCACTGATCACAGTTTTGTTCAAACCTGGGAAAGATCCTCTGCTTTGTGGGTCGTATAGACCAATATCTCTATTGAACACTTCATATAACATTCTTGTGAAACTCATAGCTCTTAGACTGGATAAGGTTCTTCCGGACTTAGTTGATATGGACCAAACAGGCTTTGTAAGAAACCGCTCATCTCCTGATAATATCAGAAGATGATTTAATATTATGCATTATGTAGAGAATGACCAAGAATCTGTAGTGGCGGCTTCATCAGATGCGGAAAAAGCTTTTGACCGCATAGAATGGAACTACCTGTTTGAAGTTTTACAGAGGATGAATATTGGACCTTGTGGCACAAGACAGTGGCACAAGACAGGTTTGTCCCTCTAGTCCTCTCCTTTTTTCATTGGCTGTAGAGCCACTGACAGAAGCTTTATGATCCCATCCATCCATCCATAGTGTTCGTATTGGTGGGAGTGAACATCTGGTCTCGCTATCCGATGATGTTTTGCTTTACCTCACTAAACCAGAAATGTCACTCCGTGCATTAGTTGACATCCTGAAAGAATATGGGACCTTTTCAGGATATAAAATAAACCTATCGAAGAGTATAATTATGCCTTTTAACAGGGCAGCTATGCAGAACCTGATCTTAGACCAGCCGTTTTCTTGGAAACCACAGAAAATGACATATCTTGGATTGCAAATTCCTTCTGAAATGATTAAGACATATCAACCTGAACTATACTCCTCAAAAAGGTTGGGGAAGAACAACCTGAACTACACTTCTCAAAAAGGTTGGGGAAGAATTGGATAGATAGCAGGATTGACCAATTTCTCTTATTGGGCGGGTCAATTGTGTAAAGATTAATATATCATCAAAATTCTTGTACCTTTTTCAAACCTTGCCCTTTTCTATTCCCAAAGTATTTTTCAAACAACTTAATAGGAAGGTTTCTTCATTTCTGTGGAAAGGGAAACCCCCCAGAGTGAAACTCACAACTTTATGCAAACCATACTCAGAATGAGGACTTACTCTAACTGACTTCCAGTTGTAAAACTGGGCATCTCAGTTAAAGGCTGTGTGGGTAAGGCAAGATACAACAACAAGTTCACCCTCTTGGAGACAGATAGAGGAGGAGTATCTGACCCCTGCTACATTTATTTGACCTTTATTTAACTAGGCAAGTCAGTTAAGAAAAAAATATCATTTTCATTGATGGCCTAGGAACAGTGGGTTAACTGCCTTATTCAGGGGCAGAAGGACAGAAATTGACCTTGTCAGCTCAGGGATTTGATCTTGCAACCTTTTGGTTACTAGTCCAACACTCTAACCACTAGGCTACCTGCCTATACCTTATATTAGCCCACCTAAAGCTTTGCTAGGTCTCATAAACAAGCCTTTCATTAAAATCACTTTAAATCTATGGATTGAAGTCTGTAAACAAACAGAAGGGCTTAGATCTATATATGAACAAACACCTTTCTCTAATAACCCAATCTTACCCAAAGCACTGAGAGATGGTTTTGCATTTTCTTGGTTCAACAAAGGAATTCAAACATTTGGTAATCTCTATAGAGAAGTTGAACTACTATCCTTTCAACAACTGGCATCTCATTTTCAGTTACCTCAAACTCATTTCTTCAAGTACCTACAGGTTAGGCATTATATTGCCACTCAGCAGGGAGGTAGGATTCAGCCCATGAGTAAACCTATAACTGATCAACTGTGGCTGGAAAGGAAAGGGGTAAAAGGTTTCATTTCCTACATGTACTCTGGTCTTCAAGCTCTGTTGGGGAACGATGAACCTCTGAAATCATGCATGAAGTGGCATGATGACCTTGGTCTCATTGTTAAGGATGAGAAATGGGGAAAGCTATTTTTAGATGCTCAGTGTCTTTCATTTAACACAAGGCACAAGTTGATGCAATTCAATATTTTGCGTAGGGTCTACTTTATACCAGAGAGACTGTATAAGATCTATTCTAAATATTCAACATTTTGCCCAAGGTGTAAAACGGGGGTGGGAACACTTATGCATATGTTTTTGTCCTGCCCCGAACGAGGCAATTATTGGAAAGACATTATTCAGATCTTATCACAGGTCACTAATATGACGGTACCACTAGACCCTTCCCTTATTCTTCTCAGAGATGATTGTGTTCTTACCAGTTAATATTTGTAGCAAAACCAGATTCATTAAATTGGCAGTCATTGCAGCCAATAAATGCACAGCTATTATATGGGTGGACTTTCAGCAGTTTCTGGAGACGTTACCTTAGCTGCCTCATTACTACTTTCCTCATTAATGTATTATTATTATTATTTGTTTTTGTGTTGAATAATTTATTTTCTAGCATGGAATGTGAAGGTAATTCTGTTTTTAGTTTTTTTTGTTAGTCAGAGAAGCTAATACCGGTAGAGCGGAGGGAGGGGGGTGTTCCTATGTTGGGGAGGGAAGGGTTTTGGACAATGTGCCCACATGTAGCATTGTGTTTTGTGTAGGTGGAAGGAATAACGGGGCATTATCTGTGTCATATTTTGCTGTTTGTTAAATTGTAAAAAAAATAAAAAATAAATGCCAATACATATATTGTACAAAAAAGGACAGTGAGATGTGTTTCACACATAATTGCCCAGGAGGAAGGCAGGTCAGGACTTTGCTCGCTGAATGATACACCCTATGACGTCTTTGGTGTGTAGATGGGAGGTCTGAGATAAATAAATAAAAATGTAGTCCTGCTTTGTGGCATTTTGCGAAGGCTCCATGTTATACTGATCGCACTATACATTTTTGTGGGTGTAGATATGGTTGTCCTTGTTCGATAGAGCCATTGGAAGTCTTTCAACGATGTTCCTATCGGCGGATTGATTGCTAAATATACAAGCAGACATAGTTTTTCCATTCTCTGAAAGACAACCAATTGTAATGTTCGGTGTTACCTGCTCTGGCCCCCGCCCCTCCCCCAATGTGGGCTTTTTTGAAAAGAAGGTGGACACTAACAACAATCCCTTGGGCAAAACTAAACAAAACTGACCAGATGCAATGGCTTCAAGTGATTCCTCTCATCAACACAAATTAAACGATGGAGCATCTATTAGCTAAACTCAGCAAAAAAAGAAACAAACCTTTTTCAGGACCCTGTCTTTCAAAGATAATTCGTAAAAACCAAATAACTTCACAGATCTTCATTGTAAAGGGTTTAAACACTGTTTCCCATGCTTGTTAAATAAACCATAAACAATTATTGAACGTGCACCTGTGGAACGGTCGTTAAGACACAAACAGTTTACAGACGGTAGGCAATTAAGGTTACAGTTATGAAATCTTAGGACACTTAAGAAGCCTTTCTACTGACTCTGAAAACACCAAAAGAAAGATACCCAGGGTCCCTGGTCATCTGCGTGAACGTGCCTTAGGCATGCTTCAAGGAGGCATGAGGACTGCAGATGTGGCCAGGGCAATAAATTGCAATGTCTGTACTGATCGTTCTCACAGTGGCAGACCATGTGTAACAACACCTGTATAGGATCAGTACATCCGAACATCACACATGTGGGACAGGTACAAGATGGCAACGACAACTGCCCGAGTTACACCAGGAATGCACAATCCCTCCATCAGTGGTCAGACTGTCCGCAATAGGCTGAGAGAGGCTGGACTGAGGGCTTGTAGGCCTGTTGTAAGGCAGGTCCTCACCAGACATCACCGGCAACAACGTCGCATATGGTCACAAACCCACAATCGCTGGACCAGATAGGACTGGCAAAAAGTGCTCTTCACTGACGAGTCGTGGTTTTGTCTCACCAGGGGTGATGGTCGGATTCACATTTATCGTCGAAGCAATGAGCGTTACACCGAGGCCTGTACTCTGGAGTGGGATCGATTTGGAGGTGGAGGGTCCGTCATGGTCTGGGCGGTGTGTCACAGCATCATCGGACTGAGCTTGTTGTCATTGCAGGCAATCTCAACGCTGTGCGTTACAGGGAAGACATCCTCCTCCCTCATGTGGTACCCTTCCTGCAGGCTCATCCTGACATGACCCTCCAACATGACAATGCTACCAGCCATACTACTCGTTCTTTGCGTGATTTCCTACAAGATAGGAATGTCAGTGTTCTGCCATGGCCAGCGAAGAGCACGGATCTCAATCCCATTGATCGCGTCTGGGACCTGTTGGATCGGAGGGTGAGAGCTAGGGCCATTCCCCCCCAGAAATGTCTGGGAACTTACAGGTGCCTTGGTGGAAGAGTGGGGTAACATCTCACAGCAAGAACGGGCAAATCTGGTGCAGTCCATGAGGAGGAGATGCACTGCAGTACTTAATGCAGCTGGTGGCCACACCAGATACTGACTGTTACTTTGATTTTGACCCCCTCCCCCCTTTGTTCAGGAACACATTATTACATTTCTGTTAGTCACATGTCTGTGGAACTTGTTCAGTTTATGACTCAGTTGTTGAATGTTGTTATTTTCATACAAATATTTACACATGTTAAGTTTGCTGAAAATAAACGCAGTTGACAGTGAGAGGACATTTATTTTTATGCTGAGTTTACTTGGACACATTCAACAATACATGTTTCAACTGGAATATAGCGAAGAGGATTCTAAACAAGAGTTGGATTTAGCCAACATTAGAAGCTCAGCTACAGCCGATGCCAGCACCAAAAGGGCAGATGACAAATATGGTGCCTAGCTAAGTAAGTTATTTTTCCTGCAAACCACCTAGTTGGCTTTAGTTTATCTACTGAAACTCATATTGTGTATTACTGGCTAAAATTCTACTGTGTTGCAGTGGGGGAAAATCTAATGATTTTTCTGTTTTGCTAACTTAGCTAGCTAGGTAACTAGCTAGGTAGCTAACTAAATTAGCTATCTAATCAACTACCGATAGCAATATCTATGCCAAAAAATAAAACCTCTTTTGTTTTTAGTCATAGATATGGTTAGCTATTAAACAGCAAGCTACAACATTACAACCAGCCACCTAAAGTTAGGTTAACCAGCAAACGTTAGCACCTGACTGGAGTTAGCTAACTAGTTAACCTGGCGCCTGCTAACTTGTTATAGGCCACCCCTTGCAGTTGTAACTTGTTAGAAAACATGTACTGTGCCTACCTACCTAGGCTCATTTGTACGGTCTGGTCACTGTGCAAAAGTTTAGGATTATGCCACATTTATATATATTACGCTAGATATTGTTGTAAATGTAATCTCTGTGCCTGTGCACATGTATGCATGTTCAACTAGTCTACTCTAATGTTGATGTTAGGCTGGCAAGGTTCAACTGTTGACCAAACTGTACAATATAGTATACTTTTGTTTGACAATACCGTGTGATGCCTGGGCTTCTTCCTGGAGTGGATTCTATTCCTGCATGTGTCATTGTAGCAGTATCTGTATCCCGTGAACTGTATCCATCTCGAGGGATTAGACATTATGCTGGATTTCAAGCAGAAGACTCGTGAGTAGCTGAATGGCAGTTTGATCATGACAACACTCCTCCCACAGCTTTACAAGTTTTCCCTGAACTGACTGTATGTTTCTTTGGAATGGCAATTGCATCATGACCACCTCTTCAATCATCTGCGGACCACCTGTTCTATTAGCTACAGATTGTTACACCAGATCATTTGAGTTAATCTAAGAATTTTGGTATCCATTACTGGGAGTTACAGGATAGGTACTGTTTGGTAACACCAGATAATTTTTGACCTACCTTAGCGATGCCGTCTTAGTCCTCGATTTGAGGAAACAGGAGTGTCATTAAATGTCAGTGTCCAGTTGCAGGTGGTCAATTTTAATTTAGAGAAGGATCCATTATTAAAATAAAATACAATTTTTTGCTCCATAAGGTAATCCAACAATATGTGCGCCGCCATCGTGTCTGTTTCAAGTCTTCTGGCTCAATGATTGAGACAGGTCTCTGTCATCATGACATGCAGTACGTTGGGGGTGGACACCCACCTGTCTTGATCAATGAGAGAAGACTTGAAATAGACAAGGTGTCAGCAAATATCTTCGTGTAAATCACATTATCTGGTGTAACAATCTGTAGCTACAGTTCTCTGTACTTGTGTGTCTTTTTAAAATTTTTATTTTACCTTTATTTAACTAGGCAAGTCAGTTAAGAACAAATTCTTATTTTCAATGACGGCCTAGGAACAGTGACTTGCCTAGTTAAATAAAGATTTCAAAAATGGAGTCGAAACTTCATGATCCTACCAGTGAATTGAAAATGTGCTTGTTCTAGATTGTGATGTTTATATATATATATATTTAAATATTTTCAGTGCAAAATTTCCAAATGGTATCAGTTTAACGGGTTTTAAGGAAACTAAAAGCTGTTAAAACGACCCAACATGTTTATGGTAAGATTTGAGTTTGGCTTGGATGCATATTTTATATGGTTGAAATACTATCAGCTTTTATGACACTGATAAAGATATCACCACCACCTTTACAGGCTGCCACCTAACTGCTCATTCATTCTCTCAATATGCTGAAATAAATAAATAATATTTCTCCACTCCTGTTCCTGAGTCAAAATGTACATTTGGGATATAATTTTACTGCAAGAAATGCTTAATTCTGCAGTAGTTGATATTATATCAGTGAGAGTCAGTGTCCAGTCAGTGTCCAGATTGTAGTTAGGCAACTATTTCATTTAAAGGTCCACCTCGGAGGACGTTCAAGTAATTCCTATTTCAAGTCAAATCCTTGTCCTAGAGCGGAAATTCTTGTTTAGGTTCCACCTCAAAGACTGACGCAGGCTGCAAATACATATTCAGGAATTGGGGGTGGGAATGTTGGGGTGAATTCCACATGTAACAGAGAAATAACAACAAATAGGGCACAGACTGACAGTTGTAGTGTAACTAGCTAGCATGCTAAACTTAGCCAGCTAATGAAAGTTATGTGAGTACCATTTGAGTTAATGGGTAAGCTCTGGCCATCGTCTTTCAGCTCAAAAAGGTGGATTTCTTCTGGTGTGGACATTTAACCCATTTGAACAGTACAGTTCCCTTAAAGTGACATTTTGAAGTCCCCGTCTTGCGACTGTCTATTTTTTATACCCCTCATAATCATCACACATAAACATATCCGCCACTGCTATCATTCTCTTTTACCACTTCACCAAATATTTCCCAAACATTAGACTACTGTACTGGCCTCTTCCCTTCTATTTCTTTTCATTTGAATTACAAATACTTTGTCGACTGCAAATTCACCGCAAGAATTTAATCATTATTATTTATTTATTTTTTGCTCAGAAAACATGGGGGGCCAAATAAAATATGCGACAGTTGGCGAACCCTGCCCTAAAGTTTAGGTTTAGGCTATGCGCTAATGGCAGATACTGTACACATTATGAAAGAAAAACCTCAATGCAAAGGTATGAATTGCATAACTTTATACATTTATGGATTTTTAATGCCAGCCACCCACCTGCCCTTCATCCACACAGTATTTCATGACCTTAAACCCACCCAACCCACGCATCATTAGTCCCCTCCCCTTTAAGTCACCCCAACAATCCACAACTAACAAAGCAACTGACAAAGCAGAGTTAGAATGGAAGTGGGATAACAGTTGTCACAGTAGACTCAGCCAGACTCAGCTACATCTTAACCAGTCTAAAGTGAAGTGCCCATCCACACAGGACACAGGACAGGACAGCAGGACACAAGTCTAGTCCATAGGACACAGGACAGGACAGCAGGACACAAGTCTAGTCCTGCATTTGAGATAGGCAATTATATGGTAGACTTAGCAGGAAGGCCAGGCAGGATCACAGTCTTTCATTGAGAGTGAGAGCTCTTCACCTATGAGAGGAGAGCAGGACAATGTCCTCAAACAGGAGTCATGTTACCTCCAAGGCCCAGCCATAACAGAGGTAGTTAGCTAGTAGTGACTTCCCCTCGGGTCATGTCTTTCCCACCGGAGGTGTGTGTGTACGAATGGCTGGTACAGTAGCTTTAGCTTTGTCCATAATGTGAGAGCATACCTTTGATGGGCAGTCAGCAGAAACCTGGTCTACAACACTGGATGAAATACTGCCGGACTTCAACAGCTGCCACTTTTAAAAGAGCAGATGAAGGAGAGAGAACAGAACAACAGGGAAAGGACTGGTTAAACCAGCGAGGGGTCCCTGTTTAGACAAGGAGTTTGGTGTTAGCCAATCACGGTTAACAAGGTTTGTTTTTCTCCCAGATATATTTTAAAAACCATCTGTGAAATCACCGGCCTACTTTCAAAGACAAAGCAGTTGAGAGGGTTTGAAACAAGAAGAAAAAAACAACAACTGTGAGGCTGAAAAAAGCACTGTCTCTCTGTTTATCCTAGTGTCCCTCTCTATCCTCCGATAACACAGGGCAGGCTCCAGCCGAGGAGCCACGGTCAACAATAGCTATCCCAAGGAGGAGGCATTCATCCTCCCCATGCCCAAGCCTTTGGTCTAGTCTTCCTCAGAAAGGCCAAACAGCACTTGTGAGAAAGGAACAAAGGGTCTGCCAAAGTTACACACATACAGGAAATGACTAGTGTCTGGTTTTTATTTCCACAATCCATTTTTTGGGATGCCGTACCTGCCTCACTGACGAGCCTGGTCTCATAAACTACACGTAAAATAGTACACGTACATATGGAACACTCAGATTAGTATGATATGTTATGTTTGATGTGGTTACATAAGACAGAAGGTTACTTCTCCACAAAAATAAAAGTAGGGTGGTTGGTCAAGGTGGATGGGTAGGCGAATAATGAGAATGTCTAGTAATCCAAAGGTTCCTGATTAAAATCTCATCACGGATACCTTCTGCAACTAAATGCTACTTTGCAACTACTTAGCACGTTTTAATTTGATTTAAAAACAAATATTTAGGGGTAGAACAGCTAAAATATTGCAGATTGTGGCTTTACAAATGTATTTGTCTGCATCATTCCTCATACATGTTTTTTGTAAATATATGACTTCTGAAAGTATTCCGACCCTTTGACTTTTCAAAATTTTGTTACATTACAGCATTTTTCTAAAATTGATTACATAGTTTTTTCCCCCTCATCAATCAACACACAATTCCCCATAAAGACAAATCAAAAACAGGTTAATAGATTTTTTTGCAAATGTATAATAAAAAAAAAAATGAAATATCACATAAGTATTCGGCCCCTTTACTCAGTACTAATGTTGAAGCACGTTTGGCAGCATTTACAGCCTGATATGATGCTACAATACCAGCTTGGCACACCTGTATTTTTGGAGTTTCTCCAATTCTTCTCTGCAGATCCTCTAAAGCTCTGACACGTTGGATGGGGAGAGTCGCTGCTCAGCTTTTTCAGGTCTCTAATGAGATGTTCGATCGGGTTCAAGTCCGGGCTCTGGCTAGGCCACTCAAGGACATTCAGAGACTCGTCGAAAAGCCACTGCTTAGTTGTCTTGGCTGTGTGCTTAGGGTCGTTGTCCTGTTGGAAGGTGAACTTTCTCTCCAGTCTTAGGTCCTGAGCGCTCTGGAGCAGGTTTTCATCAATGGTCTCTCTGTACTTCGCTCCATTAATCTTTGCCTTGATCATGACTAGTCTCCCAGTCCCTGCAGCTGAAAAACATACCCACAGCATGATGCTGCCACCACCATGCTTCACCGAAGGGATGGTGCCAGGTTTTCTCCAGACGTGACGCTTGGCATTCAAGCCAAAGAGTTCGATCTTTGTTTAATCAGACCAGAGAATCTTGGAACTTTTACTGAGTAGTGGCTTCCGTCTGGCCACTCTACCATAAAGGCCTTTTTGGTGGCGTGCTGCAGAGATGGTTGTCCTTCTGGAAGTTTCTCCCATCTCCACAGATTAATTCTAAAGCTCTGTCGGGTTAATGGGTCAGATTAATGGGTTAATGGGGTTAATGGTCGGGTTAAAGGTCACCTGATCACCTGACCAAGGCCCTTCTCCCCTGATTGCTCAGTTTGGCCGGGCAGCCAGCTCTAGGAAGAGTCCTGGTGGTTCCAAACTTCTTCCATTTAAGAATGATTGAGGCCAATGTGTTCTTTGGGACCTTCAATGCTGCAGACATTTTTTGGTACCCTTCCCCAGATCTGTGCCTTGACACAATCCTGTCTCTGGGTTCTACGGACAATTCCTTTGACCTCATGGCCTGGTTTTTGCTCTGATATGCTCTGTCAACTGTGCGACCTTGTATAGACAGGTGTGTGCCGTTCCAAATCATGTCCAATCAATTTAATTGACCACAGGTGGACTCCAATCAAGTTGTAGAAACACATCAAGGATGATCAATGGAAACAGGATGCACCTGAGCTAAATTTTGAGTCTAATACTTATGTAAGTATGGTATTTTGTTTTCGCATTGTCATTATGGGGTATTGTGTGTAGATTGCTGAGGATATTTTTTTATTTAATCCATTTTAGAATAAGGCTGTAACGTAACAAAATGTGGAAAAGTCAAGGGGTCTGAATACTTCCCAAAGGCACTCATATATACAGTACCAGTCAAATGTTGGGACACAGTGAATA
The DNA here is from genome assembly GCF_002021735.2 of Oncorhynchus kisutch. Classification (NCBI taxonomy): domain Eukaryota; kingdom Metazoa; phylum Chordata; class Actinopteri; order Salmoniformes; family Salmonidae; genus Oncorhynchus; species Oncorhynchus kisutch. The sequence goes on from NC_034179.2 coordinate 51,611,696, forward strand.
GTGAAGACATTCTCTCAACCAGCTCCCCCATGCAATGCTTTTTCAACAGAATTTTAAGGAGTTCCCACATATATGCTGAGCACTTGTTGGCTGCTGTTCCTTCACTCTGCGGTCCAGCTCATCCCAATCATCTCAATTGGGTTGAGGTAGGGTGATTGTAGAGGCCAGGTCATCTGATGCAGCACTCCATCACTATCCTTCTTGGTCAAATAACCCTTGCACAACCTGGAGGTTTGGTGGGTCATTGTCCTGTTGAAAAACAATGATAGTCCCACTAAGCGCAATCCAGATGTGATGGCGTATCACTACCGTGGTAGCCATGCTGGTTAAGTGTGCCTTGAATTCTAAATAAATCAATGCCAGTTTCAGCAGCAAAGCAACCCAACACCATCACACTCATCCACACCATCCCACATCCTCCATGCTTCACGGAGAGAAACACACATGTAGAGATAATCCGTTCAACTACTCTGCGTCTCACAAAGACACAGCGGTTGGAACCAAAAATATCAAATTTTGACTCATCAGACCAAAGGACAGATTTCCATCGGTCTAATGTCCATTGATTGTGTTTCTTGGCCCAAGCAAGTGTCTTCTTATTATTGGTGTCCATAAGTAGTGGTTTCTTTGCAGCAATTCGACCAATGAAGGCCTGACTCACGCAGTCACCTCTGAACACTTGATGTTGAGATGTATCTGTTTCTTGAACTCTGTGAAGCTTTTATTTGGGCTGCAATTTCTGAGTCTGGTAACTCTAATGAATTTGTCTTCTGCAGCAGAGGTAACTCTGGGCCTTCCTTTCCAGTGGCGGTCCTCATGAGAGCCAGTTTCATTATAGCGCTTGATGGTTTTTGCGAATGCACTTGAAGAAACTTTCAAAGATCTTGAAATGTGGAACATTTTCAGACTCACAAAAAGCTTATTTCTCTCAAATTTTGTGCACAAATCTGTTTACTTCCCTGTCAGTGAGCATTTCACCTTTGCCAAGATAATCGTTCCACCTGACAGGTGTGGCATATCAAGAAGCTGAGTAAACAGCATTATCATTACACAGGTGAACCATGTGCCACAGTCAATAAAAGGCCACTCTAAAATGTGCAGAAAATGGAATGTTAATTTCTATACCAGTATGTCCACACGGCCTCACAACTGCAGTCCACGTATAACCACGCCAGCCCAGGACCTCGACATCCAGCTTCTTCACCTGCGGGATTGTCTGAGACCAGCCAACCGGACAGCTGATGAAACTGTGGGTTTGTACAACCGATTAATTTCTCCACAAACTGTCAAAAACCGTCTCAGGGAATGTCATGTGCATGATCATCGTCCTCACCCGGGTCTTGACCTGACTGCAGTTCGGTGTCGTAACCGACTTCAGTAAGCAAATGCTTACCTTCGGTGGCTGCTGGCTCCGTTGAAGTAGTGTGGTCTTCACAGATAAATCTCAGGTTCAACTGTACTGGGCAGTTTGCAAACAGCATGTATGGCGTTGTGTGGGCGAGACGTTAGCTGATGTTGTGAACAGAGTGCCCCATGGTGTTAGTGGGTTTATGTTATGGGCAGGCATAAACTACGGACAACTAACACAATTGCATTTTATCGATTGCAATTTGAATGCACAGATATGCCTTAAAGAGATCCTGAGTCCCATTGTCGTGCCATTCATCCTCTGCCATCACCTCATGTTTCAGCATGATAATGCACGGCCCCATTTTGCCAGGATCTGTACACAGTTCATGGAAGCTGAAAATGTCCCAAATAAATGTATTTCCATTGACCGATTTCTTTATATCAACTGTAACTCAGTAAAATCTTTGAAATTGTTGCAAGTTGCGTTTATATTTTTGTTCAGTGTGTATATATATATATATATATATATATATATATATATATATATATATATATATATATATCATTTTCCCCTAACCGTATCATCCCTCCTCTAGTTAGAGTAAACTAATGGACAACATCAATTAGGCTTCTACTTCCGGCTTATACATACTATATACATTTTACAGACACAGTATATTTAACTACTTATCATGTTAGCTAGCCATTCCCCTAACCTTAACCCTTTAACCTAACTTCTAACTCTAAATGTAACTCTAACCTTAACCCTTTAACCTAACTTCTAACTCTAAATGTAACTCTAACCTTAACCCTTTAACCTAACTTCTAACTCTAAATGTAACTCTAACCTTAACCCTTTAACCTAACTTCTAACTCTAAATGTAACTCTAACCTTAACCCTTTAACCTAACTTCTAACTCTAAATGTAACTCTAACCTTAACCCTTTAACCTAACTTCTAACTCTAAATGTAACTCTAACCTTAACCCTTTAACCTAACTTCTAACTCTAAATGTAACTCTAACCTTAACCCCTAACCCTAAACCCTAGAATTGCTAACGTTAACCATTTAGCTAATATTAGCATTAGCCAACTGACCAAATACATGTTGGAATTTGTAACTTATCATACGTTTTTGAATATTTGCAATATATTGCATGAATTGTCATTTGTAACATATTGTACGAAATGGATGATGGACATCCACAAATTAATACAAACCATATGAAATGTAACATACCATGCTAATAGTGTCCCGGATTTACATTTACTATGTTACGAGTACCAACTGTGCTTCAGAGGAATTAACTGTACCTTGCTAGTGGCCTAATTTTGTTCTGTAGGCTACCACAAGTACGTTCACTTCTAAATAGAGAGAAGAGAGGACAGAGAAATACACTGTTTGTTATTTAATGTGGTTTGGGCAATCAATCTCCCTCATTGAGACATCTTCCCCCCCCACACGTTATCCATTGTGAGCCGCTAGCCTTTCACTGATGCTCTCCAGACTCAATGGGTTTGTTTGTTTGTTTGCTGGTGCTCAGCTTGTCTCCAGTTTGTTGTTGGTTCCTTCTGCCATGTGTTTGGGTATGGGTGGTAGAACTACTCAAAGGCTGCACCCCAAATGGCATCCTATTCCCTATGTTGTACAGTACAAAAGTAGAGCTCTGCACAAAAATATTTCACTATCATTATAGGGAATAGGGTGCCATTTAGGACACAAGCCAAAGGTATCTTTGACTGGGGTATGCAGCTGTGTACCTTATTTGTGGCCTCAGGCTTCAGTTATGGAAGGACTTTTGTTGCTTTAGGGGAAGTTTGCAGGACAATGCCTTCACCTTCTTTGCATAATTACTTCCAGACTATCGGCTGTTTTTCCATCTCGTTAAGCTGCATTCCTCTGTCAAGGAACATCAGTGAGTTGATCTTCAGTGAGAGACGTCCTCAACAACCTTTTATGGCCCACTTCAGAGATTCCAACAGATGAGCTTAAAAAATCTGTCCACTGTACCGTCCTCGTCTAACCCTTTGGTGAAATGCTATATTCAATATCTGTGGAAATCTAATCTCCGCTACTGCATACAAAGGAAATGTAATTGTAGGTGCACAAATGTTTGCCATTACGTTCTGCTTATTCTCTCAGGTACAGTACTTTACATATTTTATTCATGTAGGTATGACATAACATGTCTTGGTATGTTTCATATTAGGTAGCCAATGAAACAAAAGCCCAAAACAATATCTCTGAAATGTTTATTTCCCTTCAATTTGCGGTGTGCTGGCTTTGGTATCGTAGAATTGGCTAGTCATTTAACGTATTACAATTGCATGTTTGTTCTGAGTGGCAGGCCTTAAGGGTTTTGTACCGAGTTGTAGAATCTTTCACTCAGGAAGGAACTACATTGGCTTTTTATATCAGGTTGTGGTTACACATGGTTTCTGGCCTTAAGTGGTCAAATACGATTAAGAGTGAAATGCACAGAAGACCTGGGGGTCTGGATTCCCTCTCTAAGCTCCTCTTTGAAAGGCTGCCCATGCCTTCTCTTGGCTGCTGATTACTACAGCACATGTCTCAGGAAGTATATTTTTCTATTACTCCCTGAGTGTTGCTAGTCAAGCACTCGTTCCAAAAGAGAATAGCCACATACCGTAGATGTAATTTGAAGGTAAAAGTGCCTGCCCCAAACCGAAGGTCAAGATTTTTGCCATTATCCATACGCTAGCCAGAAAGAAAAGCAGTTGTTCAGCAGTGCCTGTCAATCTGTCTTTCTCATTCATTGTTTATATTGCTGTGGGGACTTCTGGGGATGCCAGAAGGGTGGTTTCCAATCCTTGTGTGGTACTAGCGTTTAGTGCACGCACCCCGGCTGGACTTGAGTGGCCCTCCAGAGTCTCTTTAGGTTGTCTTATTTAAAGCATATGTTCTTATTCTTGGGTCCTCTGCCTTAGGTGTTCTTACCACTATAAACCACTTCGGAACATTTTCATTAGAGGCTTTTGAATTAGAGGCTTGGTTCTGAGAGCTGCTCCCTACTGGAAGCTTCTTCTCTGACCTGGGTCAGTGCACAGTGGTTATTCTGGTATAAGGACAAGCCTTTCCCCTTGTTTTCACCCGTATCTCACCACGGTAATGGGTGGCAACCTGCTTCTACATCTGGTTTAGCTACATGTCCTTTCAGGAAAGAACTGAGTCAATATTAGTGAAGCCGTAACTCAGTGATATGTTGAACAGTAAGGGATGCTTGTGTGACAGGGCCGTTACTCAAGTGACACACACACACAAATTGATTTGCAGTGAGGCGTACTCAAGTGACACACACACACACACACACACACACGCAAACACTCCAGATATAAGTACTTCAGATAAAAGTACTAGCATCAGGACCAGAAAAGTCTGCTCACCATGTGAACACATTCACAGAAATCTTACTTTATTTATCTGCCAATGAGTGATTTCACCAATTGATTGGAGGAATCAACCAGCTCAACGTCAACAACAAAACTATTAGCCCTATTGCCGGAGAGAGTGTGAACACCACTGTCACTTCTTTCCCCAGGGAGCTCATTTTGGCTGTGATGACTGGCGCAGCTTGTAACCCGATCCTCCTCTTTGAGGGATCGCCCTTGAGTCATTCCATGGCTGGGCACCTGGACACACTAATTCCCCAGCCTAAATCTCCCTGTTCCCTGCCTTTTGTTTTTCTGTTTTGTTCCGTGTTCTGGAGGCCAAGGCAGAACAATCAGCTCTGGAGAAATGGTGCTGGAGTAGTAGAGGTATACATACCTTCAAGTACCTTCAGTTCAACTGATGAAATTTGATTACAGTGGCTGAAACCTGATGCTGTCTGTGTGTCACTCCTCAATCATCATTCCTGACTCTGTAGCAGAGTGCGTCTTTGACCTTTTGGCCTTGCTTGTGCATGACTAACCAGGCAAACTCAAGAAAAAACAGCGTCTGGAACCATTTGCACATCTGGAAAAACTTAACTTAAGTATAAATGAATGGGTGGAACGGATGCCACTTTTCGAGCAAATTCTGTCACCATATGCACAGTACTCTGCTACCAGATGCCAAAGTAGACAAAGGCATCATCATCAGATGATGGAACATACTATATCAATCAGCTTTGACACATTCCACAGTCTCGATTCTCTACATTCACGTCCCTATGGTAATTGGTTTCTGTATGTCACTATGCGTGACATACCATGCATTCACCACGTCTCAGAGCTTTCAGTGCCTCTGCTCAGGTGTAAAAATAAATGCCCAAAGGCATGTTCAAATCCAATAGAGGTGACTGAACACCTTTTGTGTTTAGCTAGAATAAATTAGACAACTGTTTCAACGAGCTGTGATTCATGATACATCGGCACATTGAGAGAGCCCAAAAGGCGAGGCCTTATGTAAATAAATTATTACAAATATGTTTCTTGTTAACAGCTCAATACAATCACACTGACACAGATTACAACTCATACTATATAGCCTACGTTACGCATAAAAAACAAATAAAAGTAAATAACCAATACCATGATGGAAAGCTTTGCTCCCACTACAGTTGGGAAAGAACATGGTCCTTAACTTGAGAGATGACTGACCATTTCAGGTATAAGTCTTCTCTCATACAAAGAACATTGCTGACACCTAATGGACATAAATGAATAATGGCCTGGTTCTGTGTGGGGAGATACTGCTATATAGCTGTACTTTATTCTGCCCCTCAGTTATTACTGTTGGACAGGAAGAGATTGTGGTACTTTGATTAACTTTGATGAAAGGTAAGGTAAGTCTTACAGTGCAATCTAGCAAAGCATCCACTGTGATCAACTGGTTTCAATTGACAGTTTTGGTGCCAGCAGTTCTGGGTGTTGCTTTGGGGATCTTTGCCCTGCCTGGAAAATAATCTGTGGTAAACACTGAATTACATCTATCAAATCATGGAAACGCTAAGGAAAGATTTTAAAACATCTACTGTCATAAAACATTGACTATCTGATATCGTCCTGAGCTAGCGGTGAGAACAATATGCCCTCTGCTGGAGTACAACGCTGCTGTCTTTTTACGCCTACTAAATGAGGTTACAGCTAAGGAGGATGCACTCAGAGGAACCAAAGTGACGCCTACTGGACACAGAACATCGCAAAGATAATGTATTCCTCTCAAAAACGGAACATGACCCCTTAAGTCTGGTGAACTATTGAAGAGAGGAATAACATAAATAATAGTGAATATATCAGTTTGACAGATAAGGATAGTAAACTCAGCAAAAAAAGAAACGATCTCTCACTGTCAACTGTGTTTATTATCAGCAAACTTAACATGTGTAAATATTTGTATGAACATAACAACATTCAACAACTGAGACATAAACTGAACAAGTTCCACAGACACGTGACTAACAGAAAGGGAATAATGTGTCCCTGATCAAAGGGGTTGGGGGGGTCAAAATCAAAAGTATTAAGTATTAAGTACTGCAGAGCATCTCCTCCTCATGGACTGCACCAGATTTGCCAGTTCTTGCTGTGAGATGTTACCCCACTGTTACCCCCCCATTTCTGGGGGGAATGGCCCTAGCCCTCACCTTCCAATCTAAAAGGTCCCAGAGGTGCTCAATGTGATTGAGATCCGGGCTCTTCGCTGGCCATGGCAGAACACTGACATTCCTGTCTTGCAGGAAATCACACACAGATCGGGCAGCATGGCTGGTGGCATTGTCATGCTAGAGGGTCATGTCAGGATGAGACTGCAGGAAGGGTACCACATGAGGGAGGAGGATGTCTTCCCTGTAATGCACAGCATTGAGATTGCCTGCAATGACAACAAGCTCAGTCCAATGATGCTGTGACACACTGCCCCAGACCATGATGGACCGTCCACCTCCAAATCGATCCAGCTCCAGAGTACAGGCCTCGGTATAATGCTCATTCTCACCCTGGTGAGGCAAAACCGCGACTTGTCAGTGAAGAGCACTTTTTGCCAGTTCTGTCTAGTCCAGCGACTGTGGGTTTGTGCACATATGCGAAGTTGTCGGTGATGTCTGGTGAGGACCTGCCTTACAACAGGCCTGCAAGCTCTCAGTCCAGCCTCTCTCAGCCTATTGCGGACAGTCTGAGCACTGATGGAGGGATTGTGCATTCCTGGTGTAACTCGGGCAGTTGTCGTTTCCATCCTGTACCTGTCCCGCAGGTGTGATGTTCGGATGTACCGATACTGTGCAGGTGTTGTTACACGTGGTCTGCCACTGCGAGAACAATCAGCTGTCTTCCTGTAGCGCTGTCTTAGGCGTCTCACAGTACAGACATTGCAATTTATTGCCCTGGCCACATCTGCAGTCCTCATGCCTCCTTGAAGCATGCCTAAGGCACATTCACGCAGATGAGCAGGGACCCTGGGCATCTTTCTTTTGCTGTTTTTCAGAGTCAGTAGAATGTCCTCTTTAGTGTCCTAAGTTTTCATAACTGTGACCATAATTGCCTACCGTCTGTAAGCTGTTAGTGTCTTAGCGACCGTTCCACAGGTACATGTTCATTAATTGTTTATGGTTCATTGATCAAGCATGGGAAACAGTGTTTAAACCCTTTACAATGAAGATCTGTGAAGTTATTTGGATTTTTATGAATTATCTTTGAAAGACAAGGTCCTGAAAAAGGGTTGTTTCTTTTTTTGCTGAGTTTATTTGACAACAACCCTTTTTAAAGGGTTATAAGTAATTCAGGGGAGACAACATATCTTTATTTCAGATGTAAATTATGTATAGATCCCATGTAGATGTTTATAAGGAAATAACCTAAGCTGCACAAGAACCCTAAACTTAGTAATACTTCATTTGAAAGTCTCCTTTCAAATAAGCTGTTTTATAAACATTTTAATTTCGTTCATTGAATTATTAATTATTAATGTACATATTGGTTATGATCAGTAGATTATTACAGGTTTTTGTAATAAACATGCACTGATGTATAAGGCCTAATGTCATTGTCAATATGATACTTTTGCAAACAGTTTACTAGTTTGTTAGCAGGTTTTTGGGGCCTAGTGGTTAGAGCATTGGACCAGTAACAGAAAGGTTGCTGGATTGAATCCCTGAGCTGACAAGGTAAAAATCTGTCGTTCTGCCCCTGAACCAGGCAGTTAACCCACTGTTCCCTGATAGGCCGTCATTGTAAATAAGAATTTGTTCTGAACTGACTTGCCTAGTTAAATAAAGGTTAAATAAAACATTAAACAAATAATCAACAGTGTTGCATTTTTTCCGTTATGGTTTTCATTCAACATTGATCAGTAGACTTGTGGTTTAAAAGAATACAGGCTACACACAATTGACCTCATAATCTGAATCCGTCCTTTGTAATTGATCACTTCATGACTGGGTCAGCAATTAATCATCATTAACCAAATGACTTATGAGATTGGCCCTTTATAGTCCTACAATGCAGTGGTGGAAAAAGTGCCCTTTTGTCATACCTGTCATGACTCAAGTAAAAGTGAAAGTCACACAGTAAAATACCAGTTGAGTAAAAGTCAAAGTATTTGATTTTAAATATACATAGTATCAAAAGTAAATGTAATTGCTAAAATATACTTAAATATCAACAGTAAACGTATAAATCATTTCACATTCCTTATATTAAGCAAACCAGGTGGCACAGTTGTATTGTTATTTTAATTTATGGATAGCCAGGGGCATTCTCCATCCCTCAGACATAATTAATAAACAAAGTGTTTGTGTTTAGTGACTCCGGCAGATCAGAGCCAGTAGCAATAACTAGGGATGTTTTCTAGATAAATCCTGTGTGACTCAGTTGTGAGCATGGCGCTTGCAACGCTAGGTTTGTGGGTTCGAGTCCCACAGGGACCACTATGAAAGTGTATGCAGTTCCTCTGAAGAAGAGTGTCTGTAAATATGTGTGTGAATTGGACCATTGTGTATGTGTATGTACATTTCTGACCCACTGGAATTGTGATACAGTGAATTATAAGTGAAATAATCTCCCTGTAAACAATTGTTGGATACATTTCTTGTGTCATGCACAAAGTAGATGTCCTAACCGACTTGCCAAAAATATAGTATGTTAACAAGAAATTTGTGGAGTGATTGAAAAATGAGTTTTAATGACTCCAACCTAAGTGGATGTAAAGTCCCGACTTCAACTGTATATAAAATTGTAAACTTGCAGAAGGGTGTACCCCTCTGTATATAGTCTCGTTATTGTTCTTTTACTGCTGCTCTTTAATTATTTGTTACTTTTATTTTTAACTGCTTTGTTGGTTAGGGGCTCGTAAATGAGCGTTTCACTGTAAGGTATTCGGCGGCATTTGACTAATACAATTTGATTTGATTTGATTATTATATTACCGTAATTACGTTCGGTCCAGAGAGCATCATGCATTTGTGAAGGTTGGATCATGTAACATAATATACCCAAATGTATTTCTTCCTCCAAGACGTGTCGAACTCATTCTGTACAGAATATTCCAGTTTAACTGGCTTCGGAGAAATGTCAAGTACAGACTAGTTCCAATAGGAATTTAGTCATGTCCACAGATAGTGTCAACATGTAGTTTGATGCACTCGGCAGGCCTTCTGTTTTATAATACATAACTTTGGTAATAAGGATCTGCCTACTAGGTGCAACATGATAGCCCTTATTTTATGGTTGCCAACAGTAGCCAAGATATATGGCTCTGATTTAGCCTACTGTTGTAATGCAAAGACAACGGTTTGAGCTGAGGGGTCCCAGAATGATGTGCGCATTTCGTAGAAGGTTTTTGACCAGGGTCTGTACGTGGCAGAGAAAAAATCTCTGCAGATCACTAACTCGGGCGTCTACAATAGATTTGCACATACTGTTAAAGGTGTAGGATTATTTTACAATCACAAGGGAACGAAAAGGTAAGCGTACATATGCATACTGTCATATCTATTTTTAAATCTGTGTGTTGCACAGAGGAGCGCAGCATGTAATTCCTGTAACATGATGTGTAGGCCTATTGTTGTCAATAACAACTGACCCCTTTTTTTGGACATACTTGTTGCTAAACCTGAGATTTCCGCAAAATAATTGAATGAACTCGTGAATTGAGTAGGCCTTATACTGGCGTGCTCTTTTTTGCGCATTCGCTTGCTTTACATGCCTTGTTGGCAACTGTAGCTGCAGCAACAACATATCAACACTGACAGAAAGTTTTGGAAGGTTTAGCCAACATTACAGAATTCCATTATAACTTCAGGGTTTTGAGGGGTAGGTAGGCAATATGTATTTAGAACGTAACATTGGCAGTCACCTTTCTCTCAACTGTTTTTATGATATTATTTTTTTCTAAAAACTTTTTCACAAGAAAGACCCTGATGTGTTCAAACGGGGATTTATAGAATAGTCGCCGTCTTGGCTGACGTCTCAGGCATTGTAACGGAGTAAAGTACTGTAGCAGACGTCAGTTCAACGTCTAGATTTGTTGTCAGCTAACGTGAATTCAATGTGAAAAAGAAATATGAAATGCCCTTACATTGATTACTTTTTGCAAATCCAGTCAGTTTTCCATGTTGGTTCAATGACATCACATAGATCATTTTGGTTGAAAGACATGGACACAACGTTGATTCAACCAGTTTTTGCCCAGTGGGAAGACTGAGTGAAAAGGGTCAATACCTTTGGGATATCTTTATCAGTATATTTCTGACATTTTATTACGCGAAAGGAGTAGACGTACTCCAGATAAGCATGTCCTTAATTTCATAATACAGAGCTAGAATATTCTCTGTAATGGGACAGCTTCTACATGCATCCAATCTGGATTTGAATTATCCTTGCTACCAAATGGATCCAGGGAGATTTGGAGTGATATAGGTTCAAGACACGCGCCTGATGCATATTAGTAGAATATTCTAACTCCGGAAAGGGTATGTGTCAACATGCCGACATGTCTAAGCCTTTATACTCAGGCATGAACGAATCCACATATTTTCAGAAATGTATCATATCTGTAATCATTACCTGACCTGATTTATTTCAATAGATATCCTTACATGATATGTGAATCAATGTGGATCATGGATATTTTAATCTTTCATCATTGTATGTCTGATCGAAAATAGGCTAAATCTGATTTTATGAAATGTAAAATAATTTGTGTGATGGACGTTGTTCAGGCACCGGAAATCAACGCACTTCTTGACATGAAGGTGACATCTGAGCATACATTGCATCATTTTCAGTAGTAGGCTATACAAGGCACAAAAAGGCAACCTATTTCATCCAAGTTGCTACTTCCAAAGCGCATCTGGTTTTTCTATTTAAATAAATGCAGCATAGCAAATCCAGAGTTCCAATCCCAACACTAGAAAAAAATGCCTCGAACGTAAAATATCGTTATTAACCGGTTCCCATGCTTCTAAAATAACGGTTATGTTTCGGAACAGTATGGATCCCTTTCTTTTCAGTTTCAGTTCGTAGAAAAATAACATTATTTTCCGGTTTTCGGTTCTGTTCCCTGAACCGGTACCAACCTCTGCTAGTTACCACTTCATTTAAGGTTAGGCATAAGCTTGACAGTGTTGTCACGCCTTGGTCTTAGTATTTTGTGTTTTCTTTAATTATTTGGTCAGGCCAGGGTGTGACATGGGTTATTGTGGTGTGTTTTTGTCTTAGGGGTTTTGTGGGGTGTCTACGTAGTCTATGGCTGCCTGAGGCGGTTCTCAATCAGAGTCAGGTGATTATCGTTGTCTCTGATTGGGAACCATATTTAGGCAGCCATATTCTGTGAGTGTTTTCGTGGGTGATTGTTCCTGTCTTTGTGTTTGCACCAGATAGGGCTGTTTCGGTTTTCATTATTTCATTTCGTTAGTTTTGTAGTTTCTGTATGTATAGGTTTTCCTTCATTAAAATATATCACGAATCATCATCACGCTGCATTTTGGTCCGATCCTTGTTCTACCTCTTCATCAGAGGAGGAGATAGAAGAGAGCCGTTACAAGTGTGCTTTAGGTTAGGTTTAAAATCCGATTGTAAGAAGGGCAATTCTAGAAATAGCCGGGTTTAGAATTTTGTGGCTGGGGTAAATATTATAGTGTCATAAAGATTTATATGGATTTAATATTTGTTAAATTATTGAGCATGTCCTCAACTCAAATAAACATCACATTGTCCTTATTTAGCATATCCAAATCATGAGAAAATATCCTATGTAGGCCTACTGTTAGTACTTGTCAACGTATATAGAGAAAATAAGATGTCCACATAGACCTATCTAATGAGTCCTTATCTGGCCATACCATGTATGATATCCGGGGGGGAATTTAAAAATGATATGTTCATGAAAGAAAAATATGGATTTCATATTTGTCATTATTGAGCATGTGATGAACACTCAGAAAATATTCAGAAAGCATACTTATTTTCAGCATATCAAAAAGAATCGCAAGATCCAGATATGGACCAAGACATGCATATCTTGACTCAATATAGCTTCTTATCTTGAATATACAGTGGATATTTGTCAACATGAAGAGGGAAAATAGGATGTTACACATCTCTGGATATCAAATGAGTCCATAGCCGGCCATAGGAAAGTGCCATGTGTGATATTTGGACTACTCTCCAAATTATATATATTCCAAAATCAAGGGCATTATTTTGGAGTTGGCCTCCCACTTTGCTGCTATAACAGCTTCCACTCTTCTGGGAAGGCTTTCACTAGATGTTGGAACGATGCTGTGCGGACTTGCTTCCATTCAGTGAGGTCGGGCACTAATGTACGGTGATCCGGCCTGGCTTGCAGTCGGCGTTCCAATTCATCCCCAAATGTGTTCGATGGGGTTGAGGTCAGGGCTCTGTGCAGACCAGTCACGTTCTTCCGCACCGATCTTAACAAACCAAACGCCCTTCTTCCTTGTTCTCACCCTCGAATGCAGGCTATGTTACTGTGTACTGTCTATCCGAGATTGCTAAATAAATAGCTACAATGGCTGCTTCTGATGATTCTTCTTTCCAAGATAAGCTGGATGATGAAACATTTTTAGATTGTCTTTCACATAGGAACATACAGCCTAATTAATTTGAGCTGGAATAAACTGAAAAGGATTTCAGACAGCGAGGAAAAATAATTGCGAGACCAGCAAGCAGAGTCACCAGCCCAGACCAGCTGGACCAGGAATTGTTTTGCTGTCTGCAGCTAGCAATATAAGGTATATTTTAAACTAAGCAGTGTTGTAGAGTACAACTTGGTGATTGTTTTGAACACAAGGGACATGCTAGTACCACTACAAACCAAGCTATTAAAGTTAACCTAGCTGTGTTTGCTATACCTAAAATATACTGTAGTCTAATGGTATAGGTAATTAGCTAACTAACCTAGCTAGCCTCAGTGCCTCACATTAGGAGCAAAGCTCGAGTATAGGTAGCTGTGTCCTGGACTGGTCTCGGAGTAATGGCTGTGTTGAAAGGAGTGGGTGTGTCAAAAGTTAGCACTTGCCATTCTTAGATTGTGGGCTCTGCGTCTCGTTCCATATCTCACCCTATGAACCGGAGCAGTGCGGTGTCGGAAGGCAGCAGACAAATCAGATAAACATGGCTTTGATGTCTCCACTGATGGCTGCGGAGTCCTGCCAGAACCGGAGAAGGACACCGAGCAAGAAAGGACCAAAGGTTGGTCCAGGCAGCAGATAGTCATTTAGGCTTTGACCAGCATCCTGGAATGAACAGTTGAATACAAATCGGTACTTACCATATTATCCAGCAATACCAATGGGGAGGGAGATACCAGGATTCACTGGGTGGGTTTCCCTCTTCATGAGCAGTCACTTTGGTGACATTCTGCCTTCACAAGGTTATGAATCTCCCATTTATGAACTTCAGCAAGCTCAGGGTTCTTCAGTAGTCACCATTCTGTCCCACGGAGTAGTGGAAGTACAGCCCGTGTTGTGATTGACAGAAGAGGATGGTTGGGCACCTCTGAACTGTTTGTTCCTCTCCAGGACGGATGAGACTATCCGTGCCTCCTCCAATGTTGTTCTTGCTTGATGCTGCTGCTGTGCCAGGTCTTTGACAATTCCTGTTCCTGTATAGCTTTACGGGCCTGCACGTCCAATAGGTGACATCGTTCCTCCTCAATTTCCTCCAACGCTAGTAGTTTCATTCTCTCTTGTAGGACAGCGGTCTGTGAATCTAGTGAATGGAGGCTGGCAGGGCCACTTCCAAAGGGGGTATCCACTGGTCAAACTCTCACTCCGTCTTGAGTCACTCCATCTAAAGTGCCTCAATGATTTCCCATGACTTGAGGGTTGAGCGGACCCCACCTTGGAGAGCTGGTCGAACTGTGCTGTGGGAGTTCCCTCTTCCATGGGTTCTCCCAGTAGACCACCCTCTTGTTCCTAAGCTGTTTCCGGTCTTTAGCTTGGACGGGATGTTTGATGGCTGAAACAAACAGTTTTATGCATCACTGCTTTGAGCCTTCATGATGAGATGGCAAGATGGTGCCGACAGATAGGGCAGCTCTGCTTCTAGCTCCTAAGCAACTTTGCAGTATTTCATTTTTTTATGTGTTAATTCTTACATTATTAGCCCAGGAAATGTTTTGTGTTATTACATACGGCTGGAAAGATCGTTTGGATATCAGAGCGGCGGTAACTCGCCAGCATTATGAACGGGAATACAACTTTCCCGAATTGGATCCTTTGTTCGTTCCCCCCAGGACAATTGAACTGTTTCCAGAGGCTGATCCAAAACACTGCTGGCGGCGGAGAAGAGGTATTCAGAATGGACTGCCAACCATATTACCTCCCAAAAGAATTCCCGTTTATTCCCTCTCAAGCCGATACCATAACGGCCCTCAAAAAACTTCACTGGACTTTCTGCAAACTGGAAACCACATAGCCTTAAGCCGCATTTATTGTAGCTGGAACAGTTTTTTTCCCCACTAATATTTATATATTCCATACTTTTAGGTTTGTGTGTATTGTGTGAATTGTTAGATATTACTGCACTGTTGGAGCTAGAAACACAAGCGTTTCACTACACCCACAATAACATCTGCTTACCATGTGAATGTAACCAATAACAGTTGATTTAGTGGGCTTGCTCTTTGGTAGGAGAAACTTCCTCACATAATCCTTCAAATAACCTGATAGTTGTCTGCTCGTTTGTTGCCTGGTTCTCCTGGTGATGCTGGTAGTTGAGGATGAATCCTTCTTCGGTGCTTTAGGCTTAGCTCCTGAATCTTTTTTATTCTTTCCAGGACTTTAGCCTCAGCTGCTATTTCCTCATCTTTCCTCCCTTCCAGTGGAGACAATTCTTCCTTCTCCTCCTACATTTCCTTTTCACCTGTCTTTGGTTCAGTCATCGTCTAGCTAGGTGGACCATTGAAAGATTCTTGGAATCTGTGTGTGTAGCCAGACAGGTGGGATGACTGACAATGGTGAAGGGGAACAGATAGTCATGGGTCAGGTGACAGAGGAATGGAGGAGCCTGAGGCAGGAAATCCTTTAACCACAAAGTGGTATATTAACTGGATAGTTTTTTTTTGTCTGCTCCATAACAATAATAACAGAATAACGTGTCAAATCGTAATTAGTCATTCTCATTATTAAAATTATAGTGGCTAAATTGTCCAATATAATTGTCCCAATACAATTTACATTCTAATCCTTTAGCCACAATGGAGATTGGATTTGTATGCGTGAAGACTAACATTTCCCCAATGTCCAGAGTTTGATAATCCATTTATTTGTTGTTCTTCAGGATACAAAAAATGTTAAGATTATACCAAAACAAATTCTGATCATTAAAACTAAAGAAACAAACATCACGGTTAACATGGGCTGGTGTGGTCAAAAGGCTATGCTGCCATTCCAGTCACTCCCAGTAGGCTATGGAGCATGTATTCCTTTTATTAACTGTATTCTCCATTGGCCTGTAGAGGTGATACACACACTTGACAGGGGATTAATGGCAAACATACTTTGCATCATGAATTGGAAACAGGTCATATTGTATATTTTTATATTTGGCTCTTATACACCGGCCCCAAATGTATTTGGTGTGAAATCAAAAACAATTATTTACTTAACTTGGAGCTTTCCTTTTAGACTGCACCTTCTTGCAGTAGGCAGATATTGGTCTTTCTATAATGTTGTTTTTTGTCTTCAGGCGTACTGCACTGACTAACCCCTTGGAATCAGGCTTGGCCTCAAGAACCTTTCCATGTACCCATGCACTAAGTGGTGCCGTGGGGTCCATGACCAGAACCACATCTCCTTCACAGAAGCTGCATCTTCACTTTACCCCACTTTTGTCTTTCCTGTAAGAATGGCAGGTACTCCTGTGTCCATCTCTTCCAAAATGTACAGACTCAGTGAACATAGCCTTGCTATTGAGAGAGGCCGCCATAGGCAGACCTGGCTCTCAAGAGAAGACAGGCTATGTGCACACTGCTCATGAGGTGGAAACTGAGCCTCACTTCCTAACCTCCTGCCAAATGTATGACCATATTAGAGAGAGATATTTTCCTCAGATTACACAGACCCACAAAGAATTTAAAAAACTAATCCAATTGTGATCAACTCCAATATCTATTGGGTGAAATACCACAGTGTGCCGTCACAGCAGCAAGATGTTTGACCTGTTGCCACAAGAAAAGGGCAAACAGTGAAGAACAAACACCATTGTAAATATAACCTGTATTTGTTTATTTATTTTACCTTTTGTATTTTTTTTATTTTCACATTGTTATAACACTGTACATAGACATAATATGACGTGTCTTTTATTATTTTGGAACATCTGTGAGTGTGATATTTACTGCACATTTTTTGTTTATTTCACTTTTGTTTAATTCTTTTACATATACCATCACATGGGTGTGATCATTCTACAGTGGTCCCTGTAGCGTAAGATCACGGAACGCTTATTTAGAACGGCCAGTTTCGAATGGCGCAACAATCAGCATTTGAGCTGGCCACACTGTTTTTTCAGAAACATTTTGCACAAACACAGTCCTTACAAAGTTATGTCCAGAATGTGAGCAGTTTAGTTTTGGATGCAATGTTCAGACATTTGCAGAAGTATCTACAGCATAGCACAATCATCCAAACCGGAAAAATGTAGGCTACATTTGTCCTAGCGCTAACTGAGGAAAGATTGACTAAACACAAGCCGGTCATATTTGTACAACTCTCAGCTGTCATAGACTACAAAATGAATTAGCTAATAGAAATTACTATTTATAATTAATCACATCACGGGTGAGCTCACCATTGATCGAAATAATTGAGTAAAACACTCTCTAGAAATCTAAAGTAATCCGATGATGGGTAGTTTCTGCAGTTTCTGCGCGCTGCCATGCTTTTTGTTCTCTCACAGAAACCAAAGATCTGTTGGTCTGTTTATGGTATGCATGTTGAAGGGGGTGTGTCGTTTACCTTCGTTCACATCCCACCATTCACTTTCTGAAGTTTTCAAAATATTAGTGAACCCTTACTCACTTACCTCATTTATAACATCTTTGGTCCGACAACCCAGAATGCATTGCATGTCAACAAACATGGCTCCACACACAGCTGGAATCAGCTTAGTTCATCATAATCAGTACAACCTTCAAAAAAGTATTTTACACACATAATATGTAACCATTACAATCTATGCAAGAATCAGAATGAGTGATTAGTCACCGGTAATTGAAAACATGTGAATAAAACCGTAAATATATAAGTACAGTGGGGCAAAAAAGTATTTAGTCAGCCACCAATTAATTGTGCAAGTTCTCCCACTTAAAAAGATGAGAGAGGCCTGTAATTTTCATCATAGGTACACTTCAACTATGACAGACAAAATGAGAGAAAAAAAATCCAGAAAATCACATTGTAAGATTTTTAATGAATTTGGATTGTGACTGTTTGAGGTTGTGGACAGGTGTCTTTTATACTGATAACAAGTTCAAACAGGTTCCATTAATACAGGTAACGAGTGGAGGACAGAGGAGCCTCTTAAAGAAGAAGTTACAGGTCTGTGAGAGCCAGAAATCTTGCTTGCTTGTTATTGACCAAATACTTATTTTCCACCATAATCTGAAAATAAATTCATAAAAAATCCTACAAAATCATTTTGTCTGTCATAGTTGAAGTGTGCCTATGATGAAAATTACAGGCCTCTCTCATATTTTTAAGTGGGAGAACTTGCACAATTGGTGGCTGACTAAATAGTTTTTTGCCCCACTGTACTTATATATTTACAGTTTTATTCACATGTTTTCAATTACCGGTGACTAATCACTCATTCTGATTCTTGCAGAAATTGCTGTAATTACCACACAAAACATTTTCTGATAGTGATTTATTGATATAAGTGGCACGTGCCGGGCAGTCATTCACGTAAGCTCTCACTCCCACTCTGAGCCATTCAATGTTGTTGTTTATGTATGTAGCTAGTGAGCTAAGCTGTAGCATGAGCAATCTCTTTCAAAAGGAGACAACTCACAAATGTTGATATTCTGGATATTTTTTTAAATTCTGAATTTTGAAACTCAGGACTCAGATTCTGACAGTGAGGAGCTGCCTCCCCAACCTTGTAGTCATTGAGGACCCTGAATCTGAGGACTCCTTGTCCACTGATGAAGTCCCAGGTCCCTTTGAAGATGCTGGTGGTGATGGAGGCAGACCGACAGTGGATAAAGTACAGGAGTTCTGTGGTCGCTGGAAGCTCGCCAGCCATTTCACCCCTCCTGGCCCTGCTGTTTGCTTTGATGAGTCCCAGTCTGGAGTGGAACACCCCTTGCCATTTCCATCTGCGACAGAGTGCTTCAAGTTGTTTCTGACAGAGGAGCTGGTGGGAGACATAGTAGAGGAGACCAATCGCTATGCCTTGGAGCTACAGGAGAAGAGGGAGCAAGGCATGAGGGGGAAACTTGCTAAATGGGTGACAACCACAATTAGTGAAATGTATACTTTCCTGGTGACAGTCCTTCTCATGGGGATAGTAAAGAAGAACTCCCTAAGAGAATACTGGAGCACAGATCCTATGTTTGCAACTCCCTGCTTTGCCTCCCTCTATTCCCAAGAACACTTCCTAGTTCTGCTGCGATGCCTGCATTTCGTCAACAATGCTACTGCCATCCTAAATGACCCATTATCCAAAATAAGAAATGTTCTTACCAGCCTGACATCAGCATTTGGTCAGGTCTTTGTGCCATACAAGAACCTATGCATTGATGAGTACCTGATGTTAGGGAAAGGTAGGCTGGCGATCCGTAAATATATTCCCTCCAAAAGGCACAGGTTTGGAGTCAAGTTCTTTGTCATGTGTGACGTGAAGACAGGATTTGTCCAGGACATTGTAGCTTACACAAGGTCCACCACTGACATCCAACATTATGAGGGGCTTGGGGTGTCTGGGTCAGTGGTGATGACCACGCTGGCTCCTCATCTCAGCAATGGACACACTTTGTGTGTGGACAATTGTTACAGCAGTCCCACACTCTTCCAGCATCTGCTCTTCAACAGCACAGGGGCCTGTGGCACAGTCAGGTCGAACAGGAAGGGGATGCCGGCATTCGGAGGCAGGAAGATACAGAGAGGAGGTGGAGTTCAAGGAGAACGGTCAACAGCTGGCAGTAAAGTGGCATGACAAACTAGACGTCCATGTCCTCTCCACTGTCCATACATCAACCATGTTGGCCACAGAGAAGGTGGACCACCTGACGGGAGAGAGAAAAATCAAACCAGACTTTGTGCTTGACTATAACCTCAACACGGGGGCAGTGGATAAGGTGGACATGATACACAGCTTTGTGGGACGGACTTGGAAAACGACCAAGTGGTATAAGAAGATATTTTTCCATCTGATCGCTGCTGCCCTCAATGGCCACATAGTTCACCGCCAACTAGCAGGTGAGATGATTACTGAACATGGTATTTTTTGTAAAGCGACATACAGTTCACATTCAAATCACATACAGAAACTATTAACGCAATAAGTCACTTACTTTGATAGAAACGCAGCTTGGATTTGAACCAGTGTGTTTGTAGGGACACCTCTAGCACTGAGATGCTGTGCCTTAGACCGCTGTACTACTTGGGAGCCAAGGCCAGGGTAGCTTTAAAATACAACACAAGCTAATACTTCTATGATGCTATTAGCATTGTTTTACAGAGCTAATAGAATAATGTAGCTAGCTACATAAGCACGATTTGAAAATAATACCATAAAGGTTATGAAATGAGTAACGTTACCTCGCGTGTCCATGGTTATAAGGAATATACACAAATATACTATGCTCCATACATACAGTGAGCTACAGTAGAAATGACAAAGAAACTATTGTAATATTACGTTATTATAATATAATAAAAACTAAGGCACTTACTTTGACAGAAACGCACACATTTCCAAAGTTGTTATTGGTAATGAAAACAATGACTGCGATGCGGGCAACAGACGGAACATTTGAACACGTGTTCAGATCCTATTCTGATGGGACATGTGCAAGTGTCTGCAGACTGGAACTGCGCAAATTGTTCAATTTGATTAAATGTACTGTTGCGTAACAATCACATTCCGGAAAGGAGAGAACGTTCTAACATCACGTGCATAAAAAAAACTCACGCTGGGGCGACCGTTAGAGATATTTGGAACATGAAAGGTTAAGATTTATTTCACTTGCTTTGGCAAAGTAAACATATGTTTCCCATGCCAATGAAGCCCATTGAATTGCGGGATAAAGGAAGAGGAGAGTGAAGAGGGAGATGAGAGTGGAGGGAGAAGAGGAGGGAGAGGGAGAGCACACCCAAGAGGGGAGCCTACGTTTCCATAGATTGTCTCTGCCCCAAGTTCCAGCATTCACCCTTGTACCACACCGCCTGGGCCTAAAGTGACAGAGGCAGGAGTTTTGGAGTTGTTTTTAAAAGTGGTAGTAATTTATATCTGTTCCTGTGTTTGTAATGAATTACAACAGGAAAATGGGTGGGGTTGACCAACTGAGGAGCTATTTACAAGGATGCAAAGGTGGAAAATGGTGGAAGTATGTGTTTTGGGGGATGCTCAACATGGCCGTCGTAAATGTGTACATTGTGTGGGAGACCCCTGCAAAGGCCCGCTACCAGAAACCGCAGGCGCTGGTCCCTGAAGGCATTCAAATGCAGCTTGTGCATTCACTTTGATGTGGCAGAAAGAGGGGAAGCAAAAGTGTGGTAACAGGGTGTGTGGACCGAGTTGTAGCTCATTTGAAAGCAGGTGAAGTTTTGTAAAGGGTTGCGTCAATCGAATCTGGTATCAGGATAAATATTACACTGAGTCACCGATTGTATACTATGTTTTTTTTATTAGCTAATCAATAAATGGTCAATGCAATTTTTGTATATACATACGGGTCTGCTGTAACACCACGCAGGGTAGAACGGAGAACTGGCCAACACCCTAAAGATATCTTCTTTAAATACTCTGACAGTAGTAGTTCCTGCTTCCGAGCTGGCCTGTCAGAGTAGAGATCAAGTGTGGTTTAAACTTACTCAACCTATGTTGATTGTTGGCGCCCGAGCTGGTCCCAGCCTCCGGGCGCTCCCATTGACAGGTGTAGTTGTTGCTGGGCAGAATATCTATGCGCTCATACCCTAAATACCGTTATCTCACATCTGGTTCTTGTTACTACTAAGTTTGAGTTCTAACAAAAGACAGTCTGTTTAACTGCCTACGTTCTGTACGTGTCTCCCACAACTCATGGTAGCTGCCTACACCTCAAGGCCAGCCACAGCCTTTCCGCTAGTCACACCATATATCGCAAAATGTTGCTTTTAACATACACAGACACCCTCATGATAGGCCAAGCATATTTTCAATCCTCACAGTTTGAAGGGTGCAAGAGAGGGTGTGTGGTGTGCATTCGGAGTGGACGCAGGGCAAAGTCTGGGAGATGTGTAGAAACCTTTGTGCACTCTGTGTTCTGTGCCACTTTACAGGATGGGGCCGTGCTTCCAGAAGTTCCATGACATGTTGTCGGCTAAATGCAAACACTAAAGTGACTGTGTGAAATATGAATTTGTCCTACAAATATTTGGTCTCTGACCAGTTGTTGTGTTTTGTTTTGTATCTTCTCTCTTTATTCGGTCTCTATGTAATACTCTAATTGCATTCACTGAATTGTTGTCAAAGAAGGCTATTATTATAACATTTTGTGTCAGGCCTAGTCTGTACAAAATCTTATTGAGAGAGGTTACCTACATTTTGAAATAGTATTTAGCATATTTACATTAAGAATCATTGTCAATCAAATAGCCTGCGTTGTGTGGGTTTTGAAATACTTTCTGAATATTGTCCTTTGGTCACATTAAACATTTATAAATAATAATATATTCTACTTTTTGAGTGAGTAATTTAGTCAAATTTACAAATTTCAATACACCAGGGTTTTTTGTTGTTGCGTGTTAATAATTTTTCAATAGTGAGTGAATACAAAATGGAAGACAGAATTACTGTTATTCCTATTAACATGAATGTGGTGTTCATGAGATTTTAGCTTAATTAAATTGATTTACATATGGTGTTTCTATTCAAAGAAAAAAGTAATATTTTCAGTAGCCAATCTATTGCCTGCCTAAAACATAATTTAATACATTTTAAGTCCTTCAAAATATAAACTACATATCTTGATGGTAGAATATAAACTAGATATTGGCTACTGTTTGTGGGGTCACAGTAATTCAAAGAATAGTGATAAAGGATATAAAAAATGCTCGGCAGAGCATGCCCAGAGTGAAATTGGAGCGAAGAGACCATTTTTTAAATCTGCTGAAATTATGCTCTGCTCCTCGCTCCACACTCGCCCACCTACATGCTCTGGCATTCAAAAGCAGCCAACTCATGTCAATGAATAGAATCAGTGAGGTAATGGTTGCTGCAGCCATTCAAAGGTCTGACAAGCTGCGAAACAAAAGATGCCTATATAGACAAAACAACAATTAAGTCATTCAAACGACTTAGTATCTTGGTTGAACAATTCATTATCTAATTTGAACAATTTAGTTTAAAAATAAATAAATACTTTTTATTTTTACTAAGTTGCTCAAACCAGATACTAACTAAATAATTCCTAGAGTCTAAGTGACTTTTTTTTTTTTGCCTTGGGCTTCAGGGCTTCCATAAGAAAGTTCAGTGAATCCTCCTCTTTTAACAGTGGCCATCAAAAAAAGCTTTCAAAGGTGTTTTTTCTCTCGACTGCATTCATAATGTTATAGGCTACAATAACTGAGCATGCATATTTCTCTCCCTATTCGGCACTCGCAATTTGAATACACCTCGAGAGGAATATTATTTTCTCGCACAGAATGTGACAGGCTGAACAATTGAATAGGTCAACTATTCTACTATGGAGTTTTCTGACTCCGCTGTTGCTTACTCGTGTTGTTGGCTGTGGAAATTTTTGTGTGGACAACATTTGAAATGTTTTTAGCTCTGCCTGGCTCTCATTTGGATCATACGTACCAGGTCCTGGACGAAGTTAACCCCTGGGGTTTACTGGATCTCAGCTCATAATAAATACTGGAAAGGTCACTCACTACCCTATCCTGCTCTGGAATGGTTCAGAGCTGTGTTCTTGTCAACTCAAGTAACACCTAGAAAATGTGAAAAAATATGACAAATTTGACCGGTGTGCTGCAGAGATGGAAGGGAGCAATCAGTCCCTGTTGGGACCTCCTTAGGTGAAAGGGGTTGTGGGATGTATGTTCTAGCAGTGTGTTGTGAGGAATGAGTTAACATTAGGCTATGACAGAAATCTGGAAAGGTGAAGTCTGAGGCTTGGGTGGGTTGTCTCTGCATTATCTCAGCCTGGGGAGGGTGTGTGTTTGTGCATGATCATGCCCTTTTATCCAGCTTCACCTGATTCACTTAAGCTGATGATATATTTCTACACAACAGTTTCACTGTGAGTTCATCCGAGGCCAATGTTAAGTTGAAAGAAATATGATACAGTATAAGCCTGTTTGTATTAATGCAAAATGTACTGTAGTATTTTCACTTTTCACTACTGGAATCTGACTGGCCATAGACAACCATTGCTTGTACAAGCCAGATGCTCTTCCATGGAACTTCTTTCAGCTGAGCTTCAACAGTATTAGAACATGCCCCAGATGGAGGCATCTGCTGAGTAAACTTTTACTGTGTCCTCCAAAGTAAGCTCCTACTGCACACGTTGTCCTCTGTCCTTTCAATACCAATGGTGGCAATAATGACATCATATTCTTTGTAGCGGTGGCAAGGCAACAGTTTAGCAGCAGCTGCTAAATATAGGGGGAAACCCTGCCAATGGTCAGAACTGCAGGACTAACCCATGACTAGCAAAACTCGGTGTGGGAGGTCAGAAGAACTCGAGGCGTGGTGATGCGTGGGATGATGGTGCTGAATTCACAGTGCACAGTATTCAGTTAGTCAGCAATTCCACATCTTCACACTAGTTCGGACATTTGGTCAATACCATTTAGTAATGGTAAGCTGCTCTCTAACCAAATATCTGCCTTTATCATCAATGTATCAAATTCCACAATTGCTTTACCTTTTTGCATTTAAAAAAAGACTGCCACAGTCAGCTACGTAGTACTTTAGCTCTTCTTCTGTTCCTCCTCCTCCCCTTTCTCATAGCATCTGTCATTGTCCCGGAAGGATCTCTTTTTCTGGGAAGTGCCTGTTTCCATCCATTTCTCACAAAAAATAATGTTGGACTCATCTGGAAAGGCTCAAGGGATTGGTTTTATTTAGATAAAAAAAAGTACGATTTGCCAAAACATAGCATTTTCCACACATATAAATCTATCCATACATTCTGCTCTCCACTGTCAGTGTAAACAATTTGAAGCGTAATGTAGGACTAGTGACAAATATTTAAGAATGTTTAAATCTATTGTCAAAACTTTGTAAAAACCTGACACGGTCACTTAGCAATTAGGCCAGTCTTATTCTTCTCCAGATGCTTAGTATGCTTCAAATGAGGTCGTTTTGACAGTTGGGTATCTATCATACTGTGTTTCAGCAGGTCGTTGGCGATAATCCAAAATTAGAGTTGGATTAAGGAGAAGCTAGGAGTACAGTGGTTCAGACAGAGTGTGAAGTGAGCTGTGCTTATTTAGACAGACCTGCGGGTAAACAGTCCTCACTGAGGAATGTTGTGGTGAAGCAGCTGGGGAGAGTTTAGACACTCTGTGCAATGCTACTTCACGCCCTGTATAACCTCACTGTAAACTCCCTCTCTGAACTATGTAATGTGTGTCTATGTCAACAGTATTTGGGATTTTATACAGGAAAGAGAAAGCGGAAAAGGTTGTTTTGTCTTTGGTCGAAAGACTACTTCTATCAATCAAGTACTGTAATGTATCTGTATGTGTGAGCCAGACAGGTTTACAGACAGATGTGACTGCTTTCTAATAATACACTCTGCCCTGTCCCCTAACCCAGACATACAGTAGTTGGTAACCAGACCTTTTCCATTGAACATTTTAAGTAATTTAGCAGACACTCTTATCCAGAGTGACTTACAGGTGCAATTAATGTTAAGTGCCTTGCTCAAGGGCACATCGACAGATTTTTTTACCTAGTCGGCTCGGGGTTTGAACCACCGACTTTTCGCTTACTGGCCCAATGCTCTTAACCGCTAGGCTACCCGCCGCCTTTTAGCAGGGAATTTGTGAGTCTTCTCACAATGCTCTGCTACAGATGTAGGATCTTAATTTGAGTCAGTTTGCTACAGCAGGAAAATCATCCTGCAGCAACAGGAAATGTGAATCATACGGATTATAATGAACAAAAATTGTTATAGGGGTTGACCAATTTTTCGTAAGGGGAAAATCAAGTCTTGAGATTTCGAAGTGGACTCTTTTTAAACCTCAAATACACTGCAAGTTAAAAAATGTCCTGCGCTGCAAGAAAGTTCTCCTGCAACAGGGTGAACAAATTAAGATCCTATGATCAATGAAAATACTGATTTATAGATTCACCCTATGAGTCATCATTTCTCATCAGTCATGTGGCGGCCCAGCCCTCGGTTTTGCTTTTGCAGCCATTTTTAGACTCGGATGACAAACCACCAGACCGCACAGGGACTCCCAGCTGGTGGGTAATGGCTAACAGAATAGTAAAAAGCCTGTTGGAAACTATGAACACACAGCACCGCAAGCTTTTTCATAATGAAGACATTGCCTGTTTTTTAAAAATTGTTTCAACATCACATCTCTGATAGTACGGTAGCCAGTGTGGATCATTTAAAATGGATATGACCGACTGACTTGCCTGTCTTAATTGCCCATGAGAGGATACATAAAGTTGTATTGAATTAAATCTAATGACTAATTGATGTGATTGTATGATGTCATTGCAGGTCTTATCTACCAGTACAATGAGGAAACACCTGTCTCTCCCAGCCCTGGCTCTGGTTTGCTGCTGCTTCTGGGGCATTCAGGCTGAAGTCTACACCTCTATAGGTAAACATACACTAACATTCAAAAGTTTGGGGTCACTTAGAAATGTCCTTGTTTTCCATGAAAACAGACATGAAATTAGTTGCAAAATGAATAGGAAATATATTCAAGATGTTGACAAGGTTATAAATAATGATTAAAACATTTTTTTTAAATAATAATTGTGTCCTTCAAACTGCTTTTGTCAAAAAATCCTCAATTTGTAGCAATTACAGCCTTGCAGACCTTTGGCATTCTCGTTGTCAATTTGTTGAGGTAATCTGAAGAGATTTCACCCTGTGCTTCCTGAAGCCCCTCCCACAAGTTGGATTGGCTTGATAGGCAAACTGCTCCCACAACAGCTCAATAGGGTTTAGATCCGGTGACTGCTGGCCACTCCATTATAGACAGAATACCAGCTGACTGCTTCTTCCCTAAATAGTTATTGCATAGTTTGGTACTATTCTTTGGGTCATTGTCCTGTTGGAGGAGGAAATTGGCTCCAATTAAGCGCCATCCACAGCATATGGCATGGCGTTGCAAAATGGAGTGATGGCCTTCTTTCTTCAAGATCCCTTTTACCCTGTACAAATCTCCCACTTTAACACCACCATTAAGCACTCCTCCAGGATCTTTTCATTTTTTCTGATATTCTTTGTGATCCGAACACCTCAAACTAAGATTTGTCTGTCCATAACACTTTTTCCAATCTTCCTCTGTCCAGTGTCTGTGTTCTTTTGTCCGTCTTAATCTTGTCTTTTTATTGGCCAGTCTGAGATACGACTTTTTCTTTGCAACTCTGCCTAGAAGGCCAGCATCCTGGAGTCGCCTCTTCACTGTTGACGTTGAGACTGGTGTTTTGCGGGTACCATTTAATGAAGCTGCCAGTTGAGTATTTGTGAGGCATCTTTCTCAAACTAGACACTCTAATGTACTTGTCATTTTGCTCAGTTGTGCACCGGGGCCTCCCACTTCTCTTTCTATTCTGGTTAGAGACAGTTTGTGCTGTTCTGTGAAGGGAGTAGTACACAACGTTGTACGAGATCTTCAGTTTCTTGGCAATTTCTTACATGGAATAGCCTTCATTTCTCAGAAGAAGAATAGACTGAGTTTCAGAAGAAAGTTCTTGGTTTCTGGCTATTTTGAGCATGTAATCGAACCCACAAATGCTGATGCTCCAGCCACTCAACTAGTCTCAAGAAGGCCAGTTTTATTGCTTCTTTAATCAGTACGACAGTTGTGCTAACATAATTGCAAAAGGGCTTTCTAATGATCAATTAGCCTTTTAAAATTATAAACTAGCTAACACGACGTGCCATTGGAACACAGGAGTGATGGTTGCTGATAATGGGCCTCTGTACGCCTAATGTAGATATTCCATTAAAAGCCGTTTCCTGCTACAATAATGATTTACAACATTAACAACATTAACAATGTCTACACTGATCAATGTGATGTTACTTTAATGGACAAAAAATGTGCTTTTCTTTCAAATACAAGGACATTTCTAAGTGACCCCAAACTTTTGAATGGTAGTGTGTAATGTGTGTACCCACATTACGCCAACAGAGGCGTAATGGTTATACCATTACGCCTCTGTTGGTACCCTTTACCATTACACATCTATAAGTAGGTCTATACCATTACCCTTGTATATCTGACATGACACTAGTCAACCTTAGTTTCTGCATGCCCTAATTCCTGTCATAAATCATCTCATTTAGAATTCTTAAGTCTATAGGATATTGAATGGCATTTCCATGCATGTTGATGACGCTGTATTTGCTGTGTCCAGTATGCTATTGAGAAGAGAGAGCTTTTACACCTCCAGCCTACGGCAACTCTTTGTCGTAGAGTTGACTGACGTTCTTTCTCTCGCCAAACCTCCAGTGTTCAACAGGCTTCTAAAAAGTATCTGGAAAACAATTAGCTAAGTCTCTGAACTCGTCTCACATCTGTCCAGCATAGCTATCAAATGAAGGAAACACCTGCTATAGACAAGGCTTAGGATAGTTTACAGGATAAGCAAGTAGCAGCAGTTTTTTTTTAGTCCAATTTCTAAAATAACATGGTGAGCATAATTTCACTGAAAGTGGCACTATCAGCCTGCATAATGTCAGTTGAAGTAATCTGTGTAATTTATATACTTACGTTGGCTGCCACTACCCTAAGATATAAATATTGCGTGAAGCTGTTTCGCTTTCCTTCTGGCAACAGCATTGAGTTCACTCTTGACTGTCTAGTGTTGCTATGGAATTGTTTTCTGCAAATAGCAGCATTCCCACCCCCTTACCCTAAGAACCATGGGTATTTAGAGTGGTGTGTGGTTGGACACATACCGGTAATTCTATACAATCACAGCAGAGAATGCTACAGGTTGAATCTTTTCACTTACTGAAGTCTGTGTGAGGGAACCTTTATTTTCCCGGACAATGAAACCAAAGCATAGTCTACGTCCTCCACTTTCCCTCCAGGAAATGAAGATCATGGGAAAATACTTGATCTGGTTGCCGAACACATTTATTGCATAGGTGCAGTAGTCTATAACACAGAACACAAAAGCTTCAGTGTATTTAATGAGTCATCTCCAGTTTCATATTCAGCATGGCCCCTTTTTTTTCCCACTTTCCATTAGGTCAAATGACAGACCTGATATACACAGAGAAGGAGTTGGTTCAGTCCTTGAAAGAATATATTCAAGCAGAGGAGTCCAAGCTTGCTGCTGTGAAAAGGTGAACACTACACTCTGTAACCATAGTGCTAATAAACTTTGATAGCCATGTATTCTATTATGTTAATTTGCCAAAATAAGACTAGACAGAATAAGCCCATTTTGAGGAATTATCAATAATCAGATTGTAGCACGATTAGAGATCATTGTGTACTGTACTGAACCTGACTGTTTTTTTCCCCTGTGCTGTGTTGTAGCTGGGCTAACAAGCTGGACGTGCTGACGCTTGCCTCCACCGCAGACCCAGAGGTCTACCTGGCCCACCCCGTCAACGCCTACAAGCTGATGAAGAGACTCAACACCGAGTGGTCCGAGCTGGAGAGCCTTGTTCTGCAGGACCCCTCAGATGGTAAGAGAGGGTCGGAGGGAGGGAGAGGTTACAGCTTCTATATAGCTCCTCTGTGTGTGGGTGTGAGGAGGCTTGTGGAAAAGAAGGTGTGAGGCCAATTCTGATCCATCATGCTCCTCCCCGACATCTGCAGAGTAGAGTAGAGTGGAGCTGAGAGAGAACACAGGCTGTCGTCTTTCATGTGCAGCTGCATCTTTCCTCTGTTGACATTGGCCACGTCTGCAGTGTATGAGACCGCATACCACTGGTATGACAAAACATTTATTTTTACTGTTCTAATTCCGTTGGTAACCAGTTTATAATAGCAATATGCACCTTTGTGGTATATCAAATCAAATGTATTTCTAATTGTATATGACCAATATAACACGGCTAAGGGCTGTATCTGCCCTCCATGTTGCCTCGTGCATAAGAACAGCCCTTAGCCGTGGTATATTGGCCATATACCACACCCCATCGTGCCTTATTGCTTAAT
This sequence comes from Oncorhynchus kisutch, assembly GCF_002021735.2. NCBI lineage: Eukaryota > Metazoa > Chordata > Actinopteri > Salmoniformes > Salmonidae > Oncorhynchus > Oncorhynchus kisutch. The sequence goes on from NC_034179.2 coordinate 51,642,030, forward strand.
TCTATCAGCTAGTCTCCCTTGTGTGTCCCTGGAGAGCTCTTAGCCACTGCGTGACTAGCATCACAGTTTACTCATTCCAAAAAGTGTTGGGACACCGTAAAGTCCATGGAGAATAAGAGCACCAGCTGCCCACTGCACTGAGGCTTGGAAACACTGTCACCACAGATAAATCTACAATAATCGAGAATTTCAAGAAGCATTTTTCTACGTCTGGCCATGCTTTCCACATGGCTACCCCTACCCCGGCCAACAGCTCTGCACCCCCCGCACCTACATCACCGTCTGGCCCTTCCTTGGACACTGTGTTAACAAACTTCCAAACGAGCTTCAATGCCATACAACACTCCTTCTGTGGTCTCCAACTGCTCTTTTAAAATAGTAAAACTAAATGCATGCTCTTCAACTGATTGCTGCCCGCACCCGCCCGCCTAGCATCACTACTCTGGATGGTTCTGACAAAGAATATGTGGACAACTACAAATACCTAGGTATCTGGTTAGACTGTAAACTCTCCTTCCAGACTCACATTAAGCATCTCCAATCCAAAAGTTACATCTAGAATCGGCTTCATATTCTGCAACAACGCCTCCTTCACTCATGCTGCCAAACATACCCTCGTAAAACTGACTATCCTACCGATCCTTGACTTCGGCGATGTCATTTACAAAATGGCCTCCAACACTCTTCCCAGCAAATTGGATGTAGTCTATCACGGTACCATCCGTTTTGTCACCAAAGCCCCGTATACTACCTACCACTGCAACCTGTATGCTCTCGTTGGCTGGCCCTCGCTACATATTTGTCGCCAACCCCACTGGCTCCAGGTCATCTATAATTCTTTGCTAGGTAAAGCCCGCCTTATCGCAGCTCACTGGTCGCCATAGCAACACCCATCCGTAGCACACGCTCCAGCAGGTATATCTCACGTTTGTTTGTCTGTAACTCTTGTGTAACTGTTGTTTTTGTCGCACTGCTTTGCTTTATCTTGGCCAGGTCGCAGTTGTAAATGAGAACTTGTACTCAACTAGCCTACCTGGTTAAATAAAGGTGAAATAAAAAAAAATAATAAACATTCTCTAGTTGTCTTGACCTCACACACTACATTATCACACATCATACCAGTGCACACCAGGCAACTCCAATGCAGATGTTCTGTGCTGTGATGCCTTCAACTCATTGTTTGGTACCCTATTCCCTATATAGTACACTACTTTTGACCAAAGTCCCTATCAAAGCCCTGGTCAAAAGTAGTGGGTAGTGTGGTATTTGGGATGCAACCTTTTCACTGCTTCACTCTGTGTCCTTATCACTGTGTTCCCTCCTCAGGGTTCATCTCCAACATGACTGTACACAGGCAGTACTTCCCTGACGAGGAGGATGAGAAAGGTGCTGCCAAGGCACTGATGCGTCTCCAGGACACGTACAAACTGGATTCAGAGAGTTTCTCCAAGGGCAAACTGCCTGGTGAGGCTCTATCATCTCCTTGACACATCCCTACTCTTTGTGTGTGAACAGTCACTGAAACTCTGCCATGGAAGATTCCAGAAGCCTCCAGATGTGTTCAGCACAGTGGATGCATCCCAAATAGCTCCCTATTCCCTACATAGTGCACTACGTTTGATCAGAACTCTGGTCAAAAGTAGTGCACTATGTAGGGAATAGGGTGCCATTTGGGATGTAGACGATATGTGAGCTGAGCGTTTCTCAGCCTGCCCTTCCAGCACTACCAGACTGCAGAGAACGGTTGCTCTTTTGTCCAGCCAGATGTTTACCCTCTCCAGAAATGCAAGCTCAAACAGAACAGTTTTGATACCGAGAGCAAATGCTGTGGCCACACATTCACTATGTATATATTTTATGACAAATGTGCATCTTATCCTAATATTGCACACCCCACCATGTCTGGGAGGTCTGTCAGAAAAAGGTTGCAAAAGCAAAGTGTTTTGATATGACCTTCTTACTGCTGCTATAGCAACGTCCACTACAGTATCATAACACCATTGTGGATTTATGGAGCACTCTTATGTAGTAACCTCGTAAGCAGTTGATAAACTGCTCATAAACAGCTGTCTTATTAATGGATGTTATTATGACATGCTACCAGGAGACCTCAAACAGAGCAGAACGGTGCTGTATTGCCAAAAGGGTGCATTATACTATGCTCTACCATACCTGCAGGTGTGCACCACAACGCCATCCTGACAGTGGATGACTGTTACGACATGGGGAAGACGGCGTACAACGAGGCAGACTACTACCACGCGGTGCTGTGGATGCAGCAGGCCCTCAGGCAGATGGATGCAGGGGAGGAGCACGTGGTGTCCAAGGCCGATGTCCTGGACTATCTCAGCTACTCCGTCTACCAGATGGGAGACCTGCCCCGTGCCATCGAGCTGACACGCCGCCTAGTGGCCATCGGTAGGACTCACACGGCATTTTTCCGCTGTTTCATGTCCAGAAGCTTATTTTTTAGGGGTGTTTGACAACAGGAGAGACGTCTTACTCTCTCATACCATCTCTCACACACTTTCTCAATCTCTTCTACTCTCACTCTCCCTCACACATTCTCTTTCACGCACTCACTCTCCCTCACATACTGTCATATTTTCGCACATTTTCACATAATCACCCTCTCAAAACCTCTCGTATTTGTCCAGAGTGCTCACGGTTTGCTAATTTGAACTGCATCAGGAATGTTGTTGTTTGTTGACGGCTGCAATTATGGAGTTCTGGTTACTTTGCTTAAATGTGAAGTTGGATGAACCGAACCCAAGGTCAACAACTAGTAAGATCTACCAGCATATTTACCAAGTAAAGAATCAGATTTAATAACATTAGCTGCTGTAGTTAGCTAGAGCAACATATTGTTGGGTAGTTGTCTCTATTTTGGGTATCTTTTTTTTTACAGCTGTCTGTGACCCCCAATCCCCAGTGTGATTGTGGCAGGAAAAGTGCTACTTTTAACTCTTCAAAGCCTTTGATGTTAACAAAAGGGAAATACTGTACTAGGGAGCTGGTACAACATTTTTGTTTTAGAGGTTCCTGTAATTCAAACTGAAAAGACAACTGGATCTAACTAAAGTAACTGAATGCCTTTTTGCTATACTGAATTAAATGCTTTATCATGTCTCTCATCTCATAACATGTAATGGCAATTTTGAAACAACTGACTCCAAACACCACACCGCATCTTATTTCAGACATTCAATGTTAGTGTTTAGGCCTATTTCCCTTGATACTCAAAACGGATTCATTTTGTATGGTTGAAGTAGCATCACACAGAGAGAGACATTTCCTTTTCACTCAAACCATTGACGAGAGTTAAATGTTGTTGAATTGTGCCGTGCCGTGCCATCACACAATTCCCTCATATTCCCCCATGTCCTGTTAATCTGCCGAACTGCATTATACCCATTGTGTCCTTACAGACTCTAGCCACCAGAGGGCAGGAGGGAACCTGCGCTACTTTGAGAAGCTGCTGTCTAAGCAGCTGAAGGAGCTGAACCAAGAGGTCCAGGAGCCGGCCACAGAGGAGCCCATCCAGCTTGGGACCTACAAGAGACCCAAGGACTACCTACCTGAGAGGGAGATCTACGAGGGCCTATGTAGGGGAGAGGGAGTCAAAATGGTGAGACCGACTGACTCTTATAACGCACAGACAGTGTTTTTAAAAGTAAGGAGCATGAGATGTAGCCTGTTCCCAGTATGTGATATCATGTCAACTCCTTGTCACTCGTTGTCATGGTGTGACGAGGAGTGACATGGAGTTGAGAAGAGAGCAGAAGCAGACGGGGAGCAAAATGAGATGGTGTCAAAAGGGTGATGTCTAAAAGAGAAAGTTATTATGAGGGAACTTTTAGAGCGGTGCGGTAATTTGACAGGGTTTTGGAGAGGAGCTGTGAGTTCCGGTCTAACTTCCCACACCCTCGACCCATCCCCACCCCATCCAGACCAGTGCGAGGCGCAGCCGGCTGTACTGCCGCTACCATGACGGGAACAGGAACCCTCGCCTGCTGCTCCAGCCCATGAAGGAGGAGGACGAGTGGGACAGCCCACACATCGTCCGCTACCTCAACGCCCTTTCAGACTCAGAAATTGAGAAGATTAAGGAGCTGGCCAAGCCCAGGGTGAGAGGAGCAGAGGAGCAGCAAACAAGACCAGCAGGGCCATTATTACCTCACAGATGATCTATATTTTTGAGATATAACACTATACTGTATGACTCAGTGGTAGTATTGAAACATTGTATCATAAGGTGGCGAATGTCCAAGGGAAAATGAGATGTTACAAGTGCTGTATGTCAATATTTATTCCTACTTGTCTGTAAATCTTTGTATAGCTTGCGAGAGCGACTGTTCGAGACCCCAAAACAGGCGTTCTGACCACAGCGAACTACAGGGTGTCAAAAAGGTGAGTCATTATGGGTAAGCAGGGTTTTGGCGCCCTCTGTGGTTCATGTTTAGCTATGCTTCATGTCTGGGTGAATTAGTGGTGGTGTTGTGTCGAGTCAGTGGATCTGTTGTCCTTCAGTGCCTGGCTGGAGGGGGAGGAGGACCCTGTTATTGAGCGTGTCAACCAGAGGATAGAGGACATCACAGGCCTGACGACGCAGACTGCCGAGTTACTCCAGGTACACACCACATACCATATAAGACTGTACATGCATTCTACCTGTTAAGACACGCATATTACCTAACACTGGATACTATTTTCTGGTTGCTCACCCCTGTTCACTCTTTGAAACTATACTGACAATCTTAACAGACACCTGGTTTTGTGTGACTAGTCTCAAGCTTCAGATGTTGTTAAATAATTCAGCTTCTTCTCTTTTCACTGAACAGATTGCTAACTATGGGGTCGGAGGACAATATGAGCCACATTTTGATTTCTCCAGGGTAAGGGTAACCTCTAGACGGCCTACAATTGCTCTCTGTTGCATCTGAGAAGGGATGCAACAGGCATGCAATGGTTTATCCTGCTGGGTTCTATGGAGAAAGTATGTTTTCACGTGTATGTTGACCTGTGATAAAAAAAAGACTTCCGTAACACACACGTTTACCGCTGCGCTGTTGACGGTGTTAGCAGTCAACATGCAAGACATTGTCTAAGACAAATGTAGACCTATAAAGTTTTGTCGTGGGGGTTCTCCATCTCATTGACCATCCACTGCTAGAATAGTGTGTAATCTAAGAGAGGCCCTGAATTCCTATATGGCAGATTTGACAAACGAGACCTAGGTATTATCTCAAATGGCACCATATTCCCTATATAGTGCACTACTTTTGACCAGGGCCCTTGGACGCGGCCCTAGATGAAGGGTTGAGTCACAGTTCAACCATGTCCATAACCCCCGAGTGCATCTTCCTATAAGGAGAAGAGTCTCTAGTAAAAATATACAATTGTAATTTAGAAAATCATCACATTTTCGGACATGATCAAGTTTGTCCATGCATGCTGGCTTTGATATGTGGTGATTGAGTTATGGAATTCTTTAAAAACACATTCAATACACGGTCAGAAGTTGTTTTATTTTACATTTCTGGCAACAAAAAAAATCACAGCAGGATGAAGATTGCATTTTTAAACTCGGGCACAGTTTAAGGTTTTATAGTGAGTAATGTGTGTAGGTTTCTTCTGTCTGGAAAGTTTCAGACTGTGCAACGCAAGATTCCCGAGGCCACCACCCATTTGTAGACAGTGCCACTGGGAGGTGCACAAAGTATCAATTAACTTCATGAAAATATATCCATATTAATCAAATAGTGAATCTAATCATCTACATTGTTCTATATTATATTCAGTTGTAGCTCATATTGTGTGAAATTGGTTAGGCCTCAATAATTTTTCACTGACTATGTTAAGTCAAACAGTTGTTAATAATCCATTTAGTTATAGAAGATTGATTTAGTGCCCTAGTGGCGGGATCCAAGAGTTATTCATTTCAGTCTGGGTTAAAAGTTATAAACATTTGTTGCAGCGTCCTCAGGACATCATGGTCGATGGAAATAGACTTGCTACCTTCCTGAACTACGTAAGTACATGTCTCTGTGTTTTTTTTCAATGTGTGTTTTACTCTCAAATTTTATCTTCATAGAAAGATGAACCTGATGCTTTCAAAACATTAGGCACTGGAAATCGTGTGGCTACTTTTTTAAATTACGTAAGTATGCGAATCCAGTTGCTGCCGTCAATTTACAGTAGCAGTTACTGATTTTAGATTTTGACTCTTCTTTTTTGGGTCTCCATTTTGCATAATTATTGTTTTTGGCAGATCCATGAACTCTGTTTGAATATTGGACTTCAATTGATTGACATTTCCATGTTTCTCAACCATTTGACAATCCGTGTTACCGCATACTCATACCATCACTAACCTAGTAGATGGTTGTCGGGAAAAAAGGTGACCAAAAACAGGACATTTCCCCTTGGAGTCTCTGTCAGTCAATTTCAGTGCATATTGCGTCGTGTTGTACCCCCCCCCCCTACAACATGCTACCTTGTTTCTTGGTCCATGCTAATACTGTATGCGTGATGTGAGTGTGTAAATAGAAGAAGAATGCCACGCTTTGCAAAACTACAGTGCTTTTGGATCACTTAGTTTTCTGCTGCACTTCTGTATAGTTGAATGACTGGCTGTTATGGACTTGGTGTTGCTGTATAATGGTGTGTAATAAACATTATGTTTAGTGTCATTGAACAATTTGCCATAGTTTCAAGACTTTCAAGACACTTATTTAGATCGTCAGTAGCCTTTCATTGCTACATGTTATTGTTTTATTTAGATCGTCAGTAGCCTTTACATTGCTACATGTTATTGTTTTATTTAGATCGTCAGTAGCCTTTACATTGCTACATGTTATTGTTTTATTTAGATCGTCAGTAGCCTTTACATTGCTACATGTTATTGTTTTATTTAGATCGTCAGTAGCCTTTCATTGCTACATGTTATTGTTTTATTTAGATCGTCAGTAGCCTTTACATTGCTACATGTTATTGTTTTATTTAGATCGTCAGTAGCCTTTCATTGCTACATGTTATTGTTTTATTTAGATCGTCAGTAGCCTTTCATTGCTACATGTTATTGTTTTATTTAGATCGTCAGTAGCCTTTCATTGCTACATGTTATTGTTTTATTTAGATCGTCAGTAGCCTTTACATTGCTACATGTTATTGTTTTATTTAGATCGTCAATGGTCTTTACGTTGCTACATGTTATTTTTTTATTTAGATCGTCAGTGGTCTTTACATTGCTACACTTTATTCGCCCATTGGTCACATGGTCCAATAGAAATGTCACTTTGCTTTATCCCAACCCCTCTGAAAGACACAAGTATTCATGTACAGGTTGGAGCAGGGGGCTGCCACACTGGGCGCCAGTGGAGCAGTTGTTGTGGGTGGTTAAGTGCCTTGCTCAAGGGCACAACAACAAGCAATGTCATCTAGGATTTAATACTGTCAGATGTGGGATTGTAACTGGCAACATTCCGGTTGCTGGCTCGCCTCTCTTACCACTAGGCTACCTGTAACTTGTATCATTACACGCCTGTTAAAACAGTGTATCCTTTTAAAGGCAGTACACATTTCTTACAGTATAGTAAATTCATAAGTGCACTTACTGTATATCAGTAAAGCCAGCTGACAGGGTTGTGTTTTCCCTGACAGATGAGTGATGTTGAAGCGGGAGGAGCAACTGTGTTCCCAGACTTTGGAGCAGCTATCTATCCCAAAAAGGTGAGAGATAAACCATTCACCTACTCTTAGACAAGTACAGCCCTCATCACTATAGGGCCATGTCACCTGGTCATGAAAAACTCTAGATGAAAGGCTCTAGATTTTCCTGGTCAGGTTACATGGTCAGGGAAAACTCCTGGCCCTTTTCATCAAATATATGTAACCTTGGGTTGAGATGGCACACACAATCTTATAGTGGGCCATCATGTCGATGCAGTGGTGACTTACATGTACTGAACAGGTATGTCTCCTCTATGTGTGTCCACAGGGAACTGCAGTCTTCTGGTACAACCTCTTTAGGAGTGGAGAGGGAGACTACAGGACCAGACACGCTGCCTGTCCTGTGTTAGTAGGATGTAAATGGGGTGAGTTGGATGGAGAGTTTAATTCAAACTCACAAGCACCGTCTAATCTCAATATCAATCAATTAATTGGTGTCAGTCATTTGACGTGTTTCTTTGACTACTTCCTAGTCGGTGCTCCTTGTATGTATCTCTCACATAGGCTGCAATCAAACCTTCATAGGAATGTTACCTCAGGGTCATTCCACATCAAAAAACACAAGAAAGAAGATTGACACCCACCATCTCAGATTGGTTTGAAATCGTTTCTGTAGTTAGAAACAGGTAGGATTTGCATTCCTGAAACATTATGTCAAAATATAATTCAGTCTTTGAGAATTGAAGACAATTGATTGCACCCAAATTGGCCATTTTAATTTATATGATTCATATAATATTCAATAGATATCTGATTTGGACCTACATTCTTCTAAGCAAAGCCATGAGGAATCCCCAAGAAATTACGAAAGCCACCCCCACACCTCACACCAATCCCACCCCAACAACCAGTGTTCAGTATCAGTGTTTGTATCAGTATCTGTGTTTGACAAGTAGTATGGACCTGCATCTTGGAGTATTGTTTATTCATACTATGTAATGTATTCCCTGTGAATCTGGTGACGGTTATTTCCCCCTGTTCAGAGAAATTAGTCATTGAAGTCACTTGCCTTATTTCCTGTTAAACTTTGTTAAACTTTTTGAAAGTACCAGGTTTTGACCACTAGATGGTTCTGTTCCTGCTATACTGTCACACCTTACCAATTTTGCTGGTCACTTGTATATATTAAATGGATCACAACATTTTCTTTGCACCTTTTGGGTAGAAAACGAATTGCTCATGGTAAAAATACTGTAAATGATGTGGTCCTACAAGTCAAGACAGTTCTACATGAAATAGATGTTGTTGATCTTCTCTTAGCAACCATTTTTGGATTCCTCATGTCTTACTTATTGGTAAGAAGAAGTTTGGTCCAAATCGGAGGTTGGGTACTATATTTATTGAATAATATATGAATCCTATCAAATAAAATGGCCAATTTATGTATAATCAGTTAGCTTAAATTCTCAAAGATCAAATTATATTTCAACAAAATAATGTTGAAGGAATGCTTATCTTATCTGTTTCTAACAATCTCAGATGGTGGGTTTCATGGCTTGTGGAAATGACATGGAATGACCCGCAGTGTTTGTTTTTTGAGAGTCTGCCTGCACATACACTTACAGTGCCTTCAGAAATGAATCACAACCCTTGACTTTTTTGTGTTATAGCCTGATTAAATTCAGATTTTCTTTGTCACTGTCCTATACACAATGCCCCTTAATGTCAGTGGAATTATGTTTTTCAAATTTTTACAAGTTAATTAAAAATGAAAAGCTGAAATGTCTTGAGTCAATAAGTATTCAACTCCTTTGTTATGGCAAGCCCAAATACATTTGCTTAACAAGTCACATAATAAGTTGCATGTAGTCTGCAAAATAATGTGGCAAAGCAATTAACCATTTGTCCTGAATACAAAGTGTTCACTGAACAAAAATGTAAAAGCAACATGTAAAGTTTGGTCCCATGTTTCATGATCTGAAATCAAAGATAGCAGAAATGTTCCATATGCACAAAAAGCGTATTGTTCCATGTCCATGTTCCATGTCAAGAAGCTAATTAAACAGCATGGTCATTACACAAGTGCACCTTGTGCTTGGGACAATAAAAGGCCACTCTAAAATGTGCAGCTTTGTCACACAACACAATGACTTAAGTTTTGAGGTAGTGTTCAATTGGGGTGTTGACTGCAGGAATGTCCACCAGAGCTGTTGCCAAAGAATTGAATGCTAATTTCTCTACCATAAACTGCCTCCAACGTTGTTTTAGAGAATTTGGCAGTACGTCCAAGCGGCTTCACAACCGCAGACCATATGTAACCAGGCCAGGATCTCCACATCCGGCTTCTTCACTTGACGGCTCATCTGAGACCAGCCACCCGGACAGCTGATGAAACTGTGGGTTTGCACATCTGAAGAATTTCTGCACAAACTGTCAGAAACCGTCTCAGGGAAGCTCATCTGCATGCTCGTTGTCCTCGCCAGGGTCTTGACCTGACTGCAGTTTGGCATCGTAACCGTCTTCAGTGGGCAAATGCTTACCTTTGATGGCCACTGGCGCACTGGAGAAGTGTGGCCTTCACAGATTAATCCCAGTTTCAATGTGGGAGACCAGTTTGCTGATGTCAACGTTGTGAACAGAGTGCCCCGTGATGGTGGGGATATGGTATGGGCAGGCATAAGCTACATACACAATTGCATTTTATCAATGGCAATTTGAATGCACAGAGATGCCATAACGAGATCCTGAGGCCCATTGTCGTACCGTTTATCCGACGCCATCACCTCATGTTTCATGTTTGTGATGCTCTGGATCGACGTGTACAATAGTATGTTCCAGTTCCCGCCAATATCCAGCAACTTCGCACAGCCATTGAAGAGGAGTGGGACAACATTCCAATGCTACAATCAACAGCCTGATCAACTCTACGCTGCATGAAGCAAATTATGGTCATGCCAGATACTGACTGGTTTTCTGATCCCTATCTTTTTTTTAAGGTATCTGTGACCATCAGATGCATGTCTCTATTCCCAGTCATGTGAAATCCATAGATTAGGGCCTGATATAAATGTATTTAAATTTATTTAATTTAATTATATGAACTGTAGCTTAGTAAAACCTTTGAAATTGTTGCGTGTTGCGTTTTATATTTTTGTTCAGTATACTGAAATCTATTGTCTAGGATTGATCAACAATCAATTTGACAGAACTTGAAGAATTTTGAAAAGAATAATGGGAAAATGTTGTACAATCCAGGTGTAGAAAGCTCTTACAGACTTACTCATAAAGACTCTCAGCTGTAATTGCTGCCAAAGGTGCTTCCAAAAAATATTGACTCGGGTGTGAATACTTATGTAAATAAGATATTTAATTTTCAATAACTTTGCCATAATTTCTAAAAACATGTTTTCAGGTTGTCATTATGGAGTATTGTGTAGATGGGTGAGATGTAACTTTTTTTTGGCCCATTTGGATTTTTGGCTATAACACAAGAGAATGTAGAATAAGTCATGTGGTATGAATACTTTCTGAAGGCACTGTACTTCTGGAATAGGAAGCATCTACCTGTGAGTGGAGTCTTCCTGGTAGTTGTAGGTTTTAACAGAGCCCTAATCTCACACATTGGAGATAATTGAGACTTCCACTGAATTGAAACTGACATTGACATACTGTACATTTAAAAAAAAATCTGTTGCCAGTGTCCAACAAATGGATCCACGAACGAGGTCAGGAGTTCAGGAGACCATGTGGCCTGACAGAAGTGGACTGAACTTGACCTCTCACCCCTGACCCCTGGCTGGAGGAGTACACTCCACCTGCAGTGCCTGAACTTTTGATTGAACACACACACACACACACACACACACACACACACACACACACACACACACACACACACACACACACACACACACACACACACACACACACCTACTGTGGTATCCATTATGGCTTTTAACAATGATCTGAAGCTTGGGAGTCTGCAGTAACTATGCAGATAAAGAGATGGATATGTAGCGTTAAAGTATCTGATTTCTTGTTTTGTTTACATGTTTGTTCAGATGTTCAGATGTTTCATACAAAAATGACTTATGCATAACCACATACTGACTGCACAACCCTATCAGAACATACTGCTTCATCTATTCCTGTCCATTTACGTTTGTATTTATAGACTTCTTAAATTATTACACTGTATGATTGTCACATTTTTAAAAGATGAAAATGTGAGGCAGAATAAACAGTGTATTTGATTCAAAGTGCAGTAGGCCTACATTCACTATTGTGATGGCTGATCTCTTGACGGCTCTGTCAAATGTAAGTTGTTATGAGGTTTTGCCTAGCCCTAACCTATTTTATGATTACATTTTTCTAAATTAGCCTAAAATTGGCTAAAGCTCATGATTTATATCTGACTGCCTGATAAATCCTATCAACGCTGCCTGCATGATCTAAGTGCAAGAAAAAAGGACTAGTCATCATCCGATATGAACCACTTCAGGAGTTTGCCACTAGAGGGTCAGTCTGTTTGTGCTATCCTGCCAACTCCTTGTCAGTCATTGTCAAACAGATATGAGACCAGGCTACATTGGAAGGCCTATATTGTAACCTTGTGAACAAAGTTGTGTAACATTACTGTTTCATAATGTCATCACCTCCACCATTGAGAAAGGCTATTCATGTATGTAAACGGGCGTGATTGGGAGTTCCATGGGGAGGCACACAATTGGCTCAGCGTCGTCTGGGTTTGGCCGGTGTAGGCCGTCATTGTAAATAAGAATTTGTTCTCAACTGACTTGCCTAGATAAATCAAATGTTTTTTTTAAATGTAAAGCCATGCCACCATCACCACCTAGTAAGGATGACATGTTTTCCAGATTAACACATCCCAACTGTTCACAACAGAGAATTGTAGCAAAGCGGTGACTCCGACACACATGGGGCGTGTTCCTCTGCCCAGGCGTTGATGATGCATGCCAGATCTTACAACGCCTGGATATGTATTTTAAGTATCATATGTTATAGCAATGTGGTGTCCAACAGGAAAGTTGATGACCTGGTACGCAACCATTGGTGGATGGATGCAATGTCTGAGCAGGGGAACTTGACCAAACTCTATGGGCGTGTTCAACATTGCAGTCGAATTTAAAAACGAGTCAAGACTGACTAGTCAAATCACCTACAAAATAACTATTCAATATTATTTGTAGATCATTCAGTCACAATTTACCCATGCTACATCACGGTTTTGAGACTCTCAAACACGGCCTCTCAATTTGCGAAAGTCAGTCAGACATTCACTATTAAAATGTGAAGCCTTTTTAAGCACCACACTGAAAACATTGAGTGTTTTTCCGCATGTCACATTGATGATTTAAAACACTGTTCGAGAATGCTCTGACAAGAGCTCATGGACAGGGACACATTTCCGAGCAGACTGTGATTTGGTAACATCTCAGCCTTTACCCTGTAACTCATTACAGTAGTGTTGGTGTCAACATTTTCCATTTCCACCTTCCTAATATTGACTTGCACCCCCCTTTGCCCTCAGAACAGCCTCAATTCGTCAGGGTATGGACTCTGCAAGGTCGTGAAAGCCTTCCACAGGGTTGTTGGCCCATGTTGACTCCAATGCTTCCCACAGTTGTGTCAAGTTGGCTGGATGTCCTTTGGGTGGTGGACCATTCTTGATACACACGGGAAACTTTTGAGCATTTAAAAACCCAGCAGTTTTGCAGTTCTTGAGACACTCAAACTGGTGCGCCTGGCACCTACTGTCATACCCTATCCAAAGCCACTTAAATCTTTGTCTTGCCCATTCACCCTCTGAATGTCACACATAAACAATTATTTTCTCAATTGTCTCGAGGCTTAAAAATCATTCTTTAACCTGTCTCCTCCCCTTCATCTACACTGATTTGAATTAGAATTAGAAGTGACATCAATAAGGGATCATAGCTTTCACCTGGTCAGTCTACGTCATGGAAAGAGCAGGTGTTCCTAATGTTTTGTGCACTCAGTGTATATGGGAACCCATGTACCATAGATGAGATCAGCTGTGGGCCTACAGGTAAAGGTCTCATTCCCTCCTCTCTGCCATGATATCGCTAAGCTGTCTTGTTCCATAACTTGCCCTTACTGTGGGGCAGCTTACCATGTGATTTTAGTTTAGTATTGACTGAACACAGGAAGTTAATGTTACCGCACAAGTCTAATTTACTGTCCCTCCACACTCATAAATACCTCTCTCTCTACCGCTCCCTTAGCCTTGTTTGGATATTATGTCAAATTGCTGTCAAAATTCCCTAGAGATCCTCTCATGACAGGTTTGTATGTTGATGAGGGTGCACTTTGTGGTTCATTTGAGACAAACAGATGACACCCTAACAGAGTAAATGCGTTGGGTAAGAGAGTTGAAGAGTTTGTGTAAGAGGGACTCAGCCTATGATTCATGTTGCTAAGCATGGCTTTATGTCTTCTGGTGTTTCACCATAAATGAAGCCATGTCCACACCCTGTCATTAAAGGATTAACAGAAGCCCTTGGTGGTATCTCCATAACCCTGGTTCAGTTCAACGCTAAATACGCATTTCTACTTAGGTGTTATGACACATAGGCCATCAGGGAGTTACAGTAGTAGGGATTTAGCGCCTACATGGTTTTGCACAACTTCCTGGCACTTTACTACCTCTGTCTTACAAATGCTGTAGACAAGAGATAGACAATGTAGCTAGCATGCTCTTACTAGTGCCATAATCTGTGGCCTTAAACTGTACAGTAGGTTACTCAATTGAGATTAGTGCGAATGAAAAGATCCTCTATTTGCCATGACTGTGCTTTATGAAAACTGTAGGTGCAGGTGACTCAAGATGCAAGGGTTTGACCAGACTCGTTGACGTGGACATGTTTGGCTTCTAGACTGACTTTGGAGTAGTCTTTCAGAACGTAGTGGTTGTGTTTTACCACATCATTTCTGCGTTGGACTCTCGTCTTGGAATCTGAGAAGAATACGATTGTATTTGCTGGTTTAACATCAACATTGGGTATTCCTTAATGTATATATAACATATACATTGGGTATATTTGGAGTTTTACTAAAATAGGGCTAGAGCTGTGCAACTGGCCAGGAAATGGAATCAAATTGTCTTCGACGTGTGATTTTATTCTTGCTGATAGGCTGGACTTTCTGTGCTGAAGAGACTGAGTTCTACTCCTCTACAGGTAAAGTTATGTTACTTTTTAGATGCACATTCACTGAATCAAAACTTTAAAGTCAGGATTGAGGTCATTCGCAGATTTTGTGTTTAAAGAGGATTCACTATTAGTGTATGTGCACCTCTGTGTCTATGAGCGTCAGATGACATTCATTGGGAAAGGCCTTTTCCCCTTCCTGACAGATCACATGATGGAACTGCATGTCATTGAGCGGAGCCTCATCCAGAGCCTCAGAGATTTCATCACAGCACAGAAACAATGCATAGACCGATTTAACAGGTGACAGTGCAGAGGGTAGTGGGTTTATGGGAAATCTCCACTTTGTCACATAATATTCAGCAATTAACCTCATCTATCCATTGAGGAATCAGAAGTACCCAGTTTCCGACTTGAAAGTTATATCTTTTGGCACAATCATTAAGTCTAAGTCCTCTAAAAAGAGAGTTGGAATCAGTTTGAATTGTTTTATTGATCTTCTTGGCAATAAAGAGAAAAAAAACGGAATACTCCTAGACTGCTGTCGGAAATCTTCATATTATGATTTTTTTTTTTTATGTTGCATGTGTGGTTTCGGCCTCATTCTGGCCTTCACCAGGGTAGGTGGACATGTAGATATAGTATGTGGCTGTTGAAAGAAAATGAAAATTTTTCGACCGTAATCTAGGAGTTACTTGGTTTTTCAAAACAGAATGTATTTTCTCTTTTTATTTTGTGGCCTCTGGTGCCATAACTCCTACATACTCTGCTGCTGGTCTTATAAATGGGCTTTCAGTTAATCATATTTTATAATAATCAAACACAGTGTTGTTGAAGCCTGTGAAAATGCCTCTGGAGACTTCCCAGAGGATCTGGAAAAACACATCAGCAACCCGTTCACTGCATTCAAGCTGGTGCGAAGACTGAGGCTGGAGCGGAACATCGTGGAACAAGTTACCGAGACATGTTCTTCATATATTGCAGGTAGTGATCTAATATCTTGAATTTAAATTAACATCATTAGATGTATACAGTATCCACATAGTATCTATCTGCTTGATAGACACACTTCCGCTGTTGATGTGCGTTTGTTAATACAACCTCATGTTTTCATGGATTGATGATGCAGATACAGTTGAAGTCGGAAGTTTACATGCACTTAGGTTGGAGTCATTAAAACTCGTTTTTCAACCACTTCACAAATGTATTGTTAACAAACTATAGTTTTGGCAAGTCGGTTAGGACATCTACTGTGTGCATGACACAAGTAATTTTTCCAATTATAGGGATCAGAATCCAGTGGGTCAGAAGTTTACATACACTAAGTTGACTGTGCCTTTAAACATCTTGGAAAATTCCAGAAAATTATGTAATGGCTTTAGAAGCTTCTGGTAGGCTAATTTACATAATTTGAGTCAATTGGAGGTGTACCTGTGGATGTATTTCAAGGCCTACCTTCAAACTCAGTGCCTCTTTGATTGACCTCATGGGAAAATCAAAAGAAATCAGCCAAGACCTCAGAAAAAAAATTGTAGACCTCCACAAGTCTGGTTCATCCTCGGGAGCAATTTCCAAACGCCAGAAGGTACCACGATCATCTGTACAAACAATAGTACGCAAATATAAACACCGTAGGACCACGCAGACGTCATACCCCTTCAAGAAGGAGACGCCTTCTGTCTCCTAGAGATGAAAGTACTTTGGTGCGAAAAGTGCAAATCAATCCCAGAACAACAGCAAAGGACCTTGTGAAGATGCTGGAGGAAACGGGTACAAAAGTATTTTTATCCACATAACCTGAAAGGCCGCTCGGCAAGGAAGAAGCCACTGCACAAAAACCACAATAGAAATGCCAGACTACGGTTTGCAACTGCACACGGGGACAAAGATCGTACATTTGGAGAAATGTCCTCTGGTCTGATGAAACAGAAATAGAGCTGTTTGGCCATAACGACCATTGTTATGTTTGAAGGAAAAAGGGGGAAGCTTGCAAACCGAAGAACACCATCCCGACCGTGAAGCATGTGGGTAGCAGCATCATGCTGTGGGGGTGCTTTGCTGCAGGAGTGACTGGTGCACTTCACAAAATAGATGGCATCATGTGGAAGGAAAATTATGTGGATATATTGAAGCAACGTCCCAAGACATTAGTAAGGAAGTTAAAGCTTGGTCGCAAATGAGTCTTCCAAATGGACAAGACCCCAATCATACTTCCAAAGTTGTGGAAATATTACTTAAGGACAACAAAGTCAAGGTATTGGAGTGGCCATCACAAAGCCCTGACCTCAATCCTACAGAAAATCTGTGGTCAGAACTGAAAAAGCGTGTGTGAGCACGCAAACCGAACTCAGTTACACCAGCTCTGTCAGGAGGAATGGGACAAAATTCACCCAACTTATTGTGGGAAGTTTGTGGAAGGCTACCTGAAACATTTGACCCAAGTTAAACAATTTATAGGCAATGCTACCAAATACTAATTGAGTGTACAGTGGGGCAAAAAAGTATTTAGTCAGCCACCAATTGTGCAAGTTCTCCCACTTAAAAAGATGAGGCCTGTAATTTTCATCATAGGTACACTTCAACTATGACAGACAAAATGAGAAAAAAAATCAAGAAAATCACATTGTAGGATTTTTAAATTAATTTATTTGCAAATTATGGTGGAAAATAAGTATTTGGTCACCTACAATAAGATTTCTGGCTCTCACAGAACTGTAACTTCCTCTTTAAGAGGCTCCTCTGTCCTCCACTCGTTACCTGTATTAATAGCACCTGTTTGAACGTGTTATCAGTATAAAAGACACCTGTCCACAACCTCAAACAGTCACACTCCAAACTCCACTATGGCCAAGACCAAAGAGCTGTCAAAGGACACCAGAAACAAAATTGTAGACCTTCAACAGGCTGGGAAGACTGAATCTGCAATTGGTAAGCAGCTTGGTTTGAAGAAATCAACTGTGGGAGCAATTATTAGGAAATGGAAGACATACAAGACCACTGATAATCTCCCTCGATCTGGGGCTCCACGCAAGATCTCACCCCGTGGGGTCAAAATGATCACCAGAACGGTGAGAAAAAGAACCACATGGGGGGACCTAGTGAATGACCTGCAGAGAGCTGGGACCAAAGTAACACAGCCTACCATCAGTAACACACTACGCCGCCAGGGACTCAAATCCTGCAGTGCCAGACGTGTCCCCCTACTTAAGCCAGTACATGTCCAGGCCCGTCTGAAGTTTGCTAGAGAACATTTGGATGTCATATTGTCAGATGAAACCAAAATAGACCTTTTTGGTAAAAACTCAACTCGTCGTGTTTGGAGGACAAAGAATTCTGAGTTGCATCCAAAGAACACCATACCTACTGTGAAGCATGGGGGTGGAAACATCATGCTTTGGGGCTGTTTTTCTGCAAAGGGACCAGGACGACTGATCCGTGTAAAGGAAATAATGAATGAGGCCATGTATCGTGAGATTTTGAGTGAAAACCTCCTTCCATCAGCAAGGGCATTGAAGATGAAACGTGGCTGGGTCTTTCAGCATGACAATGATCCCAAACACACCGCCCGGGCAACAAAGGAGTGGCTTCGTAAGAAGCATTTCAAGGTCCTGGAGTGGCCTAGCCAGTCTTACAGAAGACTTACAGAAAACGTTTGACCTCTGTCATTTCCAACAAAGGGTATATAACAAAGGGTATATAACAAAGTATTGAGGTTTTATTGACCAAATACTTATTTCCCACCATAATTTGCAAATAAATTCATTAAAAATCCTAAATGTGATTTTCTGGATTTCTTTTCTAATTTTGTCTGTCATAGGCCTGTAATTTTCATCATAGGTACACTATCTCATCTTTTTCAGTGGGAGAACTTGCCCAATTGGTGGCTGACTAAATACTTTTTTGCCCCACTGTATGTAAACTTCTGACTCACTGGGAATGTGATGAAAGAAATAAAAGCTGAAATAAATCACTCTCTACTATTATTCTGACATTTCACATTCTTAAAATAAAGTGGTGATCCTAACTGACCTAAGACAGGAAATCTTTACTTGGATTACATGTCAGGAATTGTGAAAAACAGAGTTTAAATGTATTTGGCTAAGGTGTATGCAAACTTCCGACTTCAACTGTATGTTCACCTTATTATAATTATTGGTTGTATAAGTGAGTCTTAAATAACCTTGTTCAAACTAACTCAAGCTTACACAAGACCCTTACTAAACCAGTTATGCTTGGTCATGACATATTAAGTGTGACTACAAGACCCAAGTTGTGTCCCAAATGGCCCCATATTCCTAATATAGTGCACTACTGGTCAAAAGCAGTGCGCTAGGGAACAGTGTGGCATTTTGTATGCAGACTTATTGAGCCTTACACAACTCCATTACTAAATCAGTGATGTGTGCTTGGATATGAACGTGTTAAAAGTGACTAGACCCAGTGTCCATTTAACTCTTGTTCCATTTTTTCCTGCCGTGTTTAAACCTTTCCATAAATCTAGATTTCCTGGCTAATGTATCATTGGTCTCCCAGCGGCTCCCCAGTGAGAAGGACATGGATGGGGTTGCACTGGGTCTTATACGTCTACAGGACATATACAGACAACTGCAAATCATTACAGTGGATGTGTCAGGTGAGACTAAACTGGGAACTGTACGTCTAGGAACATTTGGTAAATAATCACTCTGGTAAATCAGACCATTGCAATTTAAGCCTCCTATGAATAGTCATTTTCCTAGGCATTTTCTCTTGATAGCAATATACCTAAAAGGATCATTCAATGGCCACAATTGCTTGATGGTTTCTGTAAGATTAATCATTATTTTGCTTTATTGGGCAAAACAAAATATGTTATATTTTAGTAGTATCTTTCCTTTAATGTAACATTGGGCTTATCACTAGGAGTGGTGGGTAGGAGTCAGGCAGAGGGTTCGGTGAAATAATAATTATTTATTCTCCGGCACAAACAGTCACGCCAAATTACAGGGTGCATAACACTGACCAGCCCAAACACAGGACAACTAGTCCGGAGAAAACAAAACGAAAACACATCCACAACCAACAGAGTAACAAAATAATCCCGCACAAACCTAAGCAGGCCTAACAGGTTTAAGTAGACAAAAATCAAGAAACACAAAAAGAAACAGGTGCAACTAATAAGACTAAACTAACAGAAGAGGAAAAGGGGACCAGTGGCGGCTAGTAGACCGGCGACAATGACCGCCGCAGCGATCCGGGTGGAGGTGGTGGAAGTCCCTCAGAAGTGAAGGGTCCAAAATGTCCCCCACCGGTACCCAATACCTCTCCTCCGGACCGTACCCCTCCCAGTCCACGAGGTACTGTACGCCCCTCACCCGGCGTCTCGAGTCCAGAATAGCACGTACTGTGTACGCCGGGGACCCCTCGAAGTCCAGAGGGGGCCGAGGGACCTCAGGCACCTCACCGTCCTGCAGGGGACTAGCCACCACCGGGCTGAGGAGAGACACATGAAACGAGGGGTTAATACGATAGTAAGTAGGAAGCTGTAACCTATAACACACCTCGTTTATCCTCCTCAGGACTTTAAATGGCCAGATGTGGTACTAAACGCGGTCTTCCACTCATCTCCCTCCCGGATACCCACCAGATTATACGTACTCCTAAGGTCCAGTTTTGTGAAGAAACGCTCCCCGTGAAATGATTCCACCGCTGTGGCGATAAGAGGTAGCGAGTAACTAAACCCCACTGTGATGGAATTTAGACCTCTATAATCAATGCACGGACGCAGACCTCCCTTCTTCTTCTTCTTCACAAAAAAAGAAGCTTGAGGAGACCGGTGACGTGGAGGGCCGAATGTACCCCTGTCCCAGAGATTCAGTGACGTATGTCTCCATAGCCACTGTCTCCTCCTGGGACAACGGGTACACGTGACTCCTAGGAAGTGCAGCGTTTACCAGGAGGTTTATCGCGCAATCCCCTTGTCGATGGGGTGGTAATTCTTCTTACAGAAGGCGATAGCCAAATCGGCATATTCAGAGGGAATGCGCACAGTGGAAACCTGGTCTGGACTCTCCACCATCGTCGCACCGATGGAAACTCCTATGCGCCTGCCTGAACACTCCTCTGACCACCCTCGAAAAGCCCCCTGTCTCCGTGAAATCTCCAGATTGTGATTAGCCAGCCATCGAATTCCCAGCACCACTGGAAACGCAGGTGAATCAATAAGAAAGAGACTAATCCGCTCCTTATGATTCTCCTGCGTTACCATGTCCAGTGGAACCGTGGCCTCCCTGACCCTAATAGTCGGCTATCTAAGGAGTGCACGGGGAAAGGTTGGTCTAACGACACCAGGGGAATCCCTAGCCTTAACACGAGCGCACGATCCATAAAGTTCCCAGCTGCGCCTGAATCGACTAGCGCCTTATGCTGTATGGCCAACAGGGAGATCTGGGTGAGTGCTCGGCCTGGCGTCTCGACTCCCTGAAGGACCCCTCCAGCACCGGTCAGCAGTGTGCCCTCTACGACCACAGCTGGTACAGGAAAGGGCCCCTCCTCCGGTCGCCCTCGCTGCAGCACCTCCTAGCTCCATGGGTGTTGGAGTGGAGGGGCTGGGGAATGAAACTGACAGCAACCGATTCTACAGGCTAGCTCCCTACGGACGTCCTCGCGCAAATCAGATCAGGGCCCTGTAGTTCCATCCCGCGCCAGCGGACAAGGTCCTAGAGGCCAGCCAACGAGAGCATACAGGTCACAGTGGTGGGTAGTATATGGGGCTTTGGTGACAAAACGGATGGCACTGTGATAGACTGCATCCAATTTATTGAGTAGGTATATTGGAGGCTATTTTGTAAATGACATCGCCAAAGTCGAGGATCAGTAGGATGGTCAGTTTTACGAGGGTATGTTTGGCAGCATGAGTGAAGGATGCTTTGTTGCGAAATAGGAAGCCAATTCTAGATTTAACTTTGGATTGGAGATGTTTGATGTGGGTCTGGAAGGAGAGTTTACAGTCTAACCAGACACCTAGGTATTTGTAGTTGTCCACATATTCTAAGTCAGAACCGTCCAGAGTAGTGATGCTGGACGGGCGGGCAGATGCAGGCAGCGATCGGTTGAAAAGCATGCATTTAGTTTTACTTGTATTTAAGAGCAGTTGGAGGCCACGGAAGGAGAGTTGTATGGCATTTAATCTCGTCTGGAGGGTTGTTAACACAGTGTCCAAAGAAGGGCCAGAAGTATACAGAATGGTGTCGTCTGCGTAGAGGTGGATCAGAGACTCACCAGCAGCAAGAGCGACATCATTGATGTATACAGAGAACATACACTTAGTATTACTTTTTTAGCTACAGTATACATATCTTCCTGGCATATTACATCATTTATGCAGCAGCATACAATGCATTTTTGGTCTTGAACAGGAAGTTCGCGTGCCTGTCCTTCGTGGGGCAAATTTTGTCATCAAAGTCTGGCATTGTCTGGATTTATGGTGCTTTCAAAACAACTGGAGGACGGGTTTACAATTCCAAGTTGGATGACCATTCAAAACGTATTTTCCTAGTCGGAGCTCGTTTGTTCCTGACTTCCCAGTTAACTTGACTTCAGTGAGTTCAAGATTTCGCAGTTCCGAGGTGAACAGTTGTTGTGAGCGTGGCACAAATCATGCTTCATTGACAGCAGGGCCAATGTTGAATGTTTATCATTAAAAAGAATTTAATCCCAGATTTGGGACCACACAGTCACTGTCACTGATTCCTTCCAAACCATTTCATTATTTCTCTTCATATGATAAGGATTCAAATTGATTTGCCAGTAGATTGTTGACTTGATTCATGATGATGACCGCTAGCTAAGATTGTGAAAGTATGATGTTGACATGATCAGTCCAATCAAAGCTACTGTAGATATAACGTGATTTGACATTTTATCTGTGGCCAATGACCTTGAGCCTTCTTGGATGGGCACTTCTAATGTAACTCTATGGCAGACCCCGAAGGGCTAGAATGTTCAAGGACTCTTCTTACTCTTGGCAGTGACGTAAAGTCCCCATGAGTGACAGAACTCTGAGCCAATCACGGCGCAACTCTCCGTATTTTCTGCTGACTTGCCCCATCACCACAGAAAGCACTGAGCTAGGCTGAAACATCTGCATTTTGGAGCTACATTACTGAAGAAAACAAAAAAGAGACCATGTTTGTATGAGGCTTTATTAACTCAATGATATATAGATTATTTTTTACAATGTTTGCAAACTGATATGTGACACGTATTAATGCCAAAATAACATGGAAAACATGCAAGCCCCGGCATATGTGGGGCTCAAAACAGGTGGGACCAAATTCAATATTTTATCAATCCATTTTTTATACATTTTTTTATACCTATAGGGGTCCTAAAATTCCAATCAAATAGCTAAATTATACATTTTTACAGCCATCATAAAGCAATTCCACGTTAGCTGAGTCGATGTTGTGATCAAAGAGCGTAGATCTACAGGGGTTACGTTTTTAAAGTTCTGCCATTTAGTCTTATGTTGCCTCCAATAGTCTGTGTTTCTTGTACAGTATCTGACCAATATCCTTTTAAATAAAATACATATATTTTTTTTATACATTTGTAAGGTTGTTGCTGTGTTCAGAGCGGTCTTCAATGAAAAGTGCTGTACAAATAAAACGTAGCATTATTTGCTTTGCTTCACAGGACAGGTAAATGTGACTCCCTTGGATCCAGATGACTCCTTCCACGTTGCCATGGTGGCCCTGCAGAACCACAAGTTCCAGTATGCCCTGCTCTGGCTCCAGGAGACCTTCAGGCAGCTGGAGGATGGCATCCCAGCCCTGGTGACCAGGAGAGAGGTTCTGACCTACCTGGGTCCCCTAGCCTTTCAGATGGGTAACCTGCCTCTAGCATTGGAGCTGACGCAACAGTTGCAGGAAATGGGTATGTGGCCTATGTTACATAAAGGAGCAGTTGTTTCTCTTATGCACTGGTTTCAAAAACAATACAGTGATCGTTAATCTCTAGAGAGTGAGCCCAAATTCCTGTGAAGTATTTTACCATGTTAATTTGATATCTGGACTCAAGTTTGAGAGTTAGCTAAGATGTGCTACATAACAGTGTGTGTCTGTCAAAACACTTCCTCCCCTTAGACCCAGTTGCATGCAGACCAAGGTGCACCTGGCCTACTACAGAACCCTGAGAGAGAGCATCCGGTGTGGGAGCCAGACACAAACACCCTCATTGCCCTCAGATGCACCAGTGGACATCTTAACACTAATCAAACCAGCAAGCGAAACCTCATACGAATCTCTTTGCAGAGGGGAGGGCATCAAAATGGCAAGTCCCTCGTACTCAATTACAAATAGCAACATACTATGTATGTAAATTAACAGTCTGTCCCTAACATCCTGTAACAAAGCTGGCCATAGTTCAGCATTCACACAAGATTTGGTTCTGAGGTGCCAACATGAACTTTTCCATGAATTCTGTACTCATTGTCTACCTGTCTTGTGACTGTATGAATAAAAGATGCTGTTTCTGTGATGGTCAGACCCCGAGGAGACAGAGGACATTGCGGTGCAGGTACAGCACTGGTAGAGGCAACCCTCGACTCATCTATGCCCCTATAAAAGAGGAGCAGGAATGGGACCATCCACTAATAATACGCTATCATGACCTTGTATCTGAAAGGGAGATTGAGACCATAAAACACCTATCCCGATCAAAGGTACTGTAGCTTGATTTTAAACTACTAAGAATATATTCACAAGTGTCTATTTTTTTGGACTCAATTTTGTGTTGTGCATTGTGACCAAGCTTGACAGAGCAAAGGTGTCAGACCATGTGACAGGGGAAAGATTTTCAGCTGAAACCCGTGTGGCTAAAAGGTTGGTTGTGTTTATGTTGTTATAAAATAGTGCCTTTTTATTAGTGTATTGAATTCCACTATGCATTAAGCAGACAGGATGTAATGTGTAACTTAACTTACTGTATACACAATAAAGTCTTCCTCTGTTTTTTTCTATACATCTTCTATTTTTGCAAGTTCCACTTGTAAAAGCTTGACAATCAGGATAGACCAAAGATTCTGTGATATCCTCTGACCTTATGTGACCCTATGACTTTATCTAAACCCATTGTGTTGTGTGGCCAGTGCATGGCTGGCTGACGAGGACAACCCTGTCATCTCCCGTGTTACCCAGAGAATGGCTGACCTGACTGGGCTGGACATGGAGGCAGCAGAGATGCTCCAGGTAGGTGACAGCTTGAGGCAGAGCTCAGGGTTAAGCCCGGGTGTTGGCTGGAGGATACGGCCAGGGTTAAGGGATTAGTGTGTGGAATTTTTTAAATGTCTCAAATGTCAGATTTTTCCAGGTTGCAAATTATGGGATTGGGGGCCAATATGAACCACACTTCGACAACAAGGTAAGCATTAAAATAATTTGATAATGGTATGTGTTGTTTGTTCAACAAGCATATTAAGGAATATTCTTATGCTCCACAGCTGACCAATGACACAGACTACATGACGAGGGGTGGCAGGATCGCAACGATCTTAATCTATGTAAGATCTCTGTATATCGATATCTCTGGTTAAAACGTGACAAAGTAATGAAACATGTGACTGTGTTGTACATAATGTCTCCCTCTTCTGATCCATGTCAGATGAGTGATGTGGAAGTGGGTGGATCGACTGTGTTCCCTGATATAGGAGCTGCTCTACGACCGTACAAGGTACATTCAAAGCTGACTAATCATCATCATCATTCATGGTTACATGGGTAGTGACAGCAACGTTAAACACTACAGGTGTCCATGTGCATTGTCCAAAAGCCAGCGATGCAGAACTCAGGCCCACAGTTCTGCCACTTTATGGTTTTCCCTGGCCCTGAACTGGTTGATTAATGCCACTGATTGGCAGTAGAGTGCATGTACCTAGTTTCTCAGGTAGAAATCAGTATCATACACTATAGGTGGTCCTTAATGAGCACTGGAGCTGTGCATCTCTGCCCTAAGCCAGTAAAACATGTAAGTAGTGCTTGTAGATCTGAATTGAGGTATATCCGTGAACTCATTGTTACCTGTGTAATCTGCTATAGGGTTCAGCGGTGCTGTGGTACAACCTTTTGCAGAATGGAGAGGAGGACGCTAGGACCTTACACGCTGCATGCCCTGTATTTGTGGGCAATAAATGGGGTACGTTCCCATCAAAACCTATGCCTCATAGTATGGACAATAACATTGAAAAAAAAGTTAGAAAACAGTTTTTTGTCATGACGAAAGACAAAATCTCATCACTTATTATTACAATTTTATTGAAATTAAGACATAATAATCCATATAATATAAAAAATAACATTTAAAACACTTATTGAGATGTAATAATCAAAACAAATGTTTTCAAATATATATATATATATTTAGTAATGTAAGTAACCGGTATAATCATTTGCCAAGACACAAGTAGAGTACATTGATGGTACTTTAAAGCAGAAGGGTACAGAGAGAACTTGAGCCATAACATCTGTTAACAGCATTACAGTCAGATGGGAAAACAACCTATCAGCTGACCAGTACATAATAAAGGGAAAATGGTATAAAGTGATAAGATAATTAGATAATATAATGGGTAAATGAGCGATTACAAAAAAAATTATGAACAGAACTTGACTCTTATTTCTTCCCTGGTTTTAGTTGCCAATAAATGGGTGCGGGCCCACGGACAGGAGTTCAGGAGAAGATGCTCTTTGTCCCAGATGGACTGAGACTGGAGCCAGGATGGATTCTCCCCTCAGTTTACCTACACATTCCTGCACATTTCCCCATTGTTACTCTCCTTGGCCTCAGCTGGGCCATCTGGGGGAGGGACGCACAGAATCACACAAAAGCACCTTTCAAGTGTTTGTGCAGTGAAGCAGGACAAGATGTCAACAATACCAAGCTGACATTTGAACTGTGTGGCATTTTTTTTATTTTTTACAGTGATTGTCGAAAATGATATTGTTAGCGGGTAGTCCATAGAGTAGTTTGCGTGATTGATTAGATCCGCATGATCAATTTAAAATACATTGTAGAAGACAGAGTAATAAAATATTTGGACCAAGAATCACTGTTCCTCTATACATACTACAGAATATATTTTGCTTGCTGCATCCACTTAATCTGCAGCAAGCACGCACGCACACACACACACACACACACACACACACACACACACACACACACACACACACACACACACACACACACACACACACACACACACACACACACACGAGAAAATAGAAGAGGTAAAAACTAATGTAGAGGAATTGCTATGATAAAAAAGGCTGAAAAGTTCAATTTTCTGATCTCATATGTGCTGTGTAAACCCAGATATTGATTTCTCATATAATCTAATCCACTGAGATATATATGAGGTCAATTCTGATTTTCTGTTTTTCAAACCATCAAAGCACATTGTTTTGTCCATTAAAATAACATGTCATTGATCCGAAATACAGTGTAGACATTGTTAATGTTGTAAATCACTATTGTGGCTGGAAACGGAAGATTTTTGATGAAATATCTACATAGCCGTACAGAGGCCCATTTTCAGCAACCAATACTCCTGTGTTCCAATGGCACGTTGTGTTAGTGAATCCAAGTTTATCCCGCACGTCACCAAGAACAAAACATATGGAATGAAGAACACACCTGTCAGACAAGCAAAACCAGGTGATTCAACACATGCTCAAATGGCACTGTTAGTTGTTTTTATCACCATCGTCCCGTTAAAATTATGCCCATGAAATCAAATGCATTGCTCTGATGCAACCCAATGACCAACTTTTTTTACTGGTTTCCACCAGTTACCACAGCCACAAAGTCAACATTTGCTAGCCTATACCTAAATTCATGAAAACATACATTTGATTTTTGGTCTTAATTTAAGGTTAGGGTTAAACATAAAGTGAGATCAATGTATTAAGATTAGGATTGGGTTTAAAATCAGATTATAAGAAGAGAAATTGTAGAAAAAGACCGATGTACGGCTTTGTGGTTGTGGTAACTAGTGACCATGTTCACTCACCTCCTCCGTTATTGTAGCACATGTAAGAGAATCTCCACACGTCTCCAGGTCCGATTATAGCTCCAATAACCTTTAAAATTGTCACGTCCTGACCAGAGAAAGCTTTTATTTTCTATGGTAGAGTAGGTCAGGGCGTGACTGGGGGGTTGTTCTAGTTTATATTTTCTATGTGGGGTTCTAGGTTTATTTTCTAGGTTTATTTTCTCCTGCAGCAAAGCACCCCCACAACAAGATACTGCCACCACTGTGCTTCACGGTTGGGATGGTGTTCTTCGGCTTGCAAGCCTCCCCCTTTTCCCTCCAAACACAACGATGGTCATTATGGCCAAACAGTTACTACTAATCATGTCCGCAAAAACCCACCCGTGAATACTACAATAAAGTCTGCAGAAACACTACAGTGAATAACATATAATACTTATTTTCCACCATAATTTGCAAATAAATTCATAAAAAATCCTACAATGTGATTTTCTGGATTTTTTTCTCTCATTTTGTCTGTCATAGTTGAAGTGTACCTATGATGAAAATTACAGGCCTCTCTCATCTTTTTAAGTGGGAGAACTTGCATAATTGGTGGCTGACTAAATACTTTTTTGCCCCGCTGTATAATGTATGGCTGCAGCTTGGCATCAGCAGATAAGTGCCAATCTGGTACATTTTTGCAAAATGATATGCTTCAAGGAACATGTTGCGTATGTGAATAGTTTGCATTAATTGGGGGAGAGATTATCCTCACACTACTGATGCCTGGAGACATTTAAATGATAAAAAAAACACTAACTAAACCGTTATGTTAACAGCAAAAATATTGTAATCAGATTACAGCAGTGCTTAATATGTAAATCGTGAGGTGCCAGAGCAAAATGTGAGTGCGAGAGTGTGGTAACCTAGCGAGCTCTGAGGTAACAGAAAAATAATCTTTATAATAAAGCATCGCATGCATATATCATCGCATTTGCGTAGTGGCATAGAGCAGTAGAGTAGAGGCAATTAGAGAAGTTGCACACATGGAGAAGATTTTTTGTGGCCTTTGTTCTGGGAAAAATGTGGCCTTTTATAAACAAATTTCATGGAATGCTATGTAAATGTACATGACAGGAGACTTTAGCATAATCTTTTTTAATGCCGCATTCAAAACATGGGAACTCGGGAATGGGAAATCTCCAACTTCCGACATCAGTGCATTCAAGACAACTGGGAAATTGGGAAAAACTAGCTCCGACTGGGAAAATTTATTTGGATTATTCCACCTCGTCTGTTCCCCGAGTTCCCAGTTGTCATTTAAGCACCATAATTCCAAACAAATGATTGAAATGACAGGCTACTTTGACACTGAGAATCTGAGATCAATAAAACCACCTTGTCTTGAATCCATCAATAATCCAAATAAGATGGTGCCAGAGCAGAAGGCAGACGTTTTATGAGCCCCCAACCGATTGTGTTTTTTTGTTCGTTTATCTGCGTTGTTTGTAACTTTTTTTTTTTTTTTTTACTATTTGTACATAATGTTGCCACTACCGTCTCCGATGACCGAAAATAACTTCTAGACATCAGAACTACGATCACTCACCACGGACTAGCAGAATCCTTTTTCTTCTTTCGTGACTCTGACGAGCCCGAGGCGGAGGATATACGGCTCCCTCGGGAACAGGCCCCGACCCCAGTGATCTGCATGAAGAGGAGGCATAGAAAGAGAGGCCGAAGGGCGGGCTGCCTTCTGAGGAGTCGGAGGCGATCGAATAAACCCCCACTCCCCTCAATTCTGCTAGCTAACCTGCAATCTTTGTAAAATAAAATGAGCGGGTTATTGGGAAGATTAAACTACCATTAAAAACTGTAACATCTTATGCTTCACGCAGTCGTGGCTGAACGACGACAATATCAACATACAGCCAGCTGGTTATGCGATGTACTGGCAGGATAGAACAGCGGTGTCTGATGAGACAAGTGGCGGCAGTCTGATGCACAATATCTAAGGAAGTCTCGAGCTATTGCTCGCCTGAGGTAGAGTTTCTCATGATAAGCTGCAGACCCCATTAACTACAGAGAGAGTTTTCATCTATATTCTTTGGAGCTGTATCAGCATGTTAAATGTCCAACCAGAGGGAAAAGAAATGGACCACCTTTACTCCACACACAGAGATGCAAACTAAGCTCTCCCTCACCCTCCATTTAGCAAATCTGACCATAATTCCATCCTCCTGATTCTTCCTTACATGCAAAAATTAAAGCAGGAAGCACCAGTGACTAGATCAATTAAAAAGTGGTCAGATAACGCAGATGCTAAGCTACATTGCTGTTTTTCTAGCACAGGCTGGAATATGTTCCGGGATTCCTCCAATGACATTGAGGAGTACACCACATCTGTCATTGGCTTCATCAATAAGTGCATCGATGATGTAGTCCCCACAGTGACCATACGTACATACCCCAACCAGAAGCCATGGATTACAGGCAGCATCCACACTGAGCTAAAGGCTAGAGCTGCCGCTTTCAAGGAGCGGGACTCTAACCCGGAAGCTTATAAGAAATCCTGCTATTTACATTTGTGGAAAGTGATTTACATTTGTGGAAAGTGATTTATATTTGTGGATTGGTGATTTACATTTACAAATACATTTGGCATGATTTTGATCCCATAGGGCGGGGGGGTTAGGATAACTCACGAAGAGGCAACTCAAATTAACTTAGTTCACTTATACTCACATTTTTACATTTGCAAAAAGTGAAAATGATTTTTAATGCCATGAGAGGTACCGGATCCGGCCAAATAGCTCCCATATCTAAACAGTCCAAAAAGGACAGGGCCGGATCCTGTTCCTTTTGAAAAACTAGATGATTAGTTCTAGGATTACTTTTAAAAATAACTTCCTGTGTGTTTCAGCCCCATTCTGGCCTTCACCATGGTAGTTGGACATGTAGATACAGTACGTGGCTGTTGAAAGAAAATGAATATTTTCCAACTGTAATCTAGGAGTTACTTGGTTGTTTTGTATTGAAATATTTTTCTCTCTTTTCTAAATTTTCTTTATTTTGGCCTCCGGTGCCACAGATCTACTCTGATGCTAGTCTTAGAAATGGGCTTTCAGTTAATCATATTTTCTAATAATCCAATACAGTGTTGTTGAAGCCTATGAAAATGCCTCTGGAGACTTCCCAGAGTGTCTGGAAAAACACATCAGCGAACCTTTTACTGCATACAAGCTTGTTTGAAGACTGAGGCTGGAGTGGAACATGGTGGTACAGGTTGCCAAGACATGTTCTTCATATATCGATATACACTCTGCTAGATATACACTCTTCCACTGTTTATTTAAGCTTTGACTTTAGGAGGGATGGTCTTTATTTTCAGTGTGTACGTGTGCGTGTTAGTACAACTTCATGTTTTTATGGATCAATGACGCAGCCTCCCGTTTGGACATGAAGAATAAGAGTGCTGCCATTACTTATTGACTTGGTCTGCATGCAGTTTGAGCATGTGCTTCTGACATATAGTTCAGACCGACAGAGAGGGGTGAATCCGGCTGATTCTGGCCCACAATATGGGTCCTTTATCCCCCAAAATATGAATGGCACCTCTTCACACTGCCTGAGACCTGGCACTGTACTGTACTTTACACTGGAAATCCCACAGGCCTCCCTCGATTTACAAATACAAATCAAAAGGTGGTTGTTTGTAAATGGTGAATTGAATTTGGGGATAGGGATTTACATTTGTGGAAAGTGATTTACATTTGTGGAAAGTGATTTAAATTTTTTGAAAGAGATTTACATTCATTGGGGCGGGGGGGGGGGGTTAGGATAACTCACAAATAGGCAACTCAAATGAACTTTGATCACTTTTATTCAAATTTTTACATTGCAGAAAGTGAAAATGATTTTTAATGCCATGAGAGGTACCGGATCCGGCCAAACAGGTCCCATATCTAAACAGTCCAAAAAGGACAGGGCCGGATCCTGTTCCTTTTGAAAAACTAGATGATTAGTTCTAGGATTACTTTTAAAAATAACTTCCTGTGTGTTTCAGCCCCATTCTGGCCTTCACCATGGTAGTTGGACATGTAGATACAGTACGTGGCTGTTGAAAGAAAATGAATATTTTCCAACTGTAATCTAGGAGTTACTTGGTTGTTTTGTATTGAAATATTTTTCTCTCTTTTTTAAATTTTCTTTATTTTGGCCTCCGGTGCCACAGATCTACTCTGATGCTAGTCTTAGAAATGGGCTTTCAGTTAATCATATTTTCTAATAATCCAACACAGTGTTGTTGAAGCCTGTGAAAATGCCTCTGGAGACTTCCCAGAGTGTCTGGAAAAACACATCAGCAAACCTTTCACTGCATACAAGCTTGTGTGAAGACTGAGGCTGGAGTGGAACATGGTGGAACAGGTTGCCAAGACATGTTCTTCATATATCGAAGGTATCTTCAGGTATCTGCTAGATACTTCCACTGTTTATTTAAGCCTTGACTTTAGGAGGGATGGTCTTTATTTTCAGTGTGTACGTCTGCGTGTTAGTACAACTTCCTCCCCTTTGGGCATGAAGAACAAGAGTGCTGCCATTACTTATTGACTTGGTCTGCATGCAGTTTGAGCATGTGCTTCTGACCTTTAGTTCAGACTGACAGAGAGGGGTGAATTCGGCTGATTCTGGCCCACAATATGGGTACTTGTTCGCCCAAAATATGAATTGCACCTCTCCCACACTGCTTGAGATCTGTACTGTACTTTACACTGGAAATCCCACAGGCCTCCGCTATGGCACTTTTAATACCCCGTGTTAGTCTTTATGCATTCCATTGTATAGGGCTGTGCTTCACAATCTTTTTTGTTTACTCTACCACCAACTGAATTTTGCTCTCCCTGGAGTACCCCTGAAGTACCCCCTGATGTGCATTTTACCAGTAAGCCTGTGGTCTCATGAGTCTTCTCAAGTACCCCCTATGGCTTGGACAAGTCCTAATACCCCTGGTTGGGAATCACCGGTATAGGGGTCCCCTCACATAGGGCGTCCTCCACAAAGTGATTTTTTTATTTTATATCACAGATATGATCTACAAGGCTTGTAATAGAATCTATGTTCATCTTATTATAATTATTGGTTGTATAAGTGAGTCTTAAATAACCTTGTTCAAACTAACTCAAGTTTACACAAGACCCTTACTAAACCAGCTTGGTCATGACATATTAAGTGTGACTACAAGACCCAAGTTGTGTCCCAAATGGCCCCATATTCCTAATATAGTGCACTACTGGTCAAAAGCAGTGCGCTAGGGAACAGTGTGGCATTTTGTACGCAGACTTATTGAGCCTTACACAACTCCATTACTAAATCAGTGATGTATGCTTGGATATGAACGTGTTAAAAGTGACTAGACCCAGTGTCCATTTAACTCTTGTTCTATTTTTTCCTGCCGTGTTTAAACCTTTCCATAAATCTAGAGTTCCTGGCTAATGTATCATTGGTCTCCCAGCGGCTCCCCAGTGAGAAGGACATGGATGGACATGGATGGGGTTGCACTGGGTCTTATACGTCTACAGGACATATACAGACAACTGCAAATCATTACAGTGGATGTGTCAGGTGAGACTAGGAACATTTGGTAAATAATCACTCTGGTAAATCAGACCATTACTAAATTTTGTGTTGTGCATTGTGACCAAGCTTGACAGAGCAAAGGTGTCAGACCATGTGACAGGGGAAAGATTTTCAGCTGAAACCCGTGTGGCTAAAAGGTTGGTTGTGTTTATGTTGTTATAAAATAGTGCCTTTTTATTAGTGTATTGAATTCCACTATGCATTAAGCAGACAGGATGTAATGTGTAACTTCTATTTAAATAGCTACTTATACACAATAAAGCCTTTGTTTTTTTTTATACATCCTCTATTCTTGCAAGTTCCACTTGTGAAGCTGGACAATCAGGATCGATCATAGACCAACGATTCTGTGATATCCTCTGACCTTATGTGACCCTATGACTTTATCTAAACCCATTGTGTTGTGTTGCCAGTGCATGGCTGGCTGACGAGGACAACCCTGTCATCTCCCGTGTTACCCAGAGAATGGCTGACCTTACTGGGCTGGACATGGAGGCAGCAGAGATGCTCCAGGTAGGTGACAGCTAGAGGCAGAGCTCAGGGTTAAGCCCGGGTGTTGGCTGGAGGATACGGCCAGGGTTAAGGGATTAGGGTGTGGAATTTTTTAAATGTCTCAAATGTCCGATTTTTTCAGGTTGCAAATTATGGGATTGGGGGCCAATATGAACCACACTTCGACAACAAGGTAAGCATTAAAATAATTTGATAATGGCATGTGTTGTTTGTTCAACAAGCATATTAAGTCATATTCTTATGCTCCACTGCTGACCAATGACACAGACTACATGATGAAGGGTATCAGGATCGCAACTAGGGTTGAATGGCGGGATCCCGGTTACCGAGATTTACCGCCGAAAACCACTCCATTTTCCCGGGTTAAATAACTGTGAGAAACTGGTCAATTATAATTAATCATTTATATGAACAGTATGGTGTGAAATGGAACTGTTAAATTATATGCAATGTCTCAATTTGTCTTCTCTTCGGCCTCTGCATGTTGAATCAACGCCCAAGGTGGGGACAGACCATCTCAGTATGGAGCACAGTCCACAATGCGTGTCGACCTACTACTGTATCATCTCATCGTGGTCACTTGTTTTACTTATGACAGGTAGGCCTACATTTGCTGCAGTATAGCCTATGCTACAGTAATATAAATACTGAATGCACGTCTAATTTACCCATCTCCATCTGGCTTTTGGGGTCACCTTGTTTTTTAATTGTAAGATTTTTAAATTTTTTATTTGAAGCTGCAGAGTTTTGAAACAGCCTATCACTTGAATATTTGTGCATGCATAAGCACTCTCTCGCAATCTTTCTCTCTCTCCATCAACTCCATTCAAATTGCATGCTGATGTAGATTGACACAGTGCATTCGGAAAGTAATCAAATCCCTTGACCTTTTCCACATTTTGTTACGTTACAGCCTTATTCTAAAATGGATTAAATTGCTTTATTTTTTAAATTGCTTTATTTCAATCTACACATAATACCCCATAATGGCATAGCAAAAACTGGTTTTAGAAATGTGTGCAAATGTATAACATTACATTTATGTAAGTACTCAGACGGTTTACTCAGGACTTTGTTGAAGCACCATTGGCAGTGATTACAGCCTTGAGTCTTCTTTGGTATGATGCTACAAGCTTGGTACACCTGTATTTGGGGAGTTTCTCCCATTCCTCTCTGCAGATCCTCTCAAACTCTGACAAGTTGGATGGGGAAGAATTTCAGAGACTTGTCCCGAAGCCACTCCTGTATTGTCTTGGCTGTGTGTTTAGGGTCGTTGTACTGTTGGAACGTGAACCTTCACCCCAGTCTGAGGACCTGAGCACTCTGGAGCAAGTTTTCATCAAGGATCTCTCTGTACTTTGCTCCATTCATCTTTCCCATGATCCTGACTAGTCTCCCAGTCCCTGCCATTGAAAAACATCTCCACAGCATGATGCTGCCACCACCACGTTTCTCCGTAGGGATGGTGCCAGGTTTCCTCCAGGTGTGACGCTTGGCATTCAGGCCAAAGTGTTCAATCTTGGTTTCATCAGACCAGAGAATCTTGTTTCTCATGATCTGAGAGTCTTTAGGTGCCTTTTGGCAAACTCTAAGTGGGCTGTCATGTGCCTTTTACTGATGAGTGATTTCCGTCAGGCCACTTTACCATAAAGGCCTGATAGGTGGTGTGCTGCAGAGATGGTTGTCCTTCTGGAAGATTCTCCCATCTCCACAGATGAACTCTGGAGCTCTGTCAGAGTGACCATCGGGCTCTTGGTCACCTCCCTGACCAAAGCCATTCTCCCCTGATTGCTCAGTTTACCATGGCGGCCAGCTCTAGGAAGAGTCTTGGTGGTTCCAAACTTGTTCCATTTAAGAATTATTTCCCAGATCTGTGCCTAGACACAATCCTGTCTCTGAGCTCAATGGACAATTCCTTTGACCCCATGGCTTGTTTTTTTCTGACATGCAGTGTCAATTGTGGGACCTTTTATGCAGTAGACAGGTGTGTGCCTTTCCAATCAATTTAATTTACCACAGTTGGACTCCAATCAAGTTGTAGAAACATCTCAAGGATGATCAATGGAAACAATGGAAACAGGGTGTACCTGAGCTCAATTTCGAGTCTCATAGCAAAGGGTCTGAATACTTATCTAAATAAGGTATTTCAGTACATTTGCAACCAATTCTAAAAATGTGTTTTTGCTTTGTCATTAAGTGTGTGTAGATTGATGAGGATTTTGTTTTATTTAATACATTTTAGAATAAGGCTGTAACGTATCAAAATGTGGAAAAAGTAAAGTGTTCGGAATTCTTTCTGGAAGCACTGTATGGCCCTATATATAGATTTCTGAGCCTACCTTTTTCAGGTAATACATTCAATGCAATATTAGCTTTATATTTAGCTAATTAATGATGTGTTATACATACTAAGCTTCTAACGTATAGCGTCTGTCACAATACGCAAGCACCTGTGCACCTGTGCTATCCTTAAAAAAATGCTCCTTAGCTCTTGGAGTCCCATGCAGAAAAAGCTAGACTAGAATAGTTTGCTGGACATTATTTTTTTGTAGCATTTCTTATACTAATAAACTATTCAAAGAGGGAGACAAGCTCTTTTTTGCTGAATGTTAAGTGCAGCAGCCAACTGAACTCACGGGTAGTTTGGAAGAAGAGTGAACTGGTGATGGCGATAGGCTATAGCAGTTATTTATTCAGACCCATAATAACCATTCAATCTTTGTGAAGAGAAGTAAAAGCCTTCTGCATCTAATTATAGTTCTATATTATTCAATGATGTCATTACAATGATGAAGATAAGGACAATGAAACATATTTAATTTAACTGCTGGAAGTGAGGCAGTAATGGAATAACACTAGAGCGAGAAAGAGGAGGTAGGCTAATAACATTAGGGGAAATGTTATAAAATGTATATGTGAGCCAGTGTACTAATTATACAAATAGGCCCTATCATATTACATTTTTTTATGACTCAATCAAATTCGCTAGCCTGTACTTCTTACATTGTAGGCTGCATGTGGTGCATCAGAATCACATGTTCTCTGTCTTTATCATGGTTTGAACAAAGTGCATAATTCCCATCCATATAATACAGTATGATACTATACAATACAGTAATACAGTTCACACCCAAAAAGATTAGCCTACTGTTGCTAGTTTCATTAATTTACCTAAGAGAGCATATAGCTAGCTATATCTGTGGGTTTTTATTTTTTTCTGTCGTGCATAATGTGCTAGTAGCCTATGTCATATAACCTATGTATTGCATAACGGCACAATCATTTGGGCTTTTTTTGGAGCTGATTAAATGTCTTTAATGCAGGTCTCATAAAATGCATTTAATGTACGGCTCATTATGCTCAGGTAGCATCAGGATTTGATTTTCTTCAAATCCAGACATATTTATATGCTTTATAATGCTTTTGAATGACACTTCCGATTTTGGTGAGAAATATCGGGTTCCTGGGAAGAAAAGTGATTTATTCTCAGGATATAATTTTTTTTTAAATACCGGGAAATTATTAAATCCTATAATCCTAAATCTACCACGTTCAAAAAGTTAATGCTGGAACAGAGATCGTGGGGAATGGTCAGTGGTGATCTATAGAAAACGAATGTCATATTGTTTTTTTATTTTGTGATGTCATATAAAGTGTTATAAAGGAAATACTGTAACTTGAAAAGTATATACACTACATTTACGAAGTCTCCATCCTCTGTTGTACATGAAATTTGCTAAATTATGAAAGTACTTTTGATAAGATATGGATGCGATTTTAGGAGCTTTGAGATCATTTGTCTCATATAAACTATGCATACTAAGTAGCCACGCCCCGAGTGAGGTCAGAGAGCGTGTCAGCCTGACGGAACTGTCCCTTTCAACCAGAGTGCATAAAAGGATTGGTAAAGAAATTAACATTTAGACCAAGAAAGAAGGGGTGTTGCAGCCCACGTGGTTTGAATACTGAATCTCATAGACCAGAATATTGCCAGGTTTGAACCCTGAATACCAACACGATTTGGAGAAGAAAACTCCCCTCTCAGACAATCACTGGTACAGCTGATTAGCTGTCCTGAGAAGTGCATATAGAAAAGTGAATTTAAGTGGGACCACTGTACTACTCTTCTCAAATCACTGTAGTATGCTACTCTCATTACCCAATGGGAACAATCGACACGGCTGGCTAGCCTATCTTCAAAGGAGCATCGTACAGAGTGAACAACAGTAGAAGAGATGGGTCCGGACCCTTTCGGACAATCGGAGCCTTACAAGCGTGTCGCTGAAAGGCCTGTCACCCGTCCTAAGGAGGGCGGGTTCCGACAGAGATAAACGGCGAATGAAGGCATTAACACGTAAATACATGAATGATTTCTTACTCCAAACGGGAGGTGGTTCGTGTGCAAAGTATATAATTACAGTGAGAATAGTTTCTAAAATCTATCAACATTTAAGTGTTTCTTTCTCTTTCTCCCCCTCCCTCTCAATGCCACTAGGGACCTTTTCCTGATGTATTAATGTGTATGTTATCCTGTGTTATCATTAAGTTAGCTAATAAATAAATAAACCCATTTTTGTAGTACTGAATCATAAGTAAGGCTGGGGTTTTTGCAGATGATGTAGGTTATGACTGTTCAGAATGATAATATGATAA
This sequence comes from Oncorhynchus kisutch, assembly GCF_002021735.2. Lineage (NCBI taxonomy): Eukaryota > Metazoa > Chordata > Actinopteri > Salmoniformes > Salmonidae > Oncorhynchus > Oncorhynchus kisutch. The sequence goes on from NC_034179.2 coordinate 51,680,706, forward strand.
GAGGTTATGATTAATACATTGACTGTTTTATGAATGTGATGGTTAAAGATGGTAACTCTTTAAACAACCGCTCTCATGGTGCCCCAATTTCTAATGAGTTAATTGTTACGTGATTAATTTAATCGGGTGACAATTCAACGTAGTTAGTTGATTCGATTAATAACAGTCATCAGTAAAGTCACAACATTAGTGACAGCAACGTTAAACACTACAGGTGTCCATGTGCATTGTCCAAAAGCCAGCGATGCAGAACTCAGGCCCGCAGTTCTGCTGCTTTATGGTTTTCCCTGGCACTGAACTGGTTGATTAATGCCACTGATTGGCAGGACAGTACATGTACAGTGTCTTGCGAAAGTATTCGGCCCCCTTGAACTTTGCGACCTTTTGCCACATTTCAGGCTTCAAACATAAAGATATAAAACTGTATTTTTTTGTGAAGAATCAACAACAATTGGGACACAATCATGAAGTGGAACTATGCCTCATAGTATGGACAATTACATAAAAAAAGGTTGAAAATCATTATCTGTAATGACAAAAGACAATATCTCATCACTTTTTATAACAATTTTATTGAAATGAAGACCTAATAATCCATATAATAACAACAGAATCAATAATTGACATTGAGATATAATATCCAAAACAAAAGTATTCATATACAAGTAGAGTACATTGATGGTACTTTAAAGCAGAAGGGTACAGAGAGAACTTGAGCCATAACATCTGTTAACAGCATTACAGTCAGATGGGAAAACAACCTATCAGCTGACCAGTACATAATAAAGGGAAATGGTATAAAGTGATAAGATAATTAGATAATATAATGGGTAAATGAGAGATTACAAAAAATGAAATGCACAGAACTAGACTCTTATTTCTTCCCTGGTTTTAGTTGCCAATAAATGGGTGCGGGCCCACGGACAGGAGTTCAGGAGAAGATGCTCTTTGTCCCAGATGGACTGAGACTGGAGCCAGGATGGATTCTCCCCTCAGTTTACCTACACATTCCTGCACATTTCCCCATTGTTACTCTCCTTGGCCTCAGCTGGGCCATCTGGGGGAGGGACGCACTGAATCACACAAAAGCACCTTTCAAGTGTTTGTGCAGTGAAGCAGGACAAGATGTCAACAATACTAAGCTGACATTTGATTTGAGTGGCATTTTGTTTTATACAGTAATCGTCGAGCATTATATTGTTAGCGGGTAGTCCATAGAGTAGTTTACATGATTGATTTGACAAACATTGATCCGCGTTATACATTTAAAATACAAATACATTGTAGAAGACAGAGTAATAAAATATTTGGACCACGAATCACTATTCCTCTATACAGTGGGGCAAAAAGGTATTTAGTTCTCCCACTTAAAAAGATGAGAGAGGCCTGTAATTTTCATCATAGGTACACTTCAACTATGACAGACAAAATGAGAAAGAAAATCCAGAAAATCACATTGTAGGATTTTTAATGAATTTATTTGCAAATTATGGTGGAAAATAAGTATTTGGTCACCTACAAACAAGCAAGATTTCTGGCTCTCACAGACCTGTAACTTCTTCTTTAAAACCTCTTGATATTCCCCATCCCGGATCCGGGAGCGTAATCATCGCCTGACAATAATTAGCATAACGCAACGGACATAAATATCCCTAGAAAATATTCCTATTCATGAAAATCACAAATGAAATATATTGAGACACAGCTTAGCCTTTTGTTAATCACCCTGTCATCTCAGATTTTCAAAATATGCTTTACAGCCAAAGCTAGACAAGCATTTGTTCCCAGCCTGGTGCAGGTCTGACTAAATACTTTTTTGCCCCACTGTACATACTACAGAATATTTAAATTTTAGCATCCATTTAATCTGCAGCACATACACACAAACATATACACATGCACAGGCAATCACCCACGCATTGACATGCACTTGTGTGCACACAGATAAACAAAGAGAAAATAGAAGAGGTCAAAACTAAATGAAGAGGAAATGCTACTATAAAGCCTGATATTTCAGTTTTCCGATCTCATATGTGCTGAGTAAACCCAGATAATGTTTTTTCATATAATCTAATCCACTGAGATATATATGAGGTCAATTCAGATTTTCAGTTTTTCAAACCATCATTTCCCACACACATCTATAGTTGCCTTGCTTAATTTGTTCAAAAAGAATGGGTTGCCTGTGTGCCAGTCTGTTTCTGCTCTCATGCCTAATGGAATTTTTGGCATGAAAATGACAGCAATGGAGTTAACAAGAGCACTAACAGATTTGGAACCAGGTTACAAAAGGAGCACAATGTCCCATTGATGCATTGCAGTGCAGGTAAAGGCTGCATTCAGAGATGCTATACATGACTCTGAGTCTGTGTTCTCCACATCACTCTGTATAGACAAATGTCAAACTAAAATCCAACAATGCATGTGTGGGTCAAGTGGGTGGCTGTTTCTGGATGGCGCCACTGCCGATGTAAAGACTAAGCACAAACAAACGTGTATTTTTTTGCATGTGCAATACATTATACATTGGCACCGCCAATGGACTCAAGATTTACATCTCTCTGTGAGAGTTCACAGTGTGTCCTTATCTCCCGCTGTGAAGGAGAGAGGCTTCAGCTCCATGTTGGAGCTCACGACGTCAGAGGTCGCCAGATGAAGAGGGCCATCTGTTCTGCATGTGTGGTTCACGGGGAGGTCGTCTACAGGCCGACAGAGCACAGAGAATCGCTGAGAAGTATAAAGACAGTAAACTGATATTGTCGAACATGAGACGGGTGACAAATAGCTCATACAGATGGGAGAAAAGAAAACAACTTCAATTGAGGATCTGAAATAGCAGACCCAACTGAAAACTTATTCTGTGTTTCCATAAGTTTCAAGTTGTTGATTACAATTATTTATACTCCATGATAAGAAACAATGTATGAGTAAGAATTTAATTGACAGCCCCAACATGTTTGTGTCATATTTGTGTAGCTTGACGAATCGCTATTACTGACATATCCAACTGGTTTAAGTTCTGTTCTGTTACAGATTTGGATCTTAATTTGACCCTGCTTCTCACAGCAGGAAAATAATCTTGCAGGATCATAATAGGAGCGCATGTGAAAGAATGGGACTATAAACTAGTCTAACCTAAACTAGACAAGACAAGCCTGTCTAAAGATGTTGAAATGTATTGACTTGAGCTCACCTGGCGTAGGGTTCCATTGCTGTTGGCCATTTTGTAGACCATCCATAGCGGGATGAAGGAGAGGGAGATAGTGGCAATGAACCAGCCAATGGTGTTAGCCCAGACAGGATAAACATATGTGTTGCTGAACTTCAATGGTGAGTATTTGACTATGGAGAAGATGAAGGTAGCCTATGGTTTGGGAGAGAAAAGCAACTCATTACAAAACAAAATTAACACCCTCTCAACATAGAGATCTGACATGAGGCAAGACCGTGTGCGTGTTAGAGAGAAAAGCAGAAAGAGAAACACAGAGAGTGAGGTGTACGGAAAGCGAGACAAGACAGTGAGACAGTGTTTTGATTGGGATCCCCAATAGCCGACGCCAATGGAGACAGCTAGTCTTACCGGGGTCCGACACATAACGAAAAAGACATTACAGACAAAAGACTTTACAATTTACATACATTTAAAAACATTAACATGTAGTGTGTGTGTGTGTGTGTGAATCTATCAGCTACACATACATGTCAGTACATACACACAAGTAGGTCACATGGGGGAGAGGCATTGTTTTCTGTTCCCTTGCGCTATATAAGATTGGAGGGAGTTCCATGCACGCATGGCTCTCTATAATACTGTACGTTGAATTTGTTCTGGACCTGGAGACTGTGAAAAGACCCCTGGCGGCATGTCTGGTGGGTTAAGTGTGCGTGTCAGCGCTGTGTGCTGTATGAATAATTGAATAAGAGACATTTTTTTTAACCATTTCAAATTATTATTACTCAATTCTATAGTTTGGGTAACACCAGTGATTTAAGTAAGAAGGTAATGTCATCTAAAACAATAATCTGTTTCCATTACGTTGAACAGTGTCCAAAATTGAAGTGGATCCAAGTAAATGTTTGATGAATTAACGATGAATAAAGGCTATTGTAAATCATGCTAATATAACGTGTCTGTGTAAGCAGTATATAAGAGAACCAATGGGACTGCCCCGACAGAGCTCCTGACCGACCTGTACTATGGTGCACTACGTTTGTTGGAACCTCTCCAGCTTGCTGACAATACATAATTATTCATTTAATATTGACTTCAGCTGTCCCCGGTGTTGAATTTCCACGACAGTTGACAAGGCATACAATTTGGAATTACCAACACATGAATGTTTCTTTAAAAAACAAGAAGTGATACTGGCATGCATAGTATTAATATTAGCCCTTTGATTACTGAATCCTTACTGTGCACACTGTAGGAGTGATGTAGAGCCAGCAGTACTTCATCAAAGGCAGAGGTCTGTAGCCAATCATATCACTGATGTTACCATAGAAACGTTCAGCACCTATAGTTCAAGGGGGGCACGTCACAAAAAGTCACAAATCATCATGTCACCATTGGTTGAATTCCCTATTGCCTTCAGACAGATTATTCTAAAGTGAGTACGTTGCTATGACCTATAGGCAGTGTACGACTCACCATAGACCCAGGCGATGCAGACAGATTGACAAATGGCCAGCAGTAGCAGGGTGGTCCCACTGCACACATGGTGGTCTAGCAGCTGAAGCAGGTACATTCCTCCCTGGAGTAAAAACAAAACCTTGTCATGACTTTACCCACACCAAACACAACACTTCAACATACACAATGTTTTTGATTTTTTTCCACATTTTGTTGCGCTACAGCTTTATTCTAAAATGTATTAAATAAAAAAAATCCTTATTAATCTACACACAATACCACATAATGATAGTGAAAACAGGTTTTTAGACATTTTTGCTAATTTATTCAAATAAAAACAAAAATATCTTATTTGCATAAGGATTCAGACCCTTTGCCATGAGGCTCGAAATTGAGCTCAGGTGCATCCTGTTTCCATTGATCATCCTGGCACACACCTGTCTATAAGGTCCCACAGTTGACAGTGCAAAAACTAAGCCATGAGGTCGAAGGTTGTCCGTAGAGCTTCGAGACAGGATTGTTTCAAAGCACAGATCTGGGAAGGGTACCAACACACTTCTGGAGTATTGAAAGTCCCAAAGAACACAGTGGCCTCCATCATTCTTAAATGGAACAAGTTTGGAACCACCAAGACACTTTCTAGAGCTGGCCGGCCGGCCTAACTGAGCAATTGGGTGAGAGCTCCAGAGCTCCAGCATTCCTCCATGGAGATGGGAGAACCTTCCAGAAGGACAACCTTCTCTGCAGCACTCCACCAATCAGGCCTTTATGGTAGAGTGGCTAGACGGAAGCTACTCCTCAGTAAAAAGGCACATGACAGCCTGCTTGGAGTTTGCCAAAAGGCACGTAAAGGACTCTCAGACCATGAGAAACTGGTCTGATGAAACCAAGATTGAACTCTTTGGCCTGAATGCCAAGCGTCACGCCTGGAGGAAACCTGGCACCATCCCTACGGTCAAGCATGGTGGTGGCAGCATCATGCTGTGGAGAAGTTTTTCAGCGGCAAGGAGTGGGAGCCTAGTCAGGATCGAGGGAAAGATGAACAGAGCAAAGTACAGAGTTCCTTTGATGTAAACCTGCTCCAGAGCGCTCAGGTCCTCAGACTAGGGCAAAGGTTCACCTTCCAACAGGACAACGACCCTAAGCACAAAGCCAAGACAATGCAGGAGTGGCTTCCGGAAAGGTCTCCAAATGTCCTTGAGTGGCCAAGCCAGAGCCTGGACTTTGAATATCTCTGGAGCCCTGAAAATAGCTGTGCAGCAATGCTCCACATCCAACCTGACAGAGCTTGTGAGGATTTGCAGAGAAGAATGTGAGAAACTCCCCAAATACAGGTGTCCAAGCTTGTAGCGTCATACCCAAGAAGACTTGCTTCAACAAAGTACTGAGTAAAGTGTCTGAATACTTACTGTATGTAAATGTGATATTTCAGTTTTTTTTATTTAGAATTATTATGTAAACATTTCTAAACCTGTTTTTGCTTTGTCACTATGGGGTATTGTGTGTAGATTGATGAAAAAATCTATTTAATACATTTTAGAATAAGGTAACATAACAAAATGTGGAACAAGTCAAGGGACTTGAATACTTAGCGACTGCATTGTACCTATACACACTTATAGTCACTACTCCCAAACCTTATATACCAACAAACAACATGTGTGGGTGTATGAATACAGTTTGGGCATGTTCAGGAACATGACCTGTCAAGGGCCTGTATCTTGGGTCAGTTTATGATCCCTAGATCAGCACTCCTTCTCTGAGACACTTTATGAATACGACCCATGGTAAAACACCGGGCACTAGTCATAGACAAACAGTATGGGTGATGCATTGGTCTCTTACCTCTGTGACCAGGGCAAGCCCCAGTATGAAGCCTATTGTGCAGATAGCCAGCAACAGCAGCTCTCTCCTGAACTCATGACGCAGATACGTAGGGAACAGATCCACAACAGATGTCATCAAACACTCCAGCCCAACAAACTAGAGAGGGAGAGAGGAGAAATAGAGGGAGAGCGAGATTAGATGTATAGTTTGAGTTTATGTCCGTTATGGTCAATTCCATTTCAATTAAAGACACACTTACATTTTCTCCTTAAAATGTAAACACATTGAAATAAAATACAATTGGAGTTGACTTCATTCCTGAATTGAAACGGAATTTAAGCCCAGACCTGTTAAGCCATGTTTGACAAACAGTTGACAATGACTAAGTTCATGTTGTTAGAAAAAGCTTCAGTGTGCATGGGAGAAAGAGGGACACTTACCTGGCTATCCAGACCCAGAAGGATGATCATGATGAAGAAACAGGCAGACCAGATCTGAGACATGGGCATCATGGCTACTGCTCGAGGGTACACAATAAATGCCAGCCCAGGACCTGTACAAAGATAGGAACACTGACTGAGTACACTCAATCACTGCACACTGTGCAATTTGTGTCACTACAGACTACACATAACTGCACACACTGACTGAACACATGGCCTAAACCTGACCTCACCCTTGACTGGCCTCGCCCAGCATGTACATGTAACGTACACACACACACACATGCATGTAGGCATGCTCACTAGGGATGAATGGTGGGATGAATGGTGGGATCCCGGTTGCCAAGATTTACAGATATTAACCACCCAAAACCATTTCCTTCTCCCGGGAAAAATAACTGTGAGAAACTGGTAAATTATAATTATTTATATGAACAGCATGACGTGAACTGTTAAAATATAAATCTGGCTTCTCTACGGCCTTCTCTCTGCTTAATGCATGATGAATCATCAACGCACAGGTTGGGGACAGACAGCCTATCTCAGACCTATCATCTCATCATGGTAACTTTTATTATTTTGTCAGGTAGCCTATGATACAGTAATATAATGCATAATAAGCTGTCACGAACGTCATCAGGGAAATGACCAGACCAAGGTGCAGCGTGGTGAGCGTACAATTCTCTTTATTATGAATGTCGCCAACAAGAGACAACAAAAACGAACGTGAAGCTTACTAGGGCTATACAGGCTGCTAACAAAGTCAACTACCCACAACTAAGGTGGAAAAAGGGCTGCCTAAGTATGATTCCCAATCAGAGACAAGGATAGACAGCTGTCCCTGATTGAGAACCATACCTGGCCAAAACATAGAAACAGAAAACATAGAAATAAAGAAACTAGAATGTCCACCCTAGTCACAGCCTCTCTATGGCCAGGGCGTGACATAAACTTTTATGTTATTTATGACACATCAAGCATCATCTAACGATGATAAAATATTTAAACAATATTTTTATCTGGACACTTTCTATTTTTGATATTGCTACAATGAATATATGCAAGTTACAATTTCACTGTACCGTTTATACCTTCTGTATCCTGTGCATGTGACAAATAAACTTTGATTTTATTTGATATAGTGTGTGTTTACTAGAAACGGTAATGTGAAGAACAACATGACCTGCACCAAAGTCAGATTAGGATATAGGCCAAGGACTAGATAAAGTGCATTTTTACCTGGAGTTTTTCCTTATTGTAGGCTCTTTCACCACTTTTAGTCTTGAAATCTTTGGTTGTTTACTACACTACCTTACTCACTCTGTTTAGCACATGGCCTGACATGTGAATCCTTAAAGAGATGGGTGGGGCTAAGGCGTAAGAGGCTGTGAACGATGCTGAATAGGTGTAGACAAAGAAGAGCTCTCCAGTAGGTGTACCAAATGATTCAAGAGCCATTTTCTCAAAAGTGGGGTTACAAATCAATCTACTTTCAAAGCAGAATTACTTTCCCATTGTTCCTCAACTGTAGTGTATGATATGCCATTTTGTAGCTCTGAGTTTCCAACCATTTCAAAGGTTGCTACATAAGACCAAATCGAGGTGGTCGGTCACATATAGAAACCAAATAAACGTTTTTTATTTAAAGAAGATTACTTACTATAAGAAGTTTTCACAGTCATTGTGGATGAATTTGGTGTGAACCATCTGTGACCTTTGGCTTTTACGGCATTATGATCTTCTATGGAATAATGTCAAACATTCTAATGGTAAAATCCATCTCTCTTGTCTGTTACAGTATCAACGTTTACCTGACTCAGCCACCTCTTCAATGGACACCCCCTGTTCATAGGTCATGAAGCCCAAAACAGAGAAGATTGCGAAGCCTGACACGATGCTGGTGCCACTGTTTAGAAGACACAGGTAAAAACAGTCCCTGGGGAAAAAAATACCAAATTACATGTTAGGGGAAATAGTGATCTATCCTGGAGATAATTTATAACTTGCGAGTGATTCCCAAAGTCTGTTAATCCTATAAATCTGCAGTATTTATTTTTAGTCAGTGTCAAGCAGTCAGACTGGGGGTGGGTTTCACTGACACTCCTTATCTTTGTATGTATTGCTTCTGTGAGAGCATGGGCAGCTTTAAGGTTGGTGATTTACTGCCACCTGTAGTGCAGGAATGTTTGCTCAGGAGTATATGTCATTGGCTGATCCCTCCGACTGACCTGTGATCCCACATAAGAAGTCCCACCCCGGTTGACTAATTTAAAATGCTGAAGTACTTCAATGGTGCTGCCCATGCTAAAAAAGTGAGGTTTGTGGCATGTGTGTCCTCTATACATCCCTATGCCAGTGACTCACTTGTAGCAGTCGTTGTTGTAACTGTTGTAGCTGCCCAGGGATGTGAGAAAGCCCAAGCTGATAGCATAGGAGAAGAAAATCTGTGTGCCTGCATCCATCCACACCTAAGAGGGGATGAATAGCATATTACACATAACATTCAATTCATGGAGATATTATGATTCTTGTTTGTTTGTGTGTGTGCGTGTACGTGTACGTGTGCGTGTGTGTGTGTGTGTGCGTGCGCTGAGCCGGAAAAAGCTTGACATCGAAAGTCTGGGTGACACCACCAAACGGCAACACCTCCAGTCTGTTCTCAGTGCAAAACTGCCCAAAGAATATGAGGATACTGAAACACAGTGGAGCATGATCAAGTCCACCATCCTCAACACCTGCAAGAACACCCTAATGATGATTATGTCCCTGAGTTCTGCAGGGATTTCCTCCTTGTCCTAGATCTTAAAGAGCAAGGCACGTACTGTATGTGATATAGGAGATCTGGCCCGCCTTCCTTTAGGATTTTCTCTGGAATCCTATCAGGACCAGCGGTCTTGTTGTTCCTCGTCTTCCTGATGGCATCTTGCAACTCCTGCAGGCTGGGTAGTTATCCCATATCCTCCTTTGTGCTTCACTCTCAACTGCCCTCTCAACCATTGTCTTTCTGTTGAGGAGCTCTTTGAAGTAGTCTTTCCAATGGGATTGGATGGATTCGTCATCCTTTAGCAGCTTTGGCCCACCTTTGGAGCAGATTGGGTTTAGGCCGCGGTAACTGTTAAGTTCATGTTTTAAGTATCCCAATATTTCTGTTATTACGGGGCTATCACTCAGTCAAGAGTGCGCATGCGCAGGAAGTCTAGTCGTTGATGGACTTAGCCTCGAGTGTAATGGCGACCTTTGGTGGTGTTCATACGGTATAGTAAACTTTGTTAAACTGGAACCTTGTCGTTGTGTCCTTTCGAGTTAACAGTAACTGGGTCCACATACCACCTTCATGGAGTCGAAAAAGCCTCCGAAATCTCCAGAGTCTGCCAGTTGCTGGATCTCCAGGGCCTTTTCTGTCCATTTGGTCTTTAGTTCCTTCTTCCCCATGGCGTGAGCTTCTCTTTTGGCTCTGCAGTTGATGTCGTTCTGCTAGGCGCAGGAGGTTCTCCGCTTGGTGTTAATGAGCTGTTCAATTTCTGAGTCCTTCTCATCACCATTTTTTGGTGGACAAGAGGGAAGCATCTCCCTCATGTCCACCACCAGAAAAAAACGTTCCCGCATACTGGGCAACTGACTCCTTTCCCTGTTAGAAGAAATCCTCCCAGAATGTCAGTGTGGTTTTCGCCCAACAAAGTCACCATGGACATGATTTTTCACTGCGTGGCAAATGCAAGAAGCAACCACTGTAAAGACCTTACAAAAGCCATTGACTCTGTGAACCATCATGCTGATTATGTTTAAAAAAAATAGTCTGCCCTGACAAATTCACCAGAATACTGCAGCTGACGTATGACATGTCAGCAACAGTGCTCAGTAACAATGCAAAATTCCAGCATCATTGCACCCACCCTTTCCACTAACTTCATCGCTGCCATCCTCCACCTCACAGGCCAACATCTGCCTCAGTGAGTCCAAATGCTGTACAGAATAGACGGCAGACTCTTCAACCTTAAAGGCCCAATGCAGTAGTTTTTTTTTACTGTATGTTAATATCAAATCATTTATGGGTAACAATTAAGTGCCTTACTGTGATAGTTTAATTCAAATGGACAAAAATAGCTTTTTTAGCAAAGAGCTATTTCTCACGCAAGAATTTTGCTAGGACTGTCTGGGAGTGGTCTGAGTGAGGAAGGGGGAACTTAATACGATATGTTTATTTGCAGAGACGTATGGAACCCTCTTTGTTATTGGTCTATTAACCATCACCATGCAAACCGAAACTGACGCCCATTCAAACAGAAGGTCCTGTGTGGTATATATTGTATTTTCAACCAGCAACTACCAGGAAATAACATTGACACAACTGGTTAATACACCACCATCTAAGCTGTGCCAATGGATCATTCTCAAGACAAGCGCACAAACATCAGTTTCCTGGAGGTGGCGGCTCCCGGATTGGCATATTCAGCCATCTGAAGACCCACAAGCAGGATCCACCAGGAGAACAATCATACTCGACCCCGAGTGATCGCCGGTGATGATGATGATTATAATGATGGTGTGTGTGTTTCTGTGTGCGTGTGTGTCAAGCCATGTACTGTTGGTCTACCTGTGGGTCTGTGAGGCGGGAGATGTCAGGGTAAATGTAAAAGATGATGCCGTCTATGGCTCCAGGCAGAGTGACACCACGGACCAGCAGGACCAGGAGCATGGCATATGGGAATGTGGCCGTAAAGTAAGCAGCCTGACAGGAGAGATAACAGAAATAACTTAGTACATTGTAATCTATACAACCCTGTCAGTTTGTAGAGGGGGTTATGGTCATATTGAATTGGTGGAGACTATATGCAGTCAGAGTGAAGTCATTGAGTAAGACAACAAGTCATAATGTGCACTATTATAGATAAACTTACGGATATGTACAATGCTGTGCCAAGAAATCAGTACAAAATGAACACAACACAGACTTATATGAAAGACTTACCTGTTGATGGAAAAGCAGATATACTGTATAGCTCACAGAATACATTTTCTCGAAGAAAAAAAGGCTCAACAACAAATCGCAGGATCTTTAACGTTGAGGTGATATGGTTTTCTCAGTGACTTAAAGGGTGAGTTAAAACCCAGCAAACATATTGGCCTTTTAGGCTGCCCACATTGGGCCGACGCGCCTTTGCTATTTAAAAGGAATGTGTTTATTTCTTACAATTTAGTTCAATGCATGAATGGCATAATTTTCAATCCTTTAAAGGTATTTTTTTAGGGAACGAGATACATTGAACTCAGGAAGACAAACAAGTTGTTAATATCATACATATACTTTTTACAAAAGAAACTGTTTAGTTTCTCATATGTCACATGCACAAAAAAAATTGGCCATCACACAACAAAACACAAACTGGAACACACTGTTACGGTTGCACAAAAATAATTACTTGCAAACCATGCCCCCAAATCTTCCAATGAGCCCCTCTTCTAAGCTGGGCTTTGTATTAAGTATTTTATTCCCATACGGAAGTCCAGAGAGGACATACAGTGCATTCCGAAAGTATTCAGACCCCTTGACTTTTTCCATTTTTTGTTACATTACAGCCTTATTCTAAAATGGATGAAATGTATTAATCTACACACAATACCCCATAATAACAAAGCATAAACAGGATTTTAGACATATTTGCAAATGTTAAAAAAACAACAAAAAAAGAAATACCTTATTTACAAAATGCAAAATCCCTTGTCATGTCGAGATGATTTATTTCATGATCACGACATTAAAGCTGTTTTATCGAGACCACAAGATCATTTTCTCAAGATCACGACATTAAAGCTGTTTTATCGAGACCACAAGATAATTTTCTCATGATCACGACATTAAAAACTGTTTTATCGAGATCACAAGATCATTTTCTCATGATCACGACATTAAAAGCTGTTTTATCGAGATCACAAGATCATTTTCTCATGATCACGGCTTAACAAAAGTTGTTTTGTCGAGATCGTGAGATTAACTCTATCAATAGGATTAAACGCATTGACGATAGATTGACAATAATAAGGCGGCAGAGACAACGGTGTATCAGGGCCTATGTTTTTATTGATTGCTACACTAAGGGTTGGTGCATTTAATGCTAACACCATGCCTTCATTTGTGTTTGGCAGTCATTGTCAGTTTATAAATTAGAATGTCCCTTACCTCGAGCTAAGAGCATTTGTGGCATCTAAGCCTTCATGGGGCATTTATGTTTTGTGGACAATGTAAATATTATCCACAAAACAATGTGTCCCTTATAATTATATACATATCAGTTATGCAAGCTAACAACCAGCATAGATAACAAGCTAGCTTGCTAGCTAACTAGCTAACAAGCTAGCTCGCAAGACTAGACAAGTTAGCTGCATTGTTCTTTGCATGTGATTGACTATGGTCTTTGGGGCGGTAAGCAGCCTGGGAGAAGGAAATGCCTGTCATGCATCGTTCAGGGCTTAAATGCCCCGTATTGCGAGTAATGCAGCCGCAGGGCTCCTTGCTCGATTATGTCGGTGTTCGTGCATCTGAACAAATGAAAAGATGAATCATGGTACTTTTGTTATGTGGTGATCACAAGAAAAACATATTGTGGTTTCGACAAAATAACTTTTGTTATGTCGTGATCGTGAACTATTTTTTCATCTTTTTTATACGTCCTCTCTGGACATATGAATGCAGCCGCTACTCAAACTGGGTTCCTCACAAAACATAAAACATGACATAATACAGAACAGTAATAGACAATAACAACTTAAGGACAAAACGGCATAGATTTAAAATAAGAATACTTACTTTCATACACTTACACAAAACCTCTGGAGATAATAACAGCTCAGCACAAAACTACCTGCATTTAAAATCAGAATTCACACTTTCATGCACTTAAGTCTAACATTCCATGCTTAATAACGCTACATTACACATACATCCTCTTTTGTTAATCGTAATATGTTTCAGATGCCACCCAGTGGGTCATAGTGGGTCTCTCATAGTGGGTCTCTTATAGTGGGTCTCTCATAGTGGGTCTCTCATGCTGGTGGAGTTGTTTATTTAAAAAAGGAACAGACATTCCCACGGGATTGGAGCTGTTCACACAGTGAATGGAGCACCATACATACGTCGCCTCGGCAATCGTGACAGCCTTCACTTTTCATTATGTGTTACAGCCACCGCCAGACACAGTGTGTTCTCTTATGGTGATATGTAACTGAGTGGAGCTGAACAGAGTCTTAGTGGAGCTGACCACTCGCACCAGGGCAGAGCCATTCATTAAAAGAACAGGGTCCATGTTGGGCTGATGTGGGATTGGTGTGGGCTAATCAGTATCGGTTGGTGTGGGCTAGCCCATATTGGGTTGGTGTGGGCTTGGCGTGGGCTAGCCCATGCCCAAATAATACCCACATGGGGCTAATTGGGTCATGTTTGCTGGGAAGGTACAAGCAGGGGGCTCAGTTGCATCAGTTACTGCACATACAAAATACGTAGATAAAACATAGATCAAAAATAACCATACCACATTCTAACCAGTAGATGTAGTAGTTACAATAGTGTGATACTGGATATCACACACAATGCCACTGTGGAAAAAGAGTGGGGTTGTTCATAGAGGTCAGTTAGTATTAATTGATTCTCACCTTGCCTGTGGACTTCATACCCTTCCAGACACAGAAGTAACAGATGACCCAGGTGAAAAGGAGACACAGCGCCAGCTCCCATCTGATGTTGCCCATCTCCTCGATCCCCCCGGAAATGTTCAGCACCCTGCGCCTGTGAGAGAGAGAGAGAGAGAGAGAGAGAGAGAGAGAGAAGGTGAGAAGGTTTGGGAATCCTGCGCAACACCTCACATGCGTAAAGTAAGGGGGGCTGCTTACTCCCAAAACTCCATGACTGGTAGTGTGGTATTCTGTCTTGATGTCAGGTTGGTGCTGCGATTCTGCTTGCTGTCGTCCATGCATGAGTCTAGGGCAGACAAGTTGATTTGGTACATGTAACACACATTGGAAATTGACAATTCAACTTTTTAATTGACCCTCCTTACATTGTACCTCCCCATATCATGGTATAGTATTACAAGATATAGTTTGGTTTAAAAAAATGTAGTTCACAAACTTTAAGGCCTGGTACTAAATCATCCTCGTTTTGGCAATAGTTAATGGTAATGAGATAACAAGTTTTTTTTAAATGGTGTAATAAAATAACAGGGTACAACAGCTTAAACTTGAATAAACAAATGTAATAATCACAAAGGAATGGTCCACCGAATTCACTTTGGTTAACTGCCAGTTATGGCCCCTCTCTGTTGTTAATTAATGTTGTACACTGGTAACTCAAACTCTTTGACCCCTCCCCATGCCTCTTATGACCTCGTTTTATTTTATTTATTTTTATTTCACCTTTATTTAACTAGGCAAGTCAGTTAAGAACAAATTCTTATTTATAATGTCGGCCTACCAAAAGGCAAAATGCCTCCTGTGGGGATGGGGGCTGGGAATGAAAAGAAAAAGAATTTAAATAAAAATATAGGACAAAACACACATCACGACAAGAGAGACAACACAACACTACATAAAGAGAGACCTATAAGACAACAACATAGCATGGCAGCAACACAGCACAAACGTTATTGGGCACAGACAACAGCACAAAGGACAAGAAGATAGAGAAAACAATACATCACGCAAAGCAGCCACAACTGTCAGTAAGAGTGTCCACGATTGAGTCTTTGAGTCTCCTACCAGTGTTCCACCAGTTTCCACAGCTTGCCCAGGGTAGCTCTGCACTGAAGGAGGAGAAGAGATAGAAAAAGGCCCATGCCAAGATCACAATGTAGGAGATGGCACTGAATGAGATGACAAGGTTACAGGCGTAGCCCATACCTGTGGAAAAGAACATGTTTTAGCACTCCGCACCATTTTAATACAGATTGTGAAAATCTTAATTGTCCCAAAATGGTTGTAGCGTACATATATTTAATAAAAACATACAAGTAGATTAAATGTAGGGTTTAACTTGTCCAAAACCAACACTGTAGTTCGTGGGCTATACTTTCTACTGTTCATACAATGCATATAATAAGTTGTACGTCATTCATTGGGGTCCTGACTTGGGAAACCTGTGCATACGTTAGGCATTTTCTTGAGCACCGATGGGCCTTTGTGGGTAAATGACAGAATAGTTAGGATAACTAGAAAATAAGAATAGTTAGGATAACTAGAAAATAAGTATTTGATGTTTCCCCATGCGCCAACATAAAAAGGTTTACCCTCAAATAGCGGACACATCTTCCTCCAGCATGTTATTCCTCCCTGGCTGGTGTATTGTCCCAGAGAAGTCTCCAGGAAGAATAGCGGGATCCCGCACGTCACCAAGAACAAAACATATGGAATGAAGAACACACCTGCCAGACACGAAGAATCAGGTCAATCAAGATATGCGCAAATGTCACTGTTAACGAAAGTACGCACAGTGTATCAAATGCATTGCTCTAATGCGATCCAATGACCGACGTTTTGGACAACATCAGAGTTTGACTGGTTTCCACTAGTTACCACAGCCACAAAGTCAGAATTGGCTAGGGCTTCCCATTAAAACTCATGAAACTAAAATGTGCTTTTTGGTCTTAATTTAAGTTTAGAGTTGGGTTTAACATTAGATTTTAAGAAGATAAATTGTAGAAATAGGTGGGGTTATGAATTTGTGGCTGTGGTAACTGGTGACAACCGTTTTCACTCACCCCCTCCGTTTTTGTAACACAAGTAAGGGAATCTCCACACGTTTCCAGGTCCAATTATAGCTCCCATCACCGTTAAAATATACTCGGCTTTACTCCCCCAGTTTCCCCGCGCTTCCAGCTCCTTTCGTTTTGCTTGGCCACTGGCTGTGCTGGGCATCATTTGCAGTTTGGGGTCTTTCTTCTCGTTGTAGTTCATGGTGGTACCCGATACTTTTTAGGATGCGTAAGTAAAGTTTTCCTTGGATTTGAGAAGTTGTAGCTGACGTTGGCACTGTCGGAAGGCTATATAGACAGGATATGTGTATAAACCAAACCCACCAATCCTGTCCTAAATGGGGTCAAGGGTGGAATTAGAGGAAAACTGTGCAGGACCAATCCTCATATGAATGAAACTGGCAGATCGAAAGAACAGTGGCGAGAGAGGGGGCTGAGGGAGTGTGGTTTCTTATGTGTGTGTGAGAGAGAGAGAGAGAGAGAGAGAGAGAGAGAGAGAGAGAGAGAGAGAGGAGAGAGAGAGAGAGAGAGAGAGAGAGGATGGGGGGGGGGTATTAAAAAAGTGTGAGAGAGAGAGATGTGTGGTTTCGTAAACATGTGTGCGAGTGAAAAGAGAGGGGAGAAGAGATAGGGCGAGTCATAAAGCCCACCTATTTCTACAATCTATCTTCGTAAAATGTGATTTTAACCACACTTTTTGTTTTCATGCATTTATACGGTATGGACAATTTGACTTTGTGGCTGTGGTAAAGAGTAAGAACCGAGATTGAATGTCAGTTTCTGTTTCTGGGAAACGATGTCACAGTCCCCAATATTGGCTATACACTCCAAATACACGTGTATTTTATGTGTATTCTGAGAGAATTCTGAGAGAATCACCGTATTTGTATTCAAATGTATTAGGGACCCCCATTAGCTGATGACAAGGCAGCAGCTACTCTTCCTGGGGTCCAACCACATTAAAGCACTTACACATAACAACATATTAAACAGTACATCATTTAACATTGTTACACCACTACATATCTACAATACAAAATGTATAATACCAACATTACAACAATATTACAATGTACGTGTGTGTAGAGTGCGTATGTCTGGGCCTTTGTGTGTTTCTCTTCACAGTCCCCGCCATTCCATAAAGTGTATGTCTACAGGGGTATGCATATCTGTGTTGTTGGCTTGTGCACAGCTACAAACGCATTAGTAGACAACATTGGCAAATCTGTCCATTGTCTTATTATGTAATTTGACATAAAAAAAATGAGATAATGTGATTCATTTTGATAAACAAGTTTTTTGTTGTAAATAAATAGTTATTGTTTCATATAAATACATATATGTATTATTATTATTTGTATTATTAT
Source organism: Oncorhynchus kisutch (assembly GCF_002021735.2). Taxonomy (NCBI): domain Eukaryota; kingdom Metazoa; phylum Chordata; class Actinopteri; order Salmoniformes; family Salmonidae; genus Oncorhynchus; species Oncorhynchus kisutch. The sequence goes on from NC_034179.2 coordinate 51,698,713, forward strand.
TATTATCATTATAACATGTAGGCCGTTTTGTAAAATCCTATCCCAGTAATTGTTCGGGTTTGATCATCTGTCACGGGAAGACAAGGAAAACATGCGGATGGGGTTTCAATAAATGCTAATTAAACCTAACGAAAAGTGATGAAACCACTTTATTTGCCAAACATATCTTGCCATTTAAATTTCATATAAATTACATTGTCCTTTACAGTCTTGTCTGAAATACTCTGAAAGACTACTTTACAGTCTTGTCGGAAACACTCTGAAACACTACTTTACAGTCTTGTCTGAAACACTCTGAAACACTACTTTACAGTCTTGTCTGAAACACTCTGAAACACTACTTTACAGTCTTGTCTGAAACACTCTGAAAGACTACTTTACAGTCTTGTCTGAAACACTCTGAAACACTACTTTACAGTCTTGTCTGAAACACTCTGAAAGACTACTTTACAGTCTTGTCTGAAACACTCTGAAAGACTACTTTACAGTCTTGTCTGAAACACTCTGAAACACTACTTTACAGTCTTGTCTGAAACACTCTGAAACACTACTTTACAGTCTTGTCTGAAACACTCTGAAAGACTACTTTACAGTCTTGTCTGAAACACTCTGAAAGACTACTTTACAGTCTTGTCTGAAACACTCTGAAACACTACTTTACAGTCTTGTCTGAAACACTCTGAAACACTACTTTACAGTCTTGTCTGAAACACTCTGAAAGACTACTTTACAGTCTTGTCTGAAACACTCTGAAAGACTACTTTACAGTCTTGTCTGAAACACTCTGAAAGACTACTTTACAGTCTTGTCTGAAACACTCTGAAACACTACTTTACAGTCTTGTCTGAAACACTCTGAAACACTACTTTACAGTCTTGTCTGAAACACTCTGAAAGACTACTTTAAGACTTCTATCTCTTAAGACTTGTAATATTAATCTGTATCCAGACGATGTGTCCCAACGGTTGACCAGGCTATGTTAGAGCTGCAATATGAACTTGTTGCCCTACAAAAAGCACGGGTTGGTTTACAACTTCTACTTAATTTGGACAAGACGAGTAAATACATGTTGTTCTCTAATTCTCGCAACAACAAAAAAAGCACATGGACTACATATTTATTTATTGGATGGTTCTCCCATCGATACTTTTTTATTTTTTACCTTTATTTTACTAGGCAAGTCAGTTAAGAACAAATTCTTATTTTCAATGACGGCCTAGGAACAGTGGGTTAACTGCCTGTTCAAGGGCAGAACGACAGATTTTGTACCTTGTCAGCTCGGGGACTTGAACTTGCAACCTTTCGGTTACTAGTCCAATGCTCTAACCACTAGGCTACACTGCCGCCCCGGGATATAAATATCTGTTTGGATTGACAAAGATTTCATGTTTAAAAACATACGGATGAGCTAGTTTAAAAAAAATCAAAGATTTAAAGTGGGCTTATTTTTATTATAGATCTTGCTTCTTCCTAAATACCAGAAAGCAAATTGTATAGTCAGCCTTCCTGCCAGTTCCTGACTATGGTGACACCATTTACCAGATTGCAGCAACCACTACTCCTAAACCTTTGGATGCCGCCTACCATAACGCCATTCGTTTTATCACAGGTTACAGTTTTAATACTCACGAGTGCGTTCGTATATGATGAAAAGGTTGGCTGGTCCTCATTAAACTCCCGTAGATCCCTTCATTACTCCTTTTTGTTTACAACAGTGTACTACACAGGTTTACACCTACACAAACACGAGATACCAAATACGTTCATAGGATTGGTTAACTCTTGAGGTTCGTCGGGTCTCCACTGAATTAGCTAAATCCGCTTTTACAGTGGCTTGCGAAATTATTCCCCCCCGTTGGCATTTTTCCAATTTTGTTGCCTTACCAGGGTTCTATCATTCGATTTACACAACATGCCTACCACTATGAAGATGCAAAATATTTTGTTTGTGTGAAACAAACAAGAAATAAGATTTTTTTTTAAAACAGAAAACTTGAGCATGCACAACTATTCACCCCCCCAAAGACAATACTTTGTGGAGCCACCTTTTGCAGTAATTACAGCTGCAAGTCTCTTGGGGTATGTCTCTATAAGCTTGGCACATCTAACTGCTCCAGCTCCTTCAAGTTGGATGGGTTCTGCTGGTGTACAGCAATCTTTAAGTCATACCACAGATTCTCAATTGGATTGAGGTCGGGCTTTGACTAGGCCATTCCAAGACATTTAAATGTTTCCCATTAAACCACTTGAGTGTTGCTTTAGCTGTATGTTTAGGGACATTGCCCTGCTGGAAGGTGAACCTCTATCCCAGTCTCAAATCTCTGGAAGACTGAAACAGGTTTCCCTCGAGAATTTCCCAGTATTTAGCGCCATCTATCAATCCTTCAGTTCTGACCAGTTCCCAGTCCCTGCTGATGAAAAACACCCCCATAGCATGATGCTGTCACCACTATGCTTCACTGTGGGGATGGTATTCTCAAGTTGATGAGAGGTGTTGGATTTGCGCCAGACATAGCGTTTTCCTTGATGGCCAAAAAGCAACATTTTAGTCTCATCTAACCAGAGTACCTTCTTCCATATGTTTAGGAAGTCTCCCACATGCCTTTTGGTGAACACCAAACATGTTTGCTTATTTTTTTATGGCCACTCTTTCATAAAGCCCAGCTCTGTGGAGTGTACAGATTAAAGTGGTCCTACGGGCAGATACCCCAATCTCCACTGTGGAGCTTTGCAGCTCCTTCAGGGTTATCTTTGGTCTCTTTGTTGCCTCTCTGATTAATACCCTCTTTGCCTGGTCCGTGAGTTTTGGTGGGTGGCCCTCTCTTGGCAGGTTTGTTGTGGTGCCATATTCTTTCCATTTTTTAATAATGGATTTAATGGTGCTCCGTGGAATGTTCAAAGTTTCTGATCTTTTTTTGTAAACCAACCCTGATCTGTACTTCTCCCCAACTTTGTCCCTTTCCTGTTTGGAGAGCTCCTTGGGCTTCATAGTGCCGCTTGCTTGGTGGTGCACCTTGCTTAGTTTTGTTCCATACTCTGGGGCAGATTGCACACAGGTGGACTTTATTTAACTAATTATGTGACTTCTGAAGGTAATTGGTTGCACCAGATCTTATTTAGGGCCTTCATAGCAAAGGGGGTGAATACATATGCACGCGCCACTTTTCAGTTTTTTTGTTTTTTAGTCATTTTTTACATTTCACTTCACCAACTTGGACTATTTTGTGTATGTCCATTACATGAAATAAAATTAAAAAACCATTTAAATTACATGTTGCGATGCAACAAAAAACACCAAGGGGGGGTGAAATCTTTTGCAAGGCACTGTATTTTTAATGCACCTCATAGCTGGAACGACCTAGAAAATACATTACAATTGGATGCTCTGGTGTGGCTCTGACAATTTAAATATTGATTGGGGACCTGCTTACTGAGTAATGTAACTGTTTTTCTTAAATATGTGTGGTGTGCTGTAAGTTTAGTTTGCTTTACATTGTATTGTCATTTACATTTTAGTCATTTAGCAGACGCTCTTATCCAGAGCGACTTACAGTACTTTTTCGTACTGTTCCCTCTTAGGAGTCGAACACACAACTCTGGAGTTGCAAGCGCCTTGCTTTACCAACTGATTTAGATTGGATTTTATCTTCATAATTGCCTTATTAATACTGTATATATATATATATATATATATATATATTAACCTTTATTTAACTAGTCAATTCAGTTAAGAACAAATCATTGTTAACAATGACGGCCTACCCCAGCCAAACCCGGACGACGCTGGGCCAATTGTACCCGCCTATGGGACTCCCAATCACGGCCGGATGTGATACAGCCTGGATTCGAACCAGGGACTGGGATGCAGTGCCTTAGACCGCTGCACCTCTCGATATGCAGGGCTCCCTTATGAAAGAGACCCTGGTCTTAATTGTGACTCCCTGTTTTAAATAAAGGTCAAATGAAATGCATGGACTGCAGGTGGTCAACTTAGGTCTTGAACATCTTTATATAAACAGAACAAAGTGTTCCCCTTCCCAACTTCAGTCAGACTCATAACTACCTTTGAACATTTCGTTACCTCAGATATAAATACAAAATAATTGTTGGGCCATGTTCAGACACTCCCAACTGTGCACAGGCTATACAATTTCTAATGTTCTTGAGCTCAAAAAAGCTATGAATAAAACTGAGAATGTCCTGTGTAGAATGACATGTACTACATTACAATTATCAAAATAATTGTCACTGACTAGTTTGATTCATGTTTCCAAAGTGATTGATGGTTTACAAACATATTTACCTTATGAAGCCCATGCAGGAATTTAATCGACGCTGTCATGCAGCACTATGCCTTCAACCAACTGAGCAATCTAACAAACAGCCAGCTTTCAAATGACCAAAAGCACAAAGTATAAATGTCAAACTAGAGGCAATTACATGAAAAACAATGTTAAAATGGTCCAAATCAACCAACAGTCAATTACACTACATCTAAGTATGTGATTTAAAGGGTACCACATTCTTACATTCCAGTGCTGGGACTTTGCCATGATGCCTTTCATCCGCAGTTGGAAGTGATGTTCCAGGGTCCATCCTTGTAGCCAGAAATCATTGCTCCTTACTCTGTATCTTTCCTGTACTCTGTCACACCCTGCCTGTACCCCGAGTATTTCCTGCACCCTCCAATGGACAGGTGAAAGCAGAAACTCGAGTGTCAAAGTGTTGGATTACTTGCATGCTTGGTTGTTTTATTGCTCAATCTAATTTATGCTGATTAAATGTTTTAAACATATGCCTCATGGACACAGGCTTAAACTCACACACTTTTTGATAGACTTAAACAGCGGCAAAATATCAAGATATCAAAGCGTCACCAACAAAAACGTAAACAGTAGGCCAATAGCAAATGCAGCATATAAGGCGTTCATTTTTCACATGCAAATAGCACTTTTCAGTAGAGCTCAAAGCAGATCATTTCATGAGAGAAGCAACTCAAAGCAATGAGCCAAATCAGTGCTCCATGACTACAAAATCATAAACAGAGTAGGCTAATAAGTCCTTTGTAGTTATGATCAGGTAAAACAATTAGGCTAATCTATATGTCCAAGTCCTATTCTTGAAGATCAAGAGACATTTTAATTCATTAGAACGACTGGATATCTGACAGACTTGGGTTTTTAATGTAAAGATATAGCCTAATCCTATTGAAGTAGAAAGCAATGGGTTAGAAGAAGCGTACATAACCCATCAAGTAAAATGCAACATCCATTTATGTCCAGCTATGTAAACTCTAACTTTGATTTAGCCTGCAATAGATGTCATTCAATTGGTAATATTCATTTTGTCTACTTCTAATGCCTCTTAAGAGGAAAATCATCTAAAATGGATGGACCGTATCCTTGCAATGCTAGAGCGTGTGCTAGAGAAGAGGCCACAACAGTCTAGCCGTCAGTAACAAAAAGGGAATAGGAACAAAGTGGGCCATGTGAAGTGTGTGGGGATACTGGACACAATACTCACTTTCACTGCAGGACTAATCACCTCTTCTTTCTCTGTCATGCATCTGACCACGTACTCTCTCAGTGCAGGGGGGGGGGGGGGGAGTCCCCATCAGTGAGATATGTTGATTTGGAGTCCGTATATAACAGTGTTTGTGATGAAATTAAGATGGAGAAGAGCAGCATAATGCAGAACACACAGAGACTTCCCTATTATAATTTATTCTATACTAATGTGTTAATAGGAGGCAAAGTGGAAGTATGAGCTATGCTTGACAGTGGGTTGATGGCCTGTACCCTGAGCTCTAGTGTCTTACCTGAGCTATTGCATGGAGGAGTGTTGAAAAGCCCTTCATTGTGTCCCACAGAGGTGGTTTTGGTTGGTTGTGGTGGGTTGAAGACGAGTCCTTCAGGAGGATGTAAGCTGGAGACGGAGGCGTACGGCTGTAGTATCGCCGTGCCTACACTGGTGGTTGAGGGCCAGAGAGATGAACTCGTCTTCGGCAGTAATCTCCTAAAGCACTTACTTCATTAGCTGAAGACAAGTGGATACCAGTGCAAGATGGTTTTCACTCCTGAGAGTATCAGTGGTGAGGAGAGCTAGCTAATCAGCATGATGGCTAATGTGGAGAGATGGACAGGGCATGGGTGGCTTCCTGTTAACATGATCAACCATTCTCAGAAGGCAGTGATATTGAGACAAAATTCCACGCTATCCAATGTCCTATCCTGCATGGCTTTAGAGGACTATGATTGTTTGCGCGTGACTGATGATTCACCAACAGCTTTGCAGCGGCATGTGCAGAGAGCGACTGACATACTCACTGACCGTCAAGATGACTTGACTCTGACTGATGACGGTTCCAGCCGACTTGACGATACTGACGGACCCGAGAGTTCAATCAGTTTGGGTGTTTTACGTGACTTACCTTTGACTGATTTTGACGTTAACTCCTGTCAAGTGTCTCCTGCTGGTAAGGAGAAGCTTATCCAGCTCATAGCTGAGTACCAGTCCATCTTTTCCAGGCATAAGTTGGATTGTGGAAAAGCTGCTGGCTGTTTTCATTGCATCCGACTCAGTGATGAGAAACCCTTTTGGATGCCATACCGACTCTTTTCACCTAATCAGCATGAGATGCTCAAGCAAGCATTCAATGAGATGGAGGAATGTGAAATCATAAGGCAGTCAAGTAGTGAGTTTGCCTCACCCCTTGACCTTTCTGGAAGAAGTCTGGGGACCTGAGACTCTGTGTTGACTTTCCTGGGCTCAATGCTCGCACCTTCAAAGATGCTCATCCACTCCCTCAGCAGGTTGACACGCCGGCTGATTTAGGTAAAAATGCATTTTTTTTAACGGTGAACCTTACCTCTGTCTACTACAATGTGGAAATGCATAAGGATGATTGGAGATTCACAGCCTTTGCATCACCATTTGGATTGTATGAATACAACCGTATGCCACAGTGGTTATGTAACACTTCTGCAACATTCATGAGGATGATGCTAAACATCTTCCGGGATCAGTACTTTCCTAGCCTGCTGTGTTACCTTGATGATGTCTTGGTATATGTGGCCACTGAAGACCTGGTCTTTGAACGTCGTAAGGCTCACAACCTAAAGCTGGCCCCCAAAAAAGTGTAACTAGTTGCAAAGGTCTGTGATGTTCTTGGGGCATGTCATCAAGAAGGGTAAAGGGAAAAGGTAAAGGCCATTATAGGTATGATGGAAGCTGACCTGATGGAAGACGGAATTGACATCCCCTCTCAGAAGAAACTGAGGTCATGATGGTGGTGTATTACCAACAGTTCATTAAAGGCTGCGCAACCATTGCAAAGCCTCTATTTTGGTTGACAACTGGGCAAAAGGGGGATATACAGTGAGAACAATAGCCTTCACAAGCAATTCAGGCTGTGGCTGTGACGGAAGATGGAGTGTGTGTTTGTGTGATTGAAAAAGTGTGATGAGTTAAGTGAGTGAAAAAGGAAAATGCTTGCAAAAGCCAGAGCCCATGTGTGTCTGCGAGTAGGAGTTGTGACAGAGAGAGAGTTTTCAATTTGTGCAGATGTGGGATGTACATTTTAAATAAATGTATTGTCCTATCATGATGGAATGGTCCCCAACCCTATATCCTAGATACCCACCTGAGAGATCCACAAACTAAGGAGAAGTCCTTATCTGTTTTAAAGGCCTACTGCAAGTAGCCTATACACAGCCAAGACAGAAAGATAAACACGATCAGAGACCCACTAAAGCAGCACTGCCCCCTCAAGAGTCTGAGCCTGCCTCTGAGCCTGCCTGACAGGGTTGATAAAACAAAGCCGAAGCTCCCGGATGGATGAGCATAATATAGAAGGAATTTCTCAAAGCTGCTAATGAGAACCTTGACGACCTCGTACCTAGCCTGTGGGGATTCCGGTGGACCCATGGGGAGGGGGGTCACACTCGGACAATGAGACGGGACAAATTATTGTGACCCTAGTGGCACAAAATAATCGAGTGGTCTGGCTGCACAGAGGTGCTTGGGAAAATGGTCACAATGGGGGACCAGTGTGTGTGTGTGTTTCGGGGGATAGGGGTGTATCCGAGCTCCATCCGTTAAAACTAGACATTGGTTCATCAAATCTCCCCATTCTTGTCCAATTTGGAATGCGTTCTCAAACAGCTACAACTGTACACACATTCAGACGTCAAGTATTCTCTTGAGTTGGGCTCTGGGATGGAACAACTGTTGAACATCTGAGCTTGTGTTTGTTTGTGGGGAAAGGATGGGGAGAGTGCGTGTATGTATACAACACATGTTGCTATGGGGAAATGATGTTAGGGTCAGTATAGGTTGAATCACAATAATTGCTTGCCAAAAATGTGATTTTAGTTGTGCCAGTCCTGGTTATAGGTAACAATCCTTTGTAGGAAGTGCCTAAATCATTAGACATATTATTAGTTAATTGTGGAAATAAATTAAGATATGCAAGATTTTTCGGAAGTCGGAAGTTTACATACACATAGGTTGGAGTCCTTCAAACTTGTTTTAAAACATGTTTTTCAACCACTCCACAAATTTCTTGTTAAATAACAAACTATATTCTTGGAAAGTCGGTTAGGACATCTACTTTGTGCATGATACAAGTAATTTTTTCAACAATTGTTTACAGACAGATTATTTCACTTATAATTCACTGTATCACAGTTCCAGTGGGTTATACATTTACATACACTGAGTTGACTGTGCCTTTAAACATCTTGGACAATTCCAGAAAATGATGTCATGGCTTTAGAAGCTTCTGATATTTATATAATTTGACTCAATTGGAGGTGTAGCTGTGGATTGTACTTCAAGGCCTACCTTCACACTCAGTGCCTCTTTGCTTGACATCATGGGAAAATCAAAAGAAATCACCCACGACCTCAGAATTGATTTTTGCAGACCTCCACAAGTCTGGTTCAGCAATTTCCAAATGCCTGAAGGTACCACGTTCATCTGTACAAACAATAGTACGCTAGTATAAACACCATGGGACCACGCAGCCGTCATACAGCTCAGGAAGGAGTGTTCGGTCTCCTAGAGATGAACATACTTTTTTAAAAGTGCAAATCAATCCCAGAACAACAGCAAAGGACCTTGTGAAGATGCTGGAGGAAACAGGTACGAAACGAGTCCCATATCGACATAACCTGAAAGGCTGCTCAGCAAGGAAGAAGCAACTGCTCCAAAACCGCCATAAAAAAGCCAGACTACGGTTTGCAACTACGCATGAGGACAAATATTGTACTTTTTGGAGAAATGTCCTCTGGTCTGATGAAACAAAAATAGATTGGTTTGGCAATAATGACCATCGTTATGTTTGGAGGAAAAAGGGGAGGCTTGCAAGCTGAAGATCACCATCCCAACCGTGAAGCATGGGGGTGGCAGCATCATTTTGAGGGGGTGCTTTGCTGCAGGAGGGACTGGTGCACTTCACAAAATAGATGGCATCGTATGCATTTATTTCAAATGAACACAAAATAACAAACTTCAAACGACGTAAATTGAAACAGTTCTGTATGGTAAAAACACAGACACAGAAAACAACTACCCACATCCCATAGTGGAAAACAGGCTGCCTAAGTATGGTTCTCAATCAGAGACAACGATTGCCAGCTGCCTCTGGTTGGGAATCATACCAGGCCAAACACATAGAAATAGAAAACATAGAACACAAAACATAGAATGCCAACCCCAACTCACACCCTGACCAAACTAAAACAGAGACATAAAAAAGGAACTAAGGTCAGGACGTGACACTCCCCAAAATCTTTTACCCAAGTTAAACAATTTAGAGGCAATGCTACCAAATATTAATTGAGTGTATGTAAACTTCTGACCCACTGGGAATGTGATGAAAGAAATAAAAGCTGAAAGAAATCATTCTCTTTACTATTATTCTGACATTTCACATACTTAAAATAAAGGGGTTATCCTAACTGACCTAAGACAGGGAATCTTTACTAGGATTAAATGTCAGGTATTGTGAAAACTGAGTTTAAATGTATTTTGCTAAGGTGTATGTTAACTTCCGACTTTAACTGTAGTATAAAGTGAATTGATTGAGTGCTCTATGATAATAAAGGCTGGTCAAAGAATCACCCTCAGATGATTCGTTGAGAGCCCCGAGACAAAAGTACAATGGTTGTTTATAGTCAAGATACACCCCTTTCAACCTACATGACAAACAACAGATGTATAGAATGCGTCACAAGGTTAGGATTTGTATGAAAGATATTTGTAATTCACAGCAGACAGTATCTGCTGTAAAAACAGTTATCTTTGTGTAGATTTTAGAATAAGGCAGTAACATAACAAAATGTGGAAAAAGTCAAGAGTCTGAATACTTTCCGAATGCACAATATATAGAAGTCACTACATATCTGCACTATTAATGCTGTTCTACCCATTAAACCAATATCAAATAAATAAAGTAAAGTCACCCAATTATGCACAGTCAAGGTATCCCGCACACAGGCCTGAGTTCTTTGCCATGAAATGGGCTATCTGCGACAACTTCCATCATTGGATACGGGGCCAGCAGTTCACCATATGGATGGATAATAATTCAATGACATACATCCTGACAAAAGCAAAGCTTGATGCTTGTGAGCAGAGATTGGTGGCCAAGCTGGCACGGTACAAGTTTGATATCAAGTATATCCCTGGTCCCAAAAATGTCATTGCAGATGCACTGAGCAGAGAGCCCTTTGTACAACCCAGTGCACACCACCCCCTGACGAGGGTTCAGTACGAGACATGAATAACCGAAGCTAACGCTGTGCCCACAGACTGAGTGCAAGATTTGTTTCGCTGGTCCACTCATTCCTTTGACAAAGCCTCTAACACCAATGAGGTAGTCATCGGGGTGGCAGGGTAGCCTAGTGGTTAGAGCAATGGACTAGTAACTGGAAGGTTGCAAGTTCAAACCCCTAAGCTGACAAGGTACAAATCTGTTGTTCTGCCCCTGAACAGGCAGTTAACCCACTGTTCCTAGGCCATCATTGAAAATTAGAATTTGTTCTTAACTGACTTGCCTAGTTAAATAAAGTTTTTATTTTTATTTTTATAAATAACTGCCAGTCTGCTGTTGACACCCCACCAGACCCACTGGTTCCAGGTCATCTATAAGTCTTTGCTAGGTAAAGCTCCTCCCTATCTCAGCTTACTGGTCACCATAACAACACCCACCCATAGCACGCGCTCCAGCAGGTATATCTCACTGGTCAGGAGATATTGCGTCAAGAGCAAGACTCCTGATTCAGAGGCCAGAGCTCCATTGAAGAGCATAATCACAACTGAGCCTCTCAAACTAGTATGCATTTACCTTTGGTCTGCCTAAGATTTCACAAACAAGTCCCTGGATGTGCTCATTATTACTGACCACTTTACCATGTTGGCTCATGCCTTTTTGAGTCCGAACCAGTCTGCTAAATCTGTGGCTGTGTCTACGGGTTGCCTCGCCGTATACACTCAGATCAGGGAGCCAACTTTAAGAGCACTCTATTCGCCGAGCTCTTGAGCGTTGCAGGCATCCAGAAGTCCCACACAATGGGTCCTGTTAAACGAGGAATAGAATCCGGGCCCTGCCGGTGAGAGCAAAGCACAGATGGCTTCAGGCGCTGAAGTCTCTCACATTTGCATACAACTGTACAATCCATGAGACCGATGTTCGGGGAAAATGCAAAGACTGCCTGTCGATATAGTCTTTAGCTCCTTCCTAGAGAACCCCGGAGTTTGTCAACTATGACCATTATGTTCGGTCCTTGAGGAGAGATCTGAAGGAGGCCATGGATAAGGCACTGGCATCTGCAGTGAAGCAGTTAAACAGGCATGCTGACCTATACGACAGAAGAGTCAGAGGAGCACCAGTGGAGATTGGTGATCAAGTGTTGCTGGCCAACAAGGGGGAGCGTGGAAAGCAGAAGATCGCTGACCGCTGGGAGAATACCATATTCCTTGTCACTGGAATGAATGCTGACAGTCACACCTTTAAGATTCAGAAAAGCTCCGCTGGCCAGGAGAAAACGGTACATCGCAAACTGATAATGCCAGTCAACTTCCTCCCTCTTCCCCATGCTGCCTCCAATAATGGAACCGATGTCTGGATTAAAAGGACATATATGATGGCCTGTTGCCCTCAGCTGCCATTGATGCTGCAGTGGATGATGATGATGATATTGATGCTGAGTACAGAACAAAAGTGTGGGTGTCAGAGCTTCCCTCTGAAGGAACAGATGACATGAGCCTGGAGGATGATGTGCGATGCTTGGATGCTCAGAACATTCCACCTCTTTGATTCTGTTCAAGCTGTATCACAGCCTGAGGGATTGCCTCAATCAGAGAGTCCTCATGACTGCCCAATAACTTAAGTGTAGTGACTGAGCACACTGACCAGTCTCCATACTGACCTACCAAACTCTGACCATTCCTTACCTGACCAGCTACACACGCACCTTCTACACCAAAGCACATGTCACTGTCACCCCATGTGTAGTTGAAGGTTTTCTGGGTCGTATTAGGTCAAGGGCAGGGAGACTACTTAAACCGGTGTCGAGACATAATGAGATTATGAATCAGTAGAGAGTTAGAGATTGAAAGGTTTAAATCCATCTATGTGGGGGTATCTCTTTAATGAGTATTTTGTTGTCTTAAAGGCTTCTATGTGAATACAGAGGTTCAAAATGTATTTACATATTTTCTTCTTTTTTAAAAAACATTATTATGGACATGGTTAGATTTCACAGGACGAGAATGAGATGAGGATATGAGGAAGTTTCTAATTGTGGTTATTTTTATTTGAGGTCTTTTCAAGTCACTTAGTGTGCCTAACTTCTGACAGCCATGTTTACCTATAAGGGCGAAGGGGACTGTTCAACATCTTTTCACTCCAATGCTTGTGGACAATAGTCTGACGATGGGAATATTTAGCGACTGTTTGAAAGCAGGGTCTTCATCCTCAATACACATCTCTGCCTTTTTCCTCTTCTAAGTGGTCCCAAACGTGTTTTAATATTCTGCATAATGTTGTACATACAGTATGTTGAGTGTTCCTGTACCTGGTGTGTTTGCATAGCACAGTCGTGTATTTTCATTTTAGTTTGCAAGTAGAATTCAGCAGGGGGAGTAACAGAGTTATTATTGGTTATTCCCCTTGCCACACTATTGTTCGTTTTGTCTTGCCTTCACCTACTCAACATGGAATCTTACTGGCTGGTTTGTTTTGCTTGCTTGCTTACAAGGGGTGGTGTTCGGGTTAGAAGCTCCAAACCAGTGGTAAGTTAATGGTTGCAAAGCACGATACATTAAAATAATGTATATAAAATGTTATAAGAATGTGTTTGTAAACATTGCTGGAATATTGTACATAAGTCATGGCATTTTCTTTGTGAATATTTGTGGTGTATTTTGTCTTATATATATTCAGCTAGTGCTATTTGGTTATTCACTGTGGTGGCTGTATTGCAAGACGTGCTATTCATGCTGTTTCCTATCAGGTATATTGTCCATTGTAATTTTCATGTATTTCTGCTGTGGTAAACTTTTATTATACATGCTGTTTCCCTATCAGATAATAATTAATTGACTGGTGCTACATGCTGGAGTCCTTGGCGATTGTTCACAACACTGAACCATCAAACAGGAAAAGCGTCAATACAGGGCTAAGATTGAATCATACTACACCGGCTACGATGCTCGTCGGATGTGGCAGGGCTTGCACACTATTACAGACTACAAAGGGAAGCACACCTGCGAGCTACCCATTGACGCAAGCCTACCAGACGAGCTAAATCACATCTTTGCTCACTTCGAGGCAAGCAACACTGAGGAATGCATGAGAGCATCAGCTGTTCCGGATGACTGTATGATCACGCTCTCTGTAGCCGACGTGAGTAAGACGTTTAAACAGGTCAACATCCACAAGGCTGCGGGGCCAGACGGAGTACCAGGACGTGTGCTCCAGGCATGTGCTGACCAATTGGCAGGTGTCTTCACTGACATTTTCAACATGTCCCTGATTGAGTCTGTAATACCAACATAATTCAAGCAGACCACCATAGTCCCTGTGTCCAAGAACACAAAGGCAACCTGCCTAAATGACTACAGACCCGTAGCACTCATGTTCGTAGCCATGAAGTGCTTTGAAAGGCTGGTAATGGCTCACATCAACACCATTATCCCAGAAACTCTAGACCCACTCCAATTTGCATACCGCCAAAACAGATCCACAGATGATGCAATCTCTATTGCACTCCACACTGCCCAATCCCACCTGGACAAAAGGAACACCTATGTGAGAATGCTATTCATTGACTGCAGCTCAGTGTTCAACACCATAGTACCCTCAAAGCTCATCACTAAGCTAAGGAACCTGGGACTAAACACCTCCCTCTTCAACTGGATCCTGGACTTAGTTAGCAACACATCTGCCACATTGATCCTCATCACTGGAGCTCCCCAGGGGTGCGTGCTCAGTCCCCTCCTGTACTCCCTGTTCACCCACGACTGCATGGCCAGGCACGACTCCAACACCATCATTAAGTTTGCAGACGACACAACAATGATAGGCCTGATCACCGACAACAATGAGACAGCCTATAGGAAGGAGGTTAGAGACCTGGCCGGGTGCTGCCAGAATAACAACCTATCCCTCAATGTAACCAAGACTAAGGAGATGATTGTGGACAACAGGAAAAGGAGCACCGAGCACGCCCCCAATCTCATCGACGGGGCTGTAGTGGAGCAGGTTGAGAGCTTCAAGTTCCTTGCTGTCCACATCAACAACAAACCAGAATGGTCCAAACACACCAAGACAGTCGTGAAGAGGGCACGACAAAGCCTATTCCCCCTCAGGAAACTAAAAAGATTTGGCATGGGTCCTGAGATCCTCAAAAGGTTCTACAGCTGCAACATCGAGAGCATCCTGACCGGTTGCATAACTGCCTGGTACGGCAATTGCTCGGCCTCTGACCGCAATGCACTTCAGAGGGTAGTGCGTACCGCCCAGTACATCACTGGGGCAAAGCTGCCTGCCATCCAGGACCTCTACACCAGGCGGTGTCAGAGGAAGGCCCGAAAAATTGTCAAAGATCCCAGCCACCCCAGTCATAGACTGTTCTCTCTACTACTGCATGGCAAGCGGTACCAGAGTGCCAAATCTAGGACAAAAGGCTTCTCAACAGTTTTTTATCCCCAAGCCATAAGACTCCTGAACAGGTAACCAAATGGTTACCCAGACTATTTGCATTGTGTGCCCCCCCAACCCCTCTTTTACGCTGCTACTCTCTGTTTGTCATATATGTATAATCACTTTAACTATACATTCATGTACATACTACCTCAATTGGCCCGACCAACCAGTGCTTCCGCACACTGGCTAACCAGGCTATCTGCATTTTGTCCCACCACCCGCCAACCCATCTTTTTACGCTACTGCTACTCTCTGTAAATCATATATGCATAGTCACTTTAACCATACATACAGTACATGTACATACTACCTCAATAAGCCTGACTAACCGGTGTCTGTATATAGCCTTGCTACTGTTATTTTCAAATGTCTTTTTACTGTTGTTTTATTTCTTTACTTACCTACACACACACACACCTACCTTTTTTTCCTGCACTGTTGGTTAGAGCATTTCACTGTAAGGTCTACTACACCTGTTGTATTCGGCGCACGTGACAAATAAACTTTGATTTGATTTGTTACACATAGAAAAGCGATACCTACAGCCCTTACATAACCGTGGACTGCAATTGAGCTTGCTAACCATCTATGCACACAAACCATCGTGACCTTATAGGGATGCCCTGTGTTGAGGTTCAGCTTCCTGTGGCAACAGGAATTCATCCTCAACATGGTTCCTTCTCCCTGCAGTTACAGAAAAACACTGTGTTCCATCCTCTGTACAACGGTACATTCTTAACAAAAAGACTTGAAACTTAGGGCACAGAATTTCAGCTTCCTGCGATTAAAGGAAGTGACTTAATTATAGGTCATAGGGGTGGTTGTGAAGTGTTAAAAAAGTTGAATCGTCCAAAATGTTACATATCTGTGACCGGGGGTCCTTCATGACCAGGCATATTTGAAGTCGATCACATCAAAATGATTTTGACCTCCATTGGGCACAATGGTCTTGCCGTCTGTCTGTGAGTGTATACAGTGCATTCGGAAAGCATTTAGACCCGTTGACTTTTTCCACATTTTGTTACGTTACAGCCTTATTCTAAAATGTATTACATTGATTTCCCCCTCAATCTACACGCAATACCCCATAATGACAAAGCAAAAACATGTTTTTCATTTTTTGGGAGTGTGCATAATGATGAATCCCATGACCGGTGGTTAGTACTCTGGCGACGTCATATGCCGGAGGGGAGGAGCAGGAGCAGACGTGACAGCAGGTTTCCATCAAGGATCTCTCTGTACTTTGCTCCATTCATCTTTCCCTTGATCCTGACTCATCTCCCAGTCCCTGCCGCTTCAAAAAAATCCCGACAGCATGATGGTGCCACCACCATCATTGCCACCAGGTTTCCTCCAGACATGATACTTGACATTCAGGCCAAAGAGTTCAATCTTGGTTTCATCAGACCAGAGCATCTTGTTTCTCATGGTCTGAGAGTCATTTAGGTGCCTTTTGGCAAACTCCACGCGGGCTGTCGTGTATTTTACCGAATAGGGCTATCTTCTGTATAACCCCAACCTTGTCACAACACAACTGATTAGCTCAAATGCATTAAGAAGGAAAGAAATTCCACAAATTAACTTTTAACAAGGCACACCTGTTAACTGAAATTCATTCCAGGTGAATACCTCATGAACCTAGTTAAGAGAATGACAAGAGTGTGCAAAGCTGTCATCAAGGCAGAATCTCAAATATAACATATATTTTATTTGTAATTTTTATTTATGCACCATGATGAAACTGGCTCTCATGAGGACCGCAACAGGAAAGGAAGACCCAGAGTTACCTCCGCTGCAGAAGACAGGTTCATTAGAGTTAACTGCACCTCAGATTGCAGCCCAAATAAATGCTTTACAGTTCAAGTAACAGACACATTTCAACATCAACTGTTCAGAGGAGACTGCGTGAATCAGGCATTCAAGGTCGAATTGCTGCAAAGAAACCACTAATAAAGGACACCCATAATAAGAAGAGACTTGCTTGGGCCAAGCAATGAGCAATGAGCAATGGACATTAGACCGGTGGAAATCTGTCCTTTGGTCTGAGTCCAAATTTGAGATTTTTGGTTCCAACCTTCGTGTCTTTGTGAGACACAGAGTTGGTGAATGGATGATCTCCACCTTTGGTTCCCACTTTGAAGCATGGAGGATGAGGTATAATGGTGTGGAGGTGCTTTGCTGGTGACACTGTCTGTGATTTATTTAGAATTCAAGGCACATTTAATCAGCTTGGCTACCACAGCATTCTGCAGCGATACACCATCCCATCTGGTTTGCGCTTTATGGGACTGATCCATAAAGCGAATGATGGAGAATGATGGAGATGACCTGGCCTCCACAATCACCTGACCTCAACCCTGACCTCAACCCAATTGAAATGGTTTGGGATAAGTTGGACCGCAGAGTGAAGGAAAAGCAGCCAACAAGTGCTCAGCATATATGGCAACTCTTTCAAGACTGTTGGAAAAGCATTCCTCATGATGCTGGCTGAGAGAATGCCAAGAGTGTGCAATAACTAATTTAACTGTATTATGACAGGAAATGCCTGGAAAGGGAAATACCCAACAACAGCCCAAGAAACAGCACCGTTACACCCCCGAATAGCTACAGGCTGCTTATGAGAATGTGATGGCTGGGAGTAGCCTGAGGGAGGTGGCTCATGCCTCCTGTCAGTACCTGTTCACAGGGATGCCAATAAACCAAAAACATTCCATATGATTCACAACTATTGCAGTTTGGTGACATGCTGTATTTTAGGGTGTTTCGTTCATTTTCTTCACCTGTGCACAATCAAGAGCAGAAAGAGAGGCACGCAGGAATGTCACATCTCAATTTGGGTTAGAGCATGTAATTTGCAAACAGCATTAATAGATAGCACACGTGAGAATCTAGGAAATGCATTATTGAAATGGGTTATTTTACACATGAGATTTCACAATTATTGAATACACAGCTCTAGTGAATAGGTATTTCAAAATGTTAACACTGCAAATGTGAGAGCAAAAAAATTAAAGCTCTTTGTCAGCAGGTGACGGGTTTGCTTGTGTAAATACAGATCAGAGTTTGGCACAGTGGTATTCTTTTAAGATTCTACACATCAAGTCTCATGCAATTCATTATTGATTGATTCAGTGTTTGTGTTATTGATGACCACATGTGTTTAATATTGGCCATAATAATATTAAAACTAATGCTCATTGAAACGAAAATCATGAATAATGAAGGTTTCTTACAAGTGTATAAGGTTAAGCATGTTTTAAATCTGCGAGAGATAACCGCTACCCCTGGTGGGAAGATGCTATACGGCACACAATGAGTTTGCCTGATACGAATAGCGTCAGAGGGGTCAGTTTTCTTATTTTCTCGAATACTATTGGTATTTTACCATGTCAATCAAAGCAAACCATGTCAATCAATTTTGATGCCAACACAGTCGCTACAGTCCCATTTGTTTTAATTACAGCCTTGTTTGAATGTCTCGGTTACGCAAAATGTGTAGGAACACCATTAGATAGCAGTAGCCTATATTGTTTAATTTCATTTTTTTGAGACAAGTCTTTTAACCAAAATATCACAGATGAGACAAAAATTTTCAGCTGCCACTTTAACGGCGGGTGGTTACCGTGGTAATGCAACTCAAATCATGTGTTTTTGCCTGCAGGATTGAGGCTTACCTGCCAATGCCAAAATCTACCTGCATTTGGAAGGTGGAGGGTGTTAACTTTACCCCCTGGAGAGAGGGAGGGAGAGCGAGATCAAATCAAATCAAATTGTATTAGTCACATGAGCCGAATACAACAGGTGTAGACCTTACAGTGAAATGCTTACTTACGAGCCCCTAGCCAACAACTCAGTTTAAGAAAAATACAGACAAGAATAAGAGATAAAAGTAACAAGTAATTAAAGAACAGCCGTGAAATAACAATAGCGAGACTATATGCAGGGGGGTACCGATACAAAATCAATGTGCGGGGGCACTGGTTATTTGAGGTAGTATGTACATGTAGGTAGAGTTATTAAAATTACTATGCATAGATGACAACAGAGAGTCACAGTGGTGTAAAGAGGGGGTGAGAGGGGTTGAGAGGGGGAGGCACTGCAAATAGTCTGGGTAACCTGGGACTAGATGTTCAGGAGTCTTATGGCTTGGGGGTAGAATGTGTTTAGAAGCCTCTTGGACCTAGACTTGGCACTCAGATACCGCTTGCCATGCGGTAGCAGAGAGAACAGTCTATGACTAGGGTGGCTGGAGTCTTTGACAATTTTTACACCGGCTGATATAGAGGTCCTGGATGGCAGGAAGCTTGGCCCCAGTGAAGTACTGGGCCGTTCGCACTACCCTCTGAAGTGCCTTGCGGTCGTAGGCCAAGTTGTTGCCATACCAGGCAGTGATGCAATCATGGTGCAGCTGTAGAACGTTTAGAGGATCTGAGGACCCATGCCAAATCTTTTCAGTCTCCTGAGGGGGAATAGGTTTTGTCCTGCCCTCTTCACGACTGTCTTGGTGTGCTTGGACCATGTTAGTTTGTTGATGATATGGACACCAATGAGAATGGGGGCGTGCTTGGTCCTCTTTTTCCTATAGTCCACAATCATCTTCTTTGTCTTGATCATGTTGAGGGAGAGGTTGTTGTCCTGGCACCACACAGCCAGGTCTCTGACCCCCTCCCTATAGGCTGTCTCGTCGTTGTCGGTGATCAGGACTACCATTGTTATATCATTGGCAAATTTAATGATGGTGTTGGAGTTGTGCCTGGCCGTGCAGTCATGAGTGAACAGGGAGTACAGGAGGGGTCTGAGCACGCACCCCTGAGGGGCCCCTAATTTAAGGATCAGAGTGGCCGATGTGCTGTTACCTACCCTTCCCACCTGGGGGCGGCCCGTCATGAATTCCAGGATCCAGTTGCAGAGGGAGGTGTTTAGTCCAAGTGACAGCTTATTGATGAGCTTTTAGGGCACTATGGTGTTGAACGCTGAGCTGTAGTCAATGAATAACATTCTCACATAGGTGTTCATTTTGTCCAGGTGGGAAATGGCAGGTTTGAGTGCAATGGAAATTGCATCATCTGTGGATCTGTTGGGGCGGTATTCAAATTGGAGTGGGTCTAGGGTTTCTGGGATGGTGGTGTTGATGTGAGCAAGGACCAGACTTTCAAAGCACTTCATGGCTACAGACGTGAGTGCTACGGGTCGGTAGTCATTTAGGCAGGTTACCTTAGTTTACTTGCGCACAGGGAATATGGTGGTCCGCTTAAAACATGTTGGTATTACTAACTAGAGGTTGAAAATGTCAGTGAAGACACTTGCCTGTTGGTCAGCACATGCTCGCAGTACACATCCTGGTAATCCATCTGGCCCTGCGGCCTTGGGTATGTTGACATGTTTAAAGGTCTTACTCACATTGGCTGCGGAGAGCGTGATCACACAGTCTTCTGGAACAGCTGGTGCTCTCATGCATGTGTCAGTGTTATTCACCTCGAAGCGAGCATAGAAGTAGTTTAGCTCATCTGGTAGGCTCGTGTCACTGGGCAGCTCTCGGCTGTGCTTCCCTTTGTAGTCTGTAATGGTTTGCAAACCCAGCCCCTTCCGACGTACATCAGAGCCGGTGTAGTATCCTGTATTGACGTTTTGCTGTTTGATGGTTTTGTCGGAGGGCAAAGCAGGATTTCTTATAAGCTTCCGGGTTGGAGTCCCGCTCCTTGAAAGCGGCAGCTCTAGCCTTTAGCTCAGTGTGGATGGTGCCTGTAATCCATGTCTTCTGGTTGGGGTATGTACGTACAGTCACTTTGGGGACGACGTCATGGGACATGCAACCCTACCTACTCTCTTCCTCTAAAGCTCACGGAGACGTTTGTCAATGAGGATAGCGAGGGAGATGAGTTCATCAAGTCCATCAGGCCCATCCCTGGACACCAACTCGTCCTTGAGGGTCTCATTGAGCGCGTTCCGGAATGCTTCTTGAAGGGCCTCCTCATTCCGGCCGCTCTCAGCGGCGAGGTTGCAAAACTCACATGCCATCTCAGCAACACTATGGGGCCTTGACGGAGGGACCGGAGTCATTTAGCGGCATCCTTACCGCAGACCGGGTGATCGAAGACTTTCTTCATCTCCTCCGTAAATCCGGAGTTGGAGAAGCAGATGCGGACTGTCTCTCGCACACCGCCGTGGCCCAGGAAAGCGCTGCTCCATGGAGGTAGCCAATCAGAAAGGAAATCTTGGCCCATTCGCTAGCATAAGAGTAGGGATGTTGATCAAATACTAGTGAACATTGTACCAAAAAGGCTCTGCAAATTCCGAAGTTGTCATACTAACGCCCGGGAGTCAAAACAAACTGCTCCCAGAGCGGAGGATAAGTATTTGGATCTGGTTGTGAGCTCTGGGCGAAGGGTCAGACAGGCTCTGTGAAAACTCCTTGATGTGCTCCAGAAGGGTCTTCAGGGCTGGGTCATGTTGCTCGAGCAGGGCGCCTTGGCCGACAAGGGTTTGGTGGAGAGTAGCAGAGACTGCTGGGTTCATCTCTCTGGCCAGATTGTAATGTTACACGGAGTGGAACAGGGGAACCCAAGAGCAGACTCAGACGAGGAGACTGGGATGAAGTAAGAAAGGTATTTATTGACACACAGGGGGAGATGGAGTGCAGGTCAGGGGAAGCTTGGGCGGGTTGCTGGAAACCAGGTGTGAGGCTGAGGCTGGAGTGAGAGGGGTTGAGACAGGGTAAGCAGGTCCGGAGGGGAATCCAAGAGAGTATTAGAGTGGTGAATCCAGGACAGAGTAGCAGGATGACGAGACGTGGGACTGGGGACAGGGACCAAAGTCAGAGTGGGCAGAAATTACAATCTGTCAACGTGGAAGTGGCAGGGCTGAGTATTAGTAGAGATCTTGATTATGGAACAGGTTGCAGCTGGTGGGGATCTGCTCTGACTCCGGCACACATGTCTCCGTCCACACAATCACACACACACATACAGAGAGAGGGAAAGAGCACTGGGGGAGGCGGCGGGTCAAGGAGACACAGGATGAGCAGTAGGGGGTGTTGTAGGAGCAGATGTGACAAATTGATTGGAAGGCACACACCTGTCTACTGCATATAAGGTCCCACAGTTGACAGTGCATGTCAGAGGAAAAAACAAGCCATGAAGTCGAAAGGAATTGTCCGTGGAGCTCCGGGACAGGATTGTGAAGAGGCACAGATCTGGGGAAGGGTACCAAAACATTTCTGCAGCAAAGACTCTTCCTAGAGCAGGCCACGCAGCCAAACTGAGCAATCGGGGGAGAAGGGCCTTGGTCAGGGAGGTGACCAAGAACCCAATGGTCACTCTGACAGCGCACAGAGTCCCTCTGTGGAGATGGGAGAACCTCCAGAAGGACAACCATCTCTGCAGCCCTCCACCAATCAGGCCTTTATGGTAGAGTGGCCAGACGCTAGGTGCCTTTCCAAATTATGTCTCATCAATTGAATTTCCCACCGGTGGACTCCAATCAAGTTGTAGAAACAACTCAAGGATGACCAATGGAAACAGGATGCACCTGAGCTCAATTTCGAGTCTCATAGCAAAGGGTTCTGAATACTTATGTAAATAAGGTATTTCTGTTTTTTATATTTATTAAATGTGAAAACATTTCAACAAACCTGTTTTCACTTTGTCATTATGGGGTACTATGTGTAGATTGAGGAGGGGAAACAATTATTGAATCCATTTTAGAATAAGGTTGTAACGTAACAAAATGTGGTCTGAATACTTTCCAAATGCACTGTATACTCCAGCATTTTGAATTTGAGATCAAATGTTTGATATGAGGCTACAGTACATAATGTCACCTTTTATTTGAGGTTATTTTCATAGATATCTGTTTTACCGTTTAGAAATAAAAGCATTTTATGTATCTAGTCCCCACATTTGAAGTTGTCATAAGGATTTGGCCAAATTCACTTATATATGTATTAAAGTAATCAAATGTTTAGCATTTGGTCCCATATTCCTAGCACGCAATGACTTCGTCATATCTCCAAAAATACTAACCTCCCCTGTTATTGGTAATGGTGAGAGGTTAGCATGTTTTGGGGTTATGATATTTGTGCCTCTGTAACTTTCTCACTCATCAGTATTCACTTTTCATGATTATCCGACAACTAATACACTCAAATTGTTTTAATTATAGGTCATATTTAATAGAATTCTGGAAACCCTAGACAGTTACTTTAAAACCATTGAACGTACAGTACCTATGTTTGTCCTCTGTAGCGATGTGCTTTTATTTGCTGAAATCCATACTTTTTAATAAAACTTTTGTTCTGACTGTTGCCCCGTATTGACTGACAACAACTGATGTTGTCGGAGGTACACTCCGCCCACACAGTCGTCACAACCTGACTCCTTAAAAACACGCCACTTCAAAATGACTATTTGTAACAGTTTGGGTTAGGAGAGCATTTTCGTTAACCCTAAACCTTTTCATAACCTTAACCGAATTATCCTAACCTGCTACGTTCATTATGCTAACCTGCTGCATAAGTTCTCATAAACTGATACGAAAAAGACGTAGTTGTATCGAAGTGGCGTATTTTTAGGGAATCTCCCCAGCTAAGGTATATCCTAGCCTAGATATGTATATCGTTCATTTTCCTTGTGCCTGAAAACGACAGTGACGGCTGCCTACACTTCAACGAACGACACTGTGGGCTTATCATTCCTTTGTCTGAGCGGTTGACACCGTTTCCTTGAACGGGGACAGAGAGCTGAAAATAAGAAAGAAATAGAGGGCAATAGCTTTCTCTTCGTGTATAGCCGTAGCGCACAGGACGGCGGCGCATACAAGGTGGAGCAGCAGAGACCGCAGTTCCCGGTACTGAAGACTGACACGAGAGCTCATTTTCTCTGCAAGGGACGGAGGGCGGGGTCTCGTAGCATCAGCGCTCTCATTGTATGTCGGCTGCTGATGCTGAGCAGTAGCGGAGAAAAAAAACCCAAGGCCATGGATACGGTTTTAAAAACCTTAGGCCTTAATACATTATGGAGATTAATTACACGGTAAGAATTCTCTGTTTCTATTTGTTTCATATGTTTTTTAAACTGTTTGACAAGGTATGACTAATAGAGCGATAGGAGAGAGGTATCTGCTTTTGCAGCAGGTTGATAGGAATTCTCATGAAGCGCAAGCGCCATATGTGTGTTATTACTGTCGTTATTATCAATCTTATGTCAGGACATTGCAGTGGATCTATAAATGGGTGAGTTTATATGTAATTTTATGCTTTTCGTAGTTCATGCGTAGGGTAATTGTTATGTAGGCATTTTTAAATGAGCGTGTAGCTGTATCTAACTGTCGGAAGTTACAGTATTGGCCTGCGCATAAGAAAGCATGCAGCCTTTCAAAGATGGAGAGGAAATTGCTGGTGGGTGCTTAGGCATATTATGGCCAGGGCCATTTTAAACTATGAATTCACACGATGAATTGGCAACATCTGTCTTTCTGTTAGTTACTGTAACTGACATCTGCTAATGACACGTTGGATAAATCATCATCAGTTGTTGAAGTGCCGTGGGTAAACCGACTTGCATTGCTCTTTTTTCGCTAGTGCTACGGTGCTGTTGTCTCCTTAATTTAGGCTACCTGTCCCATCTGGTATGCTTATTGTTGTGTGTGATATTTATATGACAACACATAGGGCAAGGCCCATTGTATTCATAGCCATAAGAACAATAGTTACCACAAAAACAAGATCTAACAAGATCTGGAATTGTGTTCTCAAAAATGAAACCAATCTGATTGAAGACATTTGTAATAACTATGTACATACAACACAACCATATGACATGTTAGGCGTACTACAGTGTTTGTATGCATGCACGGAGGCCTAGATATATCACAATCCATCCACTAGGTTATCCAATACTGGGCACAACATCCTTTTTCATATCATTGTGTAATAGGCCTAAGGCCTCAATATCTGAAGAGCAGTTTGTTGTGGGATCACAACCATTGGGATGTTGTGGTCATTGTTGTGGATGGCTGATAGTTTGGGGATTAGATGTTAATACAGGCCCAGTCTAGACCAGCCGACCCTCAGAGCAAAGGTCTGCTTTCTCATCAATCCTTGTCAGAGAGATCTTAATAGTTCATATGGATCTAATAGTTCACGTGGAAATAGTATGTTGAGTACAGTGAATACTAACAATAATGATGTAAAAGGAGAGGGGGGCACAGTGGTAATCCAATGACAAGTGCTGTCCAGCCCAAATAATCAGACAGGAAGGATAATGTTAAACCCCAGTGATTAAACCCCAGGTCCTCTGGCACAGCCAGCACTGGAGTCAGAGGCTTGTATTCCAAATGGCACCATATTCCTTATATAATGCACTACTTTTGACCAGGGCGCAAAAAGGGAATAGGGGGTCATTTGGTGCACACAAGAGTGGCCCAACTGCACCATCTGCAAAGATTGCATAACCTGGATTCTGTTTAGAAATGTGTCCCAAAATGTATTATTTATCAGGAAATGACATGGGCATAACACGACAGGGGCAATTTGGAGCGAACTGAAATCCAACTTTTTTAGGCTTGGCATTGGGAAATGTATTATATTCCAGCAGCATGCAATCTGAAAAATATATGCATTGGCAAATGCAGTGAGCCTTGCAAAACAAGCTGCAATTTCATGCATTGAAATGTACTGTATGTGAATAGAATGGTCATATCAATATGATGTATAGTATACTATGTGGCATGTATATTTTTTTATCACTTGTCATTGTTTATGTCAGAATGGAAATAAAGTAGTTTGAGTTGTTGTGAGCAGAAGGTGAAATTGGACACGTGCCAATGCCTTGCGAACAGACAGACATACATTTGCAGCTCCTACCTAAAGGGTAGTCTTTGGTATAAGAGTAGAATTTGAAGAGTTTATTTCCGAAACGCTACATCCACCAATTATTCACAGTTGTGGTTTTTCATCAGAAATGATTGCTCATGGCTATATGTATGTGTGTGTAACATATTATTGTTCTAAGATTTTTTTTACGAATAGACTTTTAGATGTGTATTAAAATGGGGTTTGTTGCAAAATGCCATATATCCATTGTTTAGCTTGAATGGAGTGTGCGTATCCTGTATGTTTAACAGACTGCATAAATTCAATCCATCATAAATCTAGCCTCATGCTTTAGCGTTTGGTTAGAGTTAGGACTTGTCCCAAATGGCACCCCTATTCCCTATATAGTGCACTACTTTTGACCAGAGCCCAGATCTCATATTACTGTATTGATGATAAATATATATATATATATATATTTTTTTTAACCTTTATTTTACTAGGCAAGTCAGTTAAGAACAAATTCTTATTTTCAATGACAGCCTAGGAACAGTGGGTTAACTGCCTGTTCAAGGGCAGAACGACAGATTTTGTACCTTGTCAGCTCGGGGATTTGAACTTGCAACCTTTCGGTTACTAGTCCAATGCTCTAACCACTAGGCTACACTGCCACCCCATATATATATATAATATATATATATATATATATTCACTACAGTTCAAGTTTGGGGTCACTTAGAAATGTCCTTGTTCTTGAAAGAAACACTAATTTCTTGTCCATTAAAAGAACATCAAATTGATCAGAAATACAATATAGACATGGTTAATGTTGTAAATTACTATTGTAACTGGAAACGGCAGATTATTTTATGGAATATCTACATAGGCATACAGAGAGGCCCATTATCGGCAACCATCACTCCTGTGTTCCAATTGCACGTTGTGTTAGCTAATTCAAGTTTATCATTTTAAAAGGCTAATTGATCATTAGAAAACCCTTTTGAAATTATGTTAGCACAGCTGAAAACTGTCCTGATTAAAGAAGCAATAAAACTGGCCTACTTTAGACTAGTTGAGTATCTGGAGCGTCAGCATTTGTGGGTTTGATTACAGGCTCAAAATGGCCAGAAACAAAGTACTTTCTTCTGAAACTCGTCAGGCTATTCGTGTTCTGAGAAATGAAGGCTATTCCATGCGAGAAATTGCCAAGAAACTGAGGATCTTGTACAATGCTGTGTACTACTCCCTTCATAGAACAGCGTAAACTGGCTCTAACCAGAATAGAAAGAGGAGTGGGAGGCCCCGGTGCACAACTGAGCAAGAGGACAAGTACATTAGAGTGTCTAGTTTGAGAAACAGACGCCTCACAAGTCCTCAACTGGCAGCTTCATTATATAATACCCACAAAACACCAGTCTCAATGTCAACAGTGAAGAGGCAACTCCGGGATGCTGGCCTTCCAAAGGTCTGCATCAGTGGCTTGTAGGTTATTTGTGGAAGCCAGGAGATGGTAAATGTGTTTATGTTAATTACCAGCCAATTACCGTGAGACTGGCCGTTATTATCTTGCAATCACCGGATGGCGAAAGTTCGTGACCGCCACATCCCTAGTCTCTCCAGAGATGTTCAATCAGGTTCAAGTCTGGGCTCTGGCTGGGCCACTCATGGACATTCAGATACTTTTCCCAATGCCACTCCTGTGTTGTCTTGGCTTTGTGCTTAGGGTCGTTGTCCTGTTGGAAGGTGAACCTTCGCCCCCAGTTTGAGGTCTTGAGGGCTTTGGAGCAGTTTTTCTTCAAGGATCTTTCTGTACTTTGCTCCGTTCATCTTTCCCTTGATCCTGACTAGTCTTAAAGTCTCTACCGCTGAAAAAAAATCCCCAAAGCATGATGCTGCCACCACCATCCTTCAGCGTAGGGATGGTGTCAGCTTTCCTCCAGACGTGACGCTTGGCATTCAGGCCAAAGAGTTCAATCTTGCTTTCATCAGACCAGAGAATCTTGTTTCTCATAGTCTGAGAATCCTTTAGGTGCTTTTTGGCAAACTCCAAGCAGGCTTTCATGTGCTTTTTACTAAGGAGTGGCTTCCGTCTGACCACTCTACTATAAAGGCCTGATTGGTGGAGTGCTGCAGAGATGGTTGTCCTTCTGGAAGGTTATATATACAGTTGAAGTCTTAAGTTTACATACACTTAGGTTGGAGTCATTCAAACTAGTTTTTCAACCACTCCACAAATTTCTTGTTAACAAACTATAGTTTTGGCAAGTCGGTTAGGACATCCATTTTGTGCAAGTAATTTTTCCAACAATTGTTTACAGACAGATTATTTCACTTATAATTCACCTTCAAACTCAGTGCCTCTTTGATTGACACCATGTGAAAATCAAAAGAAATCAGCCAAGACCTCAGAAAAAAATAGCAGACCTCCACAAGTCTGGTTCATCCTTGGGAGCAATTTCCAAACGCCTGAAGGTACCACGTTCATCTGTACAAACAATAGTACGCAAATATGAACACCATGGTACCACACAGCCGTCATACCACTCAGGAAGGAAATGCATTCTGTCAAAGTGCAAATCATTCCCATAACAACAGCGAGGGACGTTGTGAAGGTGCTGGAGGAAACAGGTACAAAAGTATCTATATTCACAGTAAAACGAGTCCAATATCGACATAACCTGAAAGGCCGCTCAGCAAGGAAGAAGCCACTGCTCCAAAACCGCCATAAAAAAGCCAGCCGTGAAGCACGGGGGTGGCAGCATCATGTTGTGGGGGTGCTTTGCTGCAGGAGGGACTGGTCCACTTCACAAAATAGATGGCATCATGACGTAGGAAAATTATGTGGATGTATTGAAGCAACATCTCAATACATCAGTCAGGAAGTTAAAGCTTGGTCGCAAATGGGTCTTCCAAATGGACAATGACCCCAAGCATACTTCCAAAGTCGTTGCAAAATGGCTTTAGGACAACAAAGTCAAGGTATTGGAGTGGCCAGCACAAAGCACTGACCTCAATTCTATAGAAGATTTGTGGGCAGAACTGAAAAAATTTGTGCGAGTAAGGGGGCCTACTAACCTGACTCAGTGACACCAGCTCAGTGACACCAGCTCAGGAATGGGCCAAAATTCACCCAACTTATTGTGGGAAGCTTGTGGAAGGCTACCCGAAACATTTGATGCAATGCTACCAAATACTAATTGAGTGCATGTTAACTTCTGACCCGCTGGGAATGTGATGAAAGAAATAAAAGCTGAAATAAATCATTCTCTCTACTATTATTCTGACTTTTCACATCCTTAAAATAAAGTGGTGATCCTAACTGACCTAAGACAGTGAGTTTTTCCTAGGATTAAATGTCAGGAATTGTGAAAAACTAAGTTTAAATCTAGTTGGCTAAGGTGTATGTAAACTTCCGACTTCAAATGTATATTTATATATATAGTATATCAATGTCACAAATGTATCATTTGTACAGTTCTTTAATACAAAGGTAATTATTTGTCACGTTTGACTGTGTAAAACCTTGCGGTACTACTTTTTTCTATGAGAGTGATGCGGATATATCTCGTTTAGGAAAGAAAACGTGATTATTTGTCTCTGAAAAGAAACCGTCAAGTGATAGATTTCAAACAAACATGTCTGTGATTTAACAATGCATGGTTAGACGTGTGAGAAAAAAAACGCAATTCCCATAAAAAAAAATCGGATTTGCTAACATTTCGGAAAATGTATATATAGTGTTTTGGAAACTCTTCAATTAGGAATTACTATCACAAACAAAGTGGTATTAAACAGCAGTGGTGCTTAGGAATGTACCATACAAACATGACATGAGTACTTAAACACAGCGTAATACACGGCCTATATTTTCTATCAAAAGCGAAAATTGGTCAAATGCTACTCGAACACCAGAAGTCTTTATTCATGACTGTGGCGGGCGGCTACAATGCATCATCTGCAGAATCCGGTAGCGACACAGATTTGACGTCTCAGTGGAGAGTTAAGTGGGTCATGATGCCAGTGTGCTTAATGATGTTGTGTTCAACGCTCACCATGCATCAGAGCTGGGAAACAGGCCACTCCTGCTGCGGGAACCTCACTGCCTTCTCCCCTTTCTCATTTCTCATTACTTGCCTTATGTCTTGGAGTTCTGCTCCAGCCTTAAATCCAGTGGGGAAGATGTGTTAATGCCAGAGTGTGCTACGAGGAGATAGACCTATTCTCTTACTGCTTGTTTGAGCCTAACTACTTGCACTCTAACTGGCCCTGAGATTTGATTAATGAAATAAGAGGACTAGAAAAAATGAGAGTGTAGAGACGGACCTCTCTAAATCGTTTGGCGTGGTAAAAGAGCTAGACTTAAAATGAGGACGC
Source organism: Oncorhynchus kisutch (assembly GCF_002021735.2). NCBI lineage: Eukaryota > Metazoa > Chordata > Actinopteri > Salmoniformes > Salmonidae > Oncorhynchus > Oncorhynchus kisutch. The sequence continues at coordinate 51,729,111 of NC_034179.2, forward strand.
TACAACTAACCAAAGACACAGGCGGGTTAGCTCTGCCCAATATGCTGAACTTCAATTGGGCATGCCATACCTTGCATCCATTTTTGAATGGATGCAAGACTATCTCAGGGGTGGGACACAGTCTCCAGAAGCATGGGGCTGTGCACCGATGGCGTTGTTAAGTGTTCTTACTCGTAATAGTAAACAAATACCATCAAACATTTTGAATAACCCTGTGACCTACTGTACAGTCCAAATGTGGCTGGAGCTGATGAACCCTCACTGGTAGGAAAGGTATATCCTCATCACTGATAGAAGCAATAGAGCATTCCCTCCAGGATTTAACAACAGTATCTTCGACTCATGGCTCAGCAGAGGAATCAGTTACTGGAGACCTATACTCAAACAAAGTACTGATGTGTTTTACACAAATCCAAGCTACGTTTGGTATCCCGCAAATGCACTTTTACGGTTTCTTGCAAGTTCTACATTTTATTTCGGAGTGACATTAAATTACCTCTAGATGGGTCGTTGACGGGTCCAGTTGATAAATGCTTCCTCCAATTCACAGACTCAAAGTGTTAAATCACTTACTTTTATGAGTCAATTCATACTTGGGAAAATACAATATAGATAATGTATTAAGACTCTGGGAGAGGGACCTTGAGATGGGCAGCATGGATCTCATCATGCAACACCACATTCTCTTGTTACAGGATCAGAGAAGTCCTGTGCAAACTCCTACACAGACAACATCCCCAATGTGTTTAAAATACAGAACAGGAATTGGCACATACATACACATAAACATACAAATGTAATACTTCCAGGTCAACTGTAATATTAATTCCATTGCGAAGCACAATTTCTCCCCTTTCCAGTAAAATCAATAACGAGACCTGCAGGCTGCCCGTCTCTGCATGATCGAAGAAGGCATTGGCGAAGGGGGAAGCGAAGGCTACTGAGTGATAGTGAAAGGGGAATATATGCTGTGTGGGGGATACAGCCTTTTTCACCCAATTTGTTCAACTTATCGCCTCTAAAATGTCAATAAAACACTATAAAGAGTTTATATAATGTCTCATTACATACCTACTTGAAGGTTTGTGTCGAATTTGAATAGGGCGTTTTAGAGCGGCGCGAAAGTTATCTTCTGAAGTGAACTGTGGCCGCCACGGCTTTCGAGAGTCGTGATGGCTCGCAGCGATGACGCGACAAATGTGCAGTTGATTGAATTAACTATTGACGAGCTCACAAGTATTTCACTTTTTTACTCACCATTGATTGTCTTGATAAATAAATATATATTGTTAAATATATGAGTTACACAAAGTAGGGAACTTTATTTTGAGAGGGGATGGATTGTGATTCTGTTCAAAGAGAGAGATGAAGGAATATAATGTTCATTTATATAATGTTAATGAACAAAGCATGATAATGATTAGGGTTCATATTATAACTTCCAATAGCGCGAGATAAATACTTTTATAAACTACTTAACGTTTAGTAAATAACGCAACAATATTCATGTAAAAAAAATGTATATAACAACTAACCACAGTTGTAACAACAACTCACCTCTGTCCTCTCACTCCATCACATACACTGAGTGTACATGAACACCTGCTCCTTCCATGAAATGTGTAATAACGTTATGTCGGATTACATGAAAATGATATTCACATTTGTTAGTCCATCTCCTTGGCACTATCTTTATGAATGATGTTGCATGAACACATACACACACATAACTAATTTAACTGTATTATGACAGGAAATGCCTGGAAAGGGAAATACCCAACAACAGCCCAAGAAACAGCACCGTTACACCCCCGAATAGCTACAGGCTGCTTATGAGGAGGTGATGGCAGGGAGTAGCCTGAGGGAGGTGGCTCATGCCTCCTGTCAGTACCTGTTTACAGGAATGCCAATAAACCAAAAACATTCCATATAATTCAGAATGTGAATTGCAGTTTGGTGACATGCTGTATTTTAGGGAGTTTTGTTCATTTTCTTCACCTGTGCACAATCAAGAGCAGAAAGAGAGGCACGCAGGAATGCCGCCTCTCAATTTGGGGTAGAGCGTGTACTTTGCAAACAACTTTAACAGATAGCACACGTATTGAACACACAGCTCTAGGGAATAGGTTGGCACGGCAAAGGTATTTCAAAACCTTAATAACACAGCAAACTTGAGAGCAAAAAATGAAAGCTCTTTGTCAGCAGGTGACAGGTTTGATCAGAGTTTGGCACAGTGGTATTCTTTTAAGATTCTACACATCAAAGTCTCATGTAATTCATTATTGATTGATTCAGTGTTTGTGTTATTGATGACCACATTGCTAGTAGCACCCTACTCGTGAAAAATGTGTTTAATATTGGCCATAATAATATTAAAACTAATGCTAATTGAAACGAAAATCGTGAATAATGAAGGTTTCTTACAAGTGTATAAGGTTAAGCATGTTTTAAATCTGCGAGATAAACGCTACCCCTGGTGGGAAGATGCTGTACGGCACACAATGGGTCGCATAATGCCAGAGGGGTCCGTTTTTTAAAATCTTTGCTCGAGAACTTTTGGTCCATTGCTATGTCAACGCTCGAATAGAAACGTAGTTTACAACCCGGGTTTTGATGCCAACACAGCCTCTACAGTCCTATTAGCTTTCATTGCAGCCTTGTTTGAATGCCTCGGTTATGCAAAATGTGTCCGGGACACTGCAAGGTTTTAGCAGGATGAAAGGAAATGAAAACATTTATACTAAGTGTGGCAGCTGATGCTGGAGCATTTGCCTAGAGATTTCATTGACCTGTTAGAGAGGGGCAGAGATGATGAGGCTTGGCCCTCGAAATGTCAACCTTAACTCAGTGTAAAGGGAGTGAGGGGATGCCGATATGTAAGCTTATTGGTGAAATGTGAGGTGTGTATCTGTGCAGAGAGTTGGGCAACTATTTGGAAACTATTTTTTTCTCTCTTTTTTTTGTGCCCTTTCTTTTTGAATGTTTTGTTTTGTTACTGTTACACTATATTGTTTCTGATTGTTACACCATTGTAACCTATGGTAACACCCTTGGTGTTGGTAACACGCCGACAGAGATGGTTGCCTCACTTCAGGTCCTTAGGAAACTATGCAGTTATATATAGTGGCCCTTATACGTAGTTACTACACTGTAATACCTGTAACTGTTTTTGTAACCGAACCAATCAGAGACTTAACTACTTTATTAATAACACATCGTAATAATACAAAACAATTCATCAGCATGCGGGACGCTTTGATCAGTTGCACAAATTCTCTCGTTTGTAAATGTCCACACTCACCGAAAATTACATTCTGTAGCTACTAGCTATGCTTGTATAACTTTATGAGCTGGATTTGCCTGTCTTTGCAATTACTTTGTTCCTTTTCATTTGTTAGCATTTAGCTAAAAGTGTCCATATGATTTTGCTATTAGTTTGTGCTACCTTTGTTAGCATTCTGGTAATAGATGCCCAATTGGCTTTTCTTGCGTTTTAGCATCCCCTTGTGTGCTATGCCGGTAATACTGTAAATCCCGGGATGAGAGAAGGACGGTATGACAATATGAAAATCTGCATACCGCCCAAGCCTAATGCTCACACATTCACTGTGTCACATGTCAGGAAGGGAACTGATGCCAATAGTCTATCAAATGTAATTAGTCACATGCTTTGTAAACACAGCATGTGGGACACACATACTGGGTATGACCCAATAATATTATTTTTTTCCTGAAGTGTGAGCTGGGATTATGTCCCATCACCAAATATGAAATAGGACAATAATCTGATTTATGAGTCTACATATTCGTTTAACTGTTGCCACCTGGTTCTGACCGATTGTAGTCTACCGCAGCATTCCTCTAGCATGGTTAGTTACTGGGTTAATGCAGCATTAGCCCTCATGTGTAGTGTAGTGTAAAACAGTTGGAGCTGGTCAAGAGCTTCAAGCTCTTCAGTGTCCAAATCACAAATGACTTCAAATGGTCCTCTCACACGGTAACAGTTATACAGAAGGTCTTCCCCCTCCGGAGGTTGAAACGTTTTGGCATAGGCCCTCAAATCCTCCAAAAGTTATACATCCACACCACTGAGGGACCTTACAGATACATTTCCTTTGGAAAGTATTCATAACCCGTTACTTTTTCTGAATGACTACCATATCTCTGTACCCCACACATACAATTACAGTGCCTTCAGAATGTATTCATGCCCCTTTGACTTATTCCACATATTGTTGTGTTACAGCCTGAATTCAAAATGTATCTCACCCATCATCACAAAATACCACATGATGACAAAGTGAAAATTAGTTTTTTATAAATGTTTGCAAATGTAGTGAATATAAAATACAGAAATATCTAATTTACATAAGTATTCACACCCCGAGTCAATACTTCGTTGGAGCAACCTTAGCAGCGATTACAGCTGTGAGTCTTTCTGGGTATGTCTCTAAGAGTTTTCCACACCTGAATTGTGCAATGTTTGACCATTATTCTTTTCAAAATTCTTCAAGCTTTGTCAAATTGGTTGTTGATTTTTGCTAGACAACCATTTTCAGTTCTTGCCATAGATTTTTCAAGTTTCAAGTAGATTTAAGTCCAAATTGTAACTCGTCCACTCAGGAACATTCACTGTCTTCTTGATAAGCAACTCCAGTGTAGATTTGGCCTTGTGTTTTTGGTTATTGTCCTGCTGAAAGGTGAACTAATCCCCAAGTGTCTGGTGGAAAGCAGACTGAGCCAGGTATTACTCTAGGATTTTGCCTGTGCTTAGTTCCATTCCATTTCTTTTTTATCCTGAAAAACTCCCCAGTCCTTAACGAATACAAGCATACCTATAACATGATGCAGCCACCACTATGCTTGAAAATATGGAGAGTGACTGGGTGTATTGATACACCATCCAAAGTGTAATTAATATCTTCACCATGCTCAAATGTATATTATTCAATGTCTGTTTGGGAAACCTCCCTGCTCTTTGTGGTTGAATCTGTGTTTGAAATTCACTGCTCGACTGAATGACCTTGCAGATAATTGTATGTGTGAGGTACAGAGGAAGTCATTCAAAAACATATTATTTGTTAAGCAATTTTTCACTCCTGAATATAGGCTTGCCATAACAAAGGGGTTGAATAGTTAGACTCAATACATTTCAGCGCATCGTTTTTAATTAATTTGTAAACATTTCTAAAAACATCATTCCACTTTGACATTATTGGGTATTGTGTGTAGGCCAGTGACACAATCTCAATTTAATCACAACAAAATTAGGAAAAATATTTTTGATGCTGAATGTTATCATATGTTCAACCTAATATTAGATAAAGGAAACCTGAATGAACAAGTAACACGACAATTGAAAACATTCAGTTAAAATATATATGCAAAAGTAGAGAAAATCAGAAAGGGAGCAAATATATTTTCACAGAACTGTACATTTTTCATCGTTTTTCATCAATTTCTATGCTCTACTGAACAAAGAGCCATTTGGGAGCCAAGTGAATGGCTCTTTTAGATGAACAGAACCAAAAGATCCGCCTCATTGAAAAAAATCTGAATGCTCATCACTAGTGCCTGTGAGGCAGCGCTGGCGCTGAAAGTGTGCACATATACTTTTTTGTAATGAAACTTACTTGTGTGGCAGTTCGGGTGCCAGAATCACCCTGTGGCTTTAGTAAGAACTGCCATTGAATCCGTTGAAAATACATGGTTACTAACCACAGTTTTTATGCGAAAATCATATAAGAAAAAATCACGACAGCTGTGATGGAAACAGGAAGTTTCGAGGGTAATTTTATAAATGCCGACAGATAATTGGTTTGTTCCACATGGTGGAATCCAGGAGCAAGATGTGTAGAACAATCATAAGAATGAAAGCCCCATTAAATACATTTAGGATGTACAGTATTTGTTTCCACCCTAAGGTCATGCACTATTCATGAATCATATTTAGCACATTTATTCTAAAAACATCAAATACCGTCAAATACTGTCATACCGTCAAAGATTTGAAAAATATTGTGATTTTATATTTTGTCAGTATCGTCCAGCCCTACATTATTGAGCTATTGATTGTTACCTAAAATCCTATGAATGATTTTCAACTCAGTAATTCCACTAAATGTTAATAATGCACGTTAAATCTGGAGTTTGCAACAGAGTGTAACGGAGGACATTGGAGCCAGACAGCCCTTCACTGAAAAAGTATCTGTATGTGTTCACCCAGCCACAATACTAGTGGACCTTGTAACAGTGTCTGTCAGCATTCATTTCAATACCATTTCATTGACTTCCCTTACATTAGTTTTGCGTTTCATACATACCTAATTCTCTAATTATTTTCAACTGATTTTACTACACTCTCGGTGAGTAGTAGGCCTACTCGTGTACGCTTTCCTGCCCTTGACCAGAAGTGCTTTGAACAAAGCTAGTGCTTTGAATCTGTCTCGCATGCATCGGTGCTTGTAACAGCTGATTAGCCCACAATGAACAATGTTTAATACGTTGTATTTAGAAGTTAGGATTCCATAATGTTTTCAGACAACAACTAGGATGACTTTCGGGCACGTTATTAGGTTGCGTTACGCCTTTTGACATTCTGATGTGGCATGGAACCACAGTTATCCATGTCCTCCTTTTTCTTTTAGGATCAAATGTTCCAGAACAGACCCATTTGGTACGGTCGTAAAGACTCCAGAGAATAGGCTATATGGCTTTGATTTTGAACAGTGGATGAGACATGGTCTCTTGCTGTCTGCACATTCACACTCTGCAAATAATATCAACAGTAATTCAATAAAACAGCCATGGTCCTTTGGTCAGAAGCAATGAGCAACACTCACCAGCGATTGAAAAGCCTAGCACTAGTGGACTGATAAGCGCACGAGGAAGAGACCTTGTAATTTTCATCTGAAATCTTAGTGTAATATTTGAATCATCATTAGGCCTCTGTCTCTGATTATAAGGAAATTATGCAAAGGGGTTATGGCACGGTGTGTGACTATAGCGCATGGGTTATACAGTCTTCGTAAGAGACTTCTGCTATGTGCTACAGTGGTCCAGTGGTAACACTCCTGGCTCCATGCACAAATATGACTCCCCTTGGGGACCGGGGTTCAATCTCTGTGTGCTCTTTTCTCAATGTGACTTCCCTTCACCTCTCTCCCACTGTGTCTAATTTGTCTGTCAACATAGCATCCAAAAATATGAAGAGAGTGTTTCTCCACTTTCCTTTAAAAAAAAGAGAGAGTCTGAAGAGAACCTCCCCCAACTTTTCTCTCTCTCTCTCCTCGTCAAGACCAGTATGTAGGGAATCTAGTTTCAGGTGTTTCTTTTACGTTAGGATATATCTCCTTATGCAAGCACACAGCCCCATGCTGTGCCCTACTTTATGCATCACTACCAGTGTATATACAGCTGCCCTTCCTCTCCCCCACTCTCTACTCTCACACCCAACACCAACACCCATTTTCTCATCAAACAACATGTATAACACATGCAGAGTGCCATACATCAAATTGCCATGAGTACCACATGATTTGTACAGTTAGACGAACAATGTTGTTTCGACAGCGACTTTTCAGAATGTTCACCTCTAAAGTCAGTTCAGATACAACAGCTGTCATGAGATGAGGCGAGATAAAAACTTGCCCGTTTTAGAATGTTGTGTTGCATAACAGCTGACTAAAGACGGGGCATTCAGATCAAGGAGAAGAGACGTTCAGTTGAGACCGTTTCCACGGTAACGGCGCCTCTTTTCAATGAAGTGATGAAACTTTAAAACAAAGTTGCCACTTGTTGTAGCAAGGTGTTGTAGCAAACAAGTGTTAAGAAATATATACACCAGAAACAGGGTACACTTTGTGACTTGTCAGATAAATATCAGTAATCTACAGGGTAGGATATTTATTTGAGCCAGTTTGCCACGGCAGGAAAATAATCCTGTAGCAACAGGAAATGTTAATTATTATGTGGATAATAATTAATGGATTTTTTGTTGTTGGGTTTGATACAATTAACATAGGGGCAAATCAAGACTGACATTTTAAAGTGGAAATTACAAACTTTAGAAGCCTTTTAAAAACCTCCAATACACTACAAGTTTGCATTTTCTGCAGGAAAATTCTCAGCAACAAAAGAGTGATCAAATGAAGATCCATAGCTAAAGATTTGACATGTTGAATCTTGGAAACTCCAGCCGACGACATGAGACGATATAAAACTAGACCGCTCAGATCAAACAAACTATGTTCTTTAAATACAATTCCTTTAGACCCGTCGCATCAAGTTGCCTTATGTACCTCATATACCTTATGTATAACGCGTTGTGGATGTAGCCTACCGGTTCTTCCACATGCTGATGTTCAATTATGTGCGCTGGTCTGCATCAGTCTAACAGGTTGGAACATTTGGCATAGAAAACCACTGGCTGACAATGTCCCTTTGTGGTCATCTGTGAGGATGGAAACCTGGTCAATGTTGACTCACTGTGCAGCTGCCTGACCTGTCTAAGTCAATGAGCCACTCTTGACCAGTGGCTACTGCCAATACTGTACTGTACATTGCCAGCATCATGCAATTAACTGCTTTACAATTATACTTGAATAATCAATGTTTGTAAACAGTTAAGTTGAGTTGAGCTCCATATCCTTCAATTACAATTGTCCCAAAAAAATGTTTTATTCCTCCCCACACACAGCTCTACTGTCTAGTAAGATAATGAGGAAGAGGAAGAACTGGAAACCTCGGGAAGTCTCTATGAAAGCATTGGAGGAGCTGTAGTATTTGACTCAATGGCGAAGAAGGGCCGTACCAAGGGCGAGAAGCCCGAAGCGCTCATCTCTGCCCTACAGGCGGCTAACGAAGATCTCAGGTCCAAACTGACTGACATTCAAATAGAACTGCATCAAGAGAAATGCAAGGTAGGCCATTTTGTAACACTACGTTGCAGGTAAATCATTCCTTCTCAAATGCACCTGTCACAGTGGGTTTCAACTGCAGATGAGGTGTGGCATTGAACGTCTTACTTATGGTCACTACACACCACCTTTGACATACAGCTCGCTTTCAACATTTTACAAGGTTTTACCTAGATGTACAGTGATGTTTTGAGTTATATATTGACCTGGTCTGGCTGAGGTATACCCCCTTCACAGTTGGCACACAGTAGATGTAGGCTATTGCTGTTGTTGTACATTCACCTGCTCTACGATGGCAGATCGAAATCTCTGCTTTGTCCTATCTGCCATTATCTGTTGTTTTGAATTATATATGACACCGTAATTACATATTTTTATCTACGTAATAGGTGCTAGATGAAGAGAATGGCCTCAGGCTGTCTGTAGTATCTCTCTAACCTTGCTGCTTTTATGATGTTGACCCAGTTCTCTTTGTCTCCTCTCCCTCTCTTCCCGGGGCCTAGGTGAGTAAGTTGGAGCGTGAGAAGGTGCAAGAGTGCAAGCGGATCCGGGAGCAGGAGCAGCACCGGCACACGGCCACGCTGACAGAGCAGCGAGCCAAATGGCATGAGGAGAAGCAAAAAGAGCTCCAGGCACTCAGGGAGAACCTGGTCCGCCAGCACGAGCAGGAGCAGGCCCGGGTGGCCAAGATGAAGGACCAGGAGAACCAGCGGCTCAAGGCGGCGCTGAGCGCCATGCGGGACGGCAGCGGAGAGAAGGTGCGCACGGCGCTGACCCTAGAGGCCAAGGAGGAGGCACGACGCTTTTTCGACGTGGAGAGGGTCAAGCTGCTGCAAGAGATCTCGGAGCTCAAGCAGAACAAAAAGCAGACGGACGAGGCACTCAGCACCATGATTCAGGCGGATAAGATGAAGGCCGGGGATCTGCGCTCCGAGCATCAGATGCATCAGGAACAGATCTCCAAGATCAAGTGGGACAGCGAGAAGGACATCCGCAGACTGGTAACAACTGTCTTGACTGGAGGATGGGTAGAGGGTAGAGCAGAGGGTCTGATTGTGGATACATGTCTTGCTGAATACCAGACGTAGCCGTAGCTGGTCTATACATCTCATTGCTCCATACAGATAGTTGGCCCAGGAAAATGATCTGTCAGAGATGTTCTGAGCAGCATATAGAGTAGTTTAGTAGAGTCTCGGTCTTTTGTGATGGAGTGATGTCTCTATGGATTACGTCATACCAATTATGCAAGTCTGCAGAACATTGGGGTCGTTCCACCAATTTGGTGCCAAATTGTTATATTCTATCATGAAGAGCACATGTTCAACTTCATCAAAAACAAGTTTTCCCATCTCAAGAGGTTAAATAAAAAATGGTTTATACTAAGTGCTTATTACAGTAAGTGCCAAATAAAGTTACAGGGTTGACCATTTCTTCTTAAATCAGCCATACATCCCCTTGTTACAGGGGGAATGGAAACTTGTTGTGTGCAACAGGGAGTGGCAATTTATTGCAAGCTTCACCCCCCAAAAATGAATTTTTAAAAACATATCTATGGGTAACAGGGTGGATGTGTTATGCTTGACCCGCTTAGTTTCCCACCATAAAACACCATCAAATTGCCAAAAAGAGTAGAACAAGCTCATCTACTTTTACTTTATGATTTGACTATTATATGTTTAATGTTTGTTATTTCAAAAATAATTTTAAAAGGAATAGTTTCACCATTTTAAATGGGGAGTTAAGTTCATGTAACAGGGTGGACATTAAAATGAGGGATAGATGTACACTACCGTTCAAAAGTTTGGGGTCACTTAGAAATGCCTTTGTTTTTGAAAAGAAAAGCACCTTTTTTTGTCCATTAAAATGACATCAAATTGATCAGAAATACAGTGTAGACATTGTTAATGTTGTAAATTGCTATTGTAGCTAGAAGCGGCAGATTTTTTATGGAATATCTACATAGCCGTACAGAGGCCCATTATCAGCAACCATCACTTATGTGTTCCAATGGCATGTTGTGTTAGCTAATCCAAGTTTATCATTTTAAAAGGCTAATTGATCATTAGAAAACCCTTTTGCAGGCAGAGTTGCAAAGAAAAAGCCATATCTCAGACTGGCCAATAAAAATTAAATATTAAGATGGGCAAAAGAACAGAGACACTGGACAGAGGAACGAAGGCCAGCATCCTGGGTACTATTTAATGAAGCTGCCAGTTGAGGACATGTGGGGCGTCTGTTTCTCAAACCAGACACTCTAATGTACTTGTCCTCTTGCTCAGTTGTGCACCGGGGCTTCCCACTCCTCTTTCTATTCTGGTTCGAGCCAGTTTGCGCTGTTCTGTGAAGGGAGTACTACACAGCGTTGTTCGAGATCTTCAGTTTCTTGGCAATTTCTCACATGGGATAGCCTTCATTTTTCAGAACAAGAATAGACTGACGAGTTTCAGAAGAAAGTCTTTGTTTCTGGCCACTTTGAGCCTGTAATCGAACCCACAAATGCTGATGCTCCAGATACTCAACTAGTCTAAAGGCCAGTTTTATTGCTTCTTTAATTAGGACAACAGTTTTCAGCTGTGCTAACATAATTTCAAAAGGGTTTTCTAATGACCAATTAGCCTTTTAAAATGCTAAAATTGGATTAGCTAACATAGGAACAATGGTTGCTGATTTGTTACTTTTATTTAACTAGGCAAGTCAGTTAAGAACAAATTCTTATTTTCAATGACAGCCTAGGAACAGTGGGTTAAACTGCCTGTTCAGGAGCAGAACAACCTTGTCAGCTCGGGGATTTGAACTTGCAACCTTTCTTTCTTGTTTATTAGTCCAACGCTCTAACCACTAGCCTACCCTGCCGCACCTGATAATGGGCCTCTGTACGCCTATGTAGATATTCCATTAAAAATCAGTCGTTTCCAGCTAAAATAGTCATTTACAACATTAACAATGTCTGCACTGTATTACTGATCAATTTGAAGTGATTTTAATGGACAAAACATGTGCTTTTCTTTCAGAAACAAGGACATTTCTAAGGGACCCCAAACTTTTGAACGGTAGTGTAAATGAATCACTAATCACATTAAATAAATAATGATCTTCAGAAATGACTTTGACAAAGCAACAAAATAACCAGGGCTTTACAATGATGGTGAAAACTTTGAGTAGGTTTGTATTTAAGTGGTTTAAAATCTTCCTATAAGTGACGCATGGTTGATGGAGGGCCATGTCAATATGCTGAATTTGATTGATTTATTGAATTCTCCATGTGGTCTATATTGAAAGGTACTTAATTTAATACAAAAAGGCTTTACAAGTCAATATTGGTGCACAATTTCTACTTCAAATATCAGGGATGCAAAAGGCACTCATTTCGTGGAATGATCCATTGACCTTTTCTTGCTAATTGTGATGGTCATCATCAAATGACATATGTTACACGATATGATACATCATTCTTTCACATGCTACTCTTTTGCAGGGGTCAAAGTAAGCCAATACGGTCCGGTATGGAGTACCTGACAAAAAATTGTGCTGGTACAGCGTACCGCTAAAACATGAGCATATCACAATAATTAAAACAAAGATGACAAGAAAACTGTAGGTTAGTACACCGTGATTAATCATCACCTCCGGTCAGCCGCAAGTGCGTGAACACATAGGTTGTCCCGTACCATGAATACATTAAATCTACTTTCACCCCTGCTCTTTTGTAAGGAACTGTGCACATGTCGGTCTGTCTGTCTGTCTGTCTGTCTGTCTGTCTGTCTGTCTGTCTGTCTGTCTGTCTGTCTGTCTGTCTGTCTGTCTGTCTGTCTGTCTGTCTGTCTGTCTGTCTGTCTGTCTGTCTGTCTGTCTGTCTGTCTGTCTGTCTGTCTGTCTGTCTGTCTGTCTGTCTGTCTGTCTCAATCATTAAGACGAGACGGTCAGTCTGTCCATCCATCCTTCCTGTCCCTCTCTCTGTGTCTCATTAACCACTCTCGGAGTTTCCTGTTTGCTATGCCCTCCTTCAGGTGGATGAGATCAAATCCAAAGAGCGCACCATCTTCTCTCTGGAGAAGGAGCTGGAGAATGCCATTGGCTTGCAGCAGAAGATGCAGATGCAAAAGGATGCCCTGGATGACCAGCTGTTCCTGGTCAAGGAGGCAGAGTGCAACCTGGGCAGCCCCAAGAGAGAGATCCCCGGGCGGGCTGGGGACGGGGCGGAGCACTGTGGCAGCCCGGTACGACATAGAAAGGCAGAGGGGAACTTGGAAATGGTACTAAACAGATTATAGAAATGTAATAATGAAGCCAATCCAAAAGCAAATGGAAATGAATGGGACAATTAACCGATAATGAGCGGTAAAAATACTGTAGGCCTATACTAGTTTACGCAGCTTATGTGGAAAAAGCTTGACAAGAATGACATGAATAAGTGGTCAGAAATATACTTTTAAGGACGGGATTAAATTAGCCTGCAATTCGAATCACGCCGATCACCTCATCCATACAGAGCGACATGGTCTTTGCACATTGCAGGACAATGATCAAACTGCTTTCACACAGTGTCAAACAAATGCAGTTTGGGTGTGGCCGTTCTCTACATGAAAGTTGTATCGCTCATACAATACCACAAGTGCCACAGTGCATGCACTGCAGCCTCAGTTAGCCTAGCTAGCTAACGTTAGCTAGCTTAACTAGCTTCACCTGGGTCGATGCTGTCAAGACAGATATTACGTAATCATATATCATGGTAAATAACCTATTTATGGCAACTACTAGTTTACTATAGTGCGAGTCGGCTTAGTTGGTTGCTGTCTCTCATCTCTTCCTCCCTCATCCCTTCCCTCACTCACAGTACGGCCCTTCCCCCGCATGCTAGAGCGGGACCTCACTCTCTCCCTCCTCCCACTTTATCAGCTCTGGTAGCTTAAAGTAGCTTTAGAAAAATGACCTTTATGCTGCTTCCCTCACTCGGATCGGACCGGATCTGGATCTGATTAGGTCAGTTCAGGACGGCTCTAGTTCTACTCTGGTCCGTTCGGAATGGGTCTCTATATATATTTTAAAAAACAATATGAATATCGGATTCGGGTGGGAAAGCCCCAGGTCCATTTCGGAACAGGTCCAACTTTTTGGACCCGCGAAGACGTCTACTCCATAGTGCCCCACCAACAAAATTCTAAATGTAGGGCAAATGCATCCCTTAATTTCTTCATGTGCAAATATCACTTTTTTTAATGCTACATGTGTAGTGCTCAAGGAATTACTTTCTATGAGAGCAATAAAACATGACAAAAACAGTAGTACTAGATATTTTGTCAAATGAAAACCACAACAAACAAGTATTTAGAGGCCTACCTGCTAGAATAAAACAAGCTTCTGTCTGGTACTGAACAAAGAACTGAAGGAAGGGCTCTGAAGAGCATTGTTTCTGAAGACTGCTGGTCAGTCAATAAGTCTGTGAGGTTTCAATGCAGTCTCACATTCTGGGTTAGTGGTCTGCTTGAAAATCACTGCATGACCGAAAACAACTGTTTTTGGCCAATATTTCTAGAGAGATGTGACTTGATGAATAGAAAGAATTACCCAATAAGTGAACTCTGAAAATAAATGTCCCAGAAACGTACAAAATGATCAAACTTAATTCCCCTGAAGAAATGCCACAAACATCTTATGATTCAATGTGTAATCAATGTGTTCACTGATTATATTATAGAACGCAGTCTAACTTTGTACTGTTGTGTCGCTGGGTCAAAAAACTGCATCCAAGAGTGAATGTAGTGTGTTGCAAGATACCAGTGAGCTAACAGTGCGTTCGGTTTGAACAACCTAGGACATGCGCAGGAACCAGAGACGCATGGCTGACCTCAACTCCACCATCCGCAAGCTGGAGGACCGCAACTCACTGCTAGTGGATGAGAGGAATGAACTGGTATGACCTGGTCACTCTGAACTCTCCATGCCTGGCAGAGAATCACATCGTAATCCCCTATCACTGAACAATAACAATACGTCTTAATCTGGATTCCTTAAACATGCAATGAATTTACCTGCTAAGGGATTACAATTACAAGTATGGAGTCCCCTGCCAAGTTGACACACTGGACTGAGCTGAACTCTTTATGCCTCCTCCTCTCTTGCCTCCCCTTCTATTCTATCGTCACTGCCATCTCTCTCTCTCCCTCTCTATCCCCCCCCCCCTCTCTCTCAGCTAAAGCGTGTGCGGGAGTCGGAGAAGCAGTGCAAGCCCATGCTGGAAAAGAACAAGATCCTGAACAAGAGGAACGATGACCTCAGCCAGACCCTGCAGCGCATGGAAGAGAAACTCAAAAGCCTGGCCAAAGAGAACCTGGAGATGGTGAGTGGCATAGAAATAGAATTACAGACCATTGACTTAAATGGGGAATTCCCACTCTAGTAATTCTATTTATATGTCGAGTGTCATCATCACACAGATCTCAACACAACCAGGGCTCCAATAGTTTAGTACAAGCATAGCATGCCTCAATAGCTCAGTGTTAACAAAGACTGTCTGCAACACATTGGCTATGATTACAGTCCTTGTCAAAGTAAAGTAAATGGAACCAAAGCATTCAAGTCTGCATTAGTCTTGTAGATTTAGAAGTGCATTACATTGTGGCTTGGGCCTCGGTACCCTAACCACCACACATATTCATTATTCATGATGAGCACATACTGAGAGATAGAGAAGGTTCTAACTCCCGTACAACTGGTTCCACTCTGTGTGTGTAGAAGGAGAAGATCAGCTCCCACCCACCACTGAAGAAATCCAACTGTAAGTCTCTGAATGATCTGGACCAGGCACACGACGACCAGGAGATTGAGTTCCTTAAGCTGCAGGTACTGGAGCAGCAGAGCATCATCGACGAGCTGACAAGAGTGAGTTGTCTTTTTAGAAATATGACTTCACCACCAACAATAGGTTTATTTTGGGGATGTTCACTTTTTTTTTTCAATGTAAAAATTGTGCAAATACATTTAGTCAAATAGACTTGCACTTCTAAAACGATCAAAGGTGTTGATTTACTAATCTCGGTGGTACCCAGAACCAAATGGTGTGTGTACTGGCCAGATAACATTTACTGTATATTAGCAGTCTGTCACAAGAGACAATTGCTTTACAATCTAAATGAAGCATTAAGAGAACTGGTGTACACGCAGTATTTTGTTCTTTGCCAGATACAAATGGTCAAATGAAACACATCCATGGTTGCTAATGTTGTATGTTTGTTTGTTGGTCGTTCTGATATACTCTGTGTCTCTCAGGACAGGGAAAAGCTCCTGCGGAAGAAGAGGCATAAACGAAGCAACAGGCAAATAAAGGTAGAGGAAGCCACGTTTGATCGCTAATGTGTTTCTCCTCATAGGAGAGAACAAATAAACAAGATCGATACCATAATACAGTCATCTGCCTTGGGAAATCTCAGATTTCCAAACAATCCTATGATCTCTTCCTACACAGAGGCACATTGTAGTGGACACCTTCTTTGGATACGATGAGGAATCCATGGACTCGGAGACGTCCTCCGTGGCTTCGTTTCGCATGGACCGCACCCCAGCCACTCCCGATGAAGACCTGGATGAGGTGAGACCTGTTCACGTCACAGGAAATAGACACAGAACCTGGGTGGAGAGGGAACTTTATTTACGATAAGTGATCAATAACATTTGCATCAGCAGCATCCATGCAATATTTAGTAGTTTAGCAGACGCTCTTATCCAGCACAACTTACAGGAGCAATTAGGTTTAAGTGCCTTGCTCAAAGGCACGTTGACAGATTTTTCACCTAGTCGGCTCGGGGATTCGAAACAGAGACCTTTCGGTTAGCGGCCCAATGGTCTTAACCACTAGGCTACCTGCCACGTCATGCACTTTCACTTCTGTCTTTCTGAACCAATGTGTTTCTAATCTCTCTTATCTATCATTTCTCATCCTGGCATTCCTCTCACACTCTCCTGTTCCCAATGTCTTCTCTCTAACCCTGGGGTCCGTCCATCAACACAGGGACTGGCTAACGAGGAGTCGGAGCTGCGCTTCAGGCAGCTGACCAGAGAATACCAGGCCTTACAGAGGGCATACGCCCTGCTACAGGAACATCAAGGGGGCCTTCTAGACGCTGAGATGGAAGCTAAGGTACAGTAGACCTGCCATTCATTTTCAGTTAAATGTCACCCGCATACGATTGTATTTTTGCATTATCTGGGGCAATAGGGATGCAGTCATGCCAGATTTGTTTCTGTATTCAGTCAAATTGTGTATAAGACTGCATACAGACTATATATTCCACTACAACTATCACTGCCCATGTGTTCTATAACAACAGCATCCGTCACATACGGCTGTATCAAATGGTTGATGTTAATGTGGATATGTTGTGGGTCACAGGCTCAGGAGCAGCTCCATGCAGACGTTCTCAGGTACAAGGCCAAGATAGAAGACCTGGAGAAGGAGCTTGCCCACAAAGGACAGGTAAATGACATCATCCCACAGACCAACACTAAGACATGGGCTGCATTCCAAAGGGCACCCTTATTTCATATTATATACTATACAATCAATCAATCAATGAAATGTATTTATAAAGGCCATTTTACATCAGCAGATGTCACAAAGTGCTATACAGAAATCCAGCCTAAAACCCCAAACAGCAAGCAATGCAGATGTAGAAGCACAGTGGCTAGGAAAAACTCCCTAGAAAGGCAGGAACCTAGGAATAAACCTAGAGAGGGACCAGGCTCTGAGTGGTGCCAGTCCTCTTCTGGCTGTGCAGGGTGGAGATTATAAGAATACATGGCCATTTATGGCCAGATTGTTCTTCAAGATGTTCAAACGCTCGTAGATGACCAGCAGGGTCAAATAATAATCAGTGGTTGTAGAGGGTGCAGGTCAGTACCTCAGGAGTAAATGTCAGTTGGCTTTTCATAGCCAAGCATTCAGAGGTCGAGACAGCAGGTGCAGTAGAGAGAGAGAGTCGTAGAGTAGAGAGAGAGGTCCAGGACAAGGTAGCACGTCCGGTGAACAGGTCAGCGTTCCCTAGCCGCAGGTAGAACAGTTGAAACTGGAGCAGTAGCACGGCCAGGTGGACTGTGGACAGCCAGGAGTCATCAGGCCAGGTAGTCCTGAGGCATGATCCTAGGGCTCAGGTCCTCTGGAAGGGGAGAGAGAGAATTAGAGGGAGCATACTTCAACTCACACAGGACACCAGGTAAGACAAGAGAATTACACCAAATATAACAGACTGACCCTAACCCCACAGCACATAGACTATTGCAGCATAGATACCGGAGACGGAGACACGTGTGGGTCGGGGGACACTGTGGCCCTGTCCAACGATACCCACGGACAGGGCCAACCAGGCAGGATATAACCCCACCCACTTTGCCAAAGCACAGCCTCCACACCACTAGAGGGATATCAACATACCACCAACTTACCACCCTGAGACAAAGTCGAGTATAGCCCACAAAGTTCTCCTCCACTGCATTGAAGACAGGAAGTTCACGTCTGTGACTCAACCCACTCAAGTGACGCAACCCTCCTGTACTTCTTTTGACCAGGGTCCATAGGGCTATGTCTGGTCAAAAGAAGTACACTATGGGGTGCCATTTGGGATACATCCTACGACATAGAGGAAGGCTATATACAATGTCCCAGTCTCTAACTGCACATGGATGGCTTGTACTGAATGTGACTATAGTTATTATGCAATTATTTACATACTAGGAGTACCAAATGTAACGGGGCTGTGAAAATGTAATTACAACTCCAGAGTTGGACTGTCAATAGTGATTAGTCTTGGGGACAGAGGAAAAGTCAATGAATGGTTTTGATTCTGTTGCCGCACAACAGAGAAGAACAATTTTGAGTTTGGGTTGTGATTGACCCTAGTATTTAATACAGTGTGGGTCAGTTAAGTTAACAAACTTAAATGCCATGATGGGATAGCTGTGATATCTATCTGCGTGATATGTTAGATTTTGTATAGCATTTTAGTATGTTGTAACCATAGAAATAGAATGAGTAGAATTGGCATAGAACCTCTGACCATGGCAATTTGACTGGGAAACTCATTGGTACACTCATTCTAATTATATGGCTGCAAGTATAGATGTACTATCTTAATTTGACCAGTTTCTCACAGCAGCCACAGGACATTTGAATTATTTTGTGTGTTATAATTATATGGGCAAATCAAGTCAGAAATGATAAAGTGGGAATTACAAGACTTCTTAAAACTCGAAAACACTACAGGTTTACATTTCCTGCGGCTTTTCGACAACAGAGTGATCAAGTTAAGTACATCTGCAAGAGAAGAACATTTTTCCCTCATTGAAACCTGGTTCTCCTCTCGCAGGACTCCAAGTGGGTAGAGGAGAAACAGCTGTTCTTCAGGAGGAATCAGGAGCTGCTGGATAAGGTCTGTCCTGCTATGATATCATTGATATGATAGTAATATTGCATTCCACTATGCATCATTATTTACTTTTGTATTTTAAAGTCAACTCACTTTGTCCTCCACCAATGTCTGCTAGCAGGAAGGGTGATACACGGTAGTCATTTTGTATCTGAACATTCACCATGCACCACTTGATATTGTATAGGGTATGGAAGTCCATGCTACTGGTAGGCTCTGACCTTCATACTATCCCTCTGGTCTTCTGCAGGTGGAGAAGTTGGATGGAAAATGTAGTCGACAGCAACAGGAGCTGCAAGACTCCAAGGACCAGAATGAGCTCCTGGAATTCAGAATACTGGAACTAGAGGTGAGGACGTCGAACGTTCAGGCTGCTGCACAGACACTATGGAAGCTCTAGTCTAGAGTGCCTGGTTAAATTGTGTTTCAATGCATTTTTTTACTCTAAATGGTTAAATGAGTGAGAAATAGATGTCATTGGTGGAATAGTTTGTGAGTGGGCAACATATACTGTCATCTTAAATTGAATTGTTATATTTGTCCATATATATATATTTTTTAATTGCTTATTTACCTAACGTGGACAATTTGTGTTACCATCTTACTTACACGCGCTTGCATTTTCAAAACATAACATTTAGTGGAATTGCACATCCTTTTTTTACCTCAGATTAGTGATTTTAATATAAGTTTAGTCATCGAGATGATGCTACATTGATGCTACGATATCTTTGGTTTGGTACTGTCGGTTTTATTATACACGCCTGTCCGTCGCATGACTTAGAAAACTCAGATAAATCAATAATATCAGAGCAATAAATAACTCTGTCTAAAAGTCACTGACCACAAACAAATACACGGATGTGAGGTGACGATTCGTTGAAATGATCCAGTCAAAAAAGTGTTGCATTTCCTTTTCGTATTGGCCATCAACCGTAAACAGATTAGTTGATACATGGCTACTATAGGTTCTCATCTATTGTCAGGTATATGTAATTTACACAAGTTTGTTGTGGTTTGTCTTTTAGAAGAGCACAAATGGTACATGTCACTGTGGTTATTGTCCCAGTTCCATTGATTTCAATACAATATCTATGCGATTAATTTGCGTGCACTATTGATTACAATAAAACATGCTAATCAATTTGAGAATGCTTGGAAAATGCTGGTGCATGTGCAGTTAATAAGGTACTAATTTAGAAAAAAAAATGCAAGTACTCTGAGCACAAGTGTGACACGTATGTTTACGGAGTAATTTTTATGTTTCATGACCTATTTCAGACTATTATGAATTTGGACATTTAAAACCAGTATTTTGACACTGGACTGTAAATGAAAAATCCATGACAACAGGAAGTAGCAACAGTATCATTTTCAATTCATGTTTTAGGAATATACATTATATTTATAACAATAATTTTTTTATTTAACTGTCCAGTGTTTCCAGATCTCTATGAAATATGACCTATGATTACTTACATCATGAGTGAAACAGTCTTCCTTCCAAAAAAATTTTTTTTAATTAAGTATGTTACAAAGCAGCCTTTTTGTGTTGGAATGATGTGGGCGTACCCCAACAACAGAATGGGCGAATACCGGTTATTAAAAATATTCACGAGAGTAGACCACTGATTGGCCACCTCATCCTCCTCAGGAGTATGACATCATGCTCTATGAGGAAATAGCAAGAATTTTTTTAAACAGTCTGTTTGAGATACAAGTTTGAGGTGGGGTTTTCAGATAGGTTTTTCCTCCAATTGAATTACATTGATCATAATCAATTGCGCGACTCCTTGTCCTGTCTGAGACTGAGAGAACAGACAGAAGAATGTGCGATTAAGAGGGATGGAGAGCAGTTGCTTTGTGAGGTATCTTTATCTGAAAATACATGATCTACGATTCATAGTTGGTATTCAGCAGTCAATCAAGTATGTCTTATTTAATTTGAAGAACTACTAAAATAGTGATTTTGTCAGACAGCAAAGGCAGCAGCTCTTTGGAGACGAGATGATGGAATTAAATGTTAGTCGTCAAATAGGCCTAAAACAAATGTAAGAAACACAATGTGAATAAATGGTAAATAAGTGATAAGCAGTCATGGGCAGTCACTACCATCATGGGACTTTTAGTAATTATTTCATTCTATGTTGTTACAGCATTCAACCCAAATAATGCATAGTGCATTTAATGCCCCCCCCCCCCCCCCCCCCCCCAATAAATAAAAAAATCGAAATCGAAAGCCGTGATAGTTTAAAAAATAATCGAACTGAAACCGAACCGACCTCAAAAAGTACTAATCTCTCAGCACTAATATCAGTCTTGTCTCTGGGATCTCTGTATTCCTCCCCTTCCCCCCATGGCCAGGCTCAGACAGGCTCAGAACACAGGGCTTTGTGCATTCTGTGCTGCAGTGCAGATACAGCAATAAGCCCCCAAAATAACAGTGCTGCCATCTACTGGACAGAGAATAAAACAGCAGGAAATGTCCCTTCTTTGTCCAACCATTCAATCAATTTAACCAATGCTGTTAACGGATGAAGTAAATGACATGTTCCTCCTGTAGGAGCGTGAGCGGAAATCCCCTCCGTTTAATCATCTCCGCATGCATCCGTTCTCCGAGGGTGTCAGCGCCCTGCAGATCTACTGCATGAAGGAAGGAGTGAAGGTATAACCT
Organism: Oncorhynchus kisutch; assembly: GCF_002021735.2. Lineage (NCBI taxonomy): Eukaryota > Metazoa > Chordata > Actinopteri > Salmoniformes > Salmonidae > Oncorhynchus > Oncorhynchus kisutch. The sequence continues at coordinate 51,751,118 of NC_034179.2, forward strand.
GTCTCAATAGTATCTCATTAGTGTTACAAGACATCATATTTTGTCTTTCTGCGAAGCAATTTTTAGGTGAAATACGATGCTGATTGTTAATTTTGATCCTTCCCCAGGATGTCTGTATACCTGACCTGATCAAGCTGCTAGACATTCTGGGTGATAACGGGGTAAGCCTGCTTGGAAGGGATGTTATTACTGACGTTTTTGCAAGTAAATATTCACTCCATTGCGTGAAGACTGGAGAATCAGGATTGTTTAACCTTTTTTCTTTTTTTATTCTTTTTTTTAGAACTTGCGAAATGAGGAGCAAGTGGCCATTATTCAAGCTAGCACTGTCCTCTCTCTTGCTGAAAAGGTATGCAAATACAGTACAAATATTGATGCTTAGTTCAGAGTAACTTGTAAGCAATAGAATAGCCATTTTGTATGGCATTGTTTCTTATCTGCGTTTTGTTGTCTTTGTCTCCCCCTAGTGGATACAACAGATCGAGGGCACAGAGGCAGCGCTGCACCAGAAGATGATGGATCTGGAGCTAGAGATGGTGAGTCCCTTCTCCGTTCACATCCCTCACTCACAGTCACTTCACACGGACTGGGCTTGACTTGAGAAGTGTTTACTCGGTTCCATGAAATGAAAGTGCCAGATGTCTGTGCACAACACGATGGAAGAGATGCTCGAAGAACTGTAATTCCCGCGTCGTACATAAGTACAAAAAAAGACTTCCCGAATTCGAAGGCGTATAGACGACATTACCTATCACTAACTGTTGCGTGACATTATTGACCGGTGAGGTTGGTAGCGGAGTTCTTCAGCCACAGTATTGAGATCAGAGCACTGACCGGAGAGAACTGTCCTCCGCAGGAGATGTTCTGCAAGCAGAAAGGCTATTTGGAGGAGGAGCTGGATTACAGGAAGTCAGCCCTGGATCAGGCCTACGTGGTGAGTGCCCCCCAGATGCATTCCTACTCATTCAGCCACCTACCTTTAAATACAGGCTTACTTTTTTATTGGTCTCAAAGGTATTACATTTAATATGCGGTTTGATCATACTGTGAGGGTAACATAAATGTGTGTTTGTGTGTGTGTGTGTGCTTGCATGCGTTTGTGCATTCGTGCATGCAATCCATACACACCTCCCCTAGCCAGTACCGACTTACTATAAATGATGAATATCTACAGGTATCATTATCGTCACTGTAGCTAACTACCGCCCTTGACCCCCCCCCCCCCCCCGCAGCAAATACAGGAGCTGGAGGCTACTCTGTACAATGCACTGCAGCAGGATAAGGTGATCGGATACGGCGAGCCTCTCAGTGACATGCAGAAGGATGAGCTTCGTACGTCCGTGGAGAAGTTACGCAGGCAGATGCTGAGGAAGAGCCGAGAGTTCGACTGTCAGGTCTTGGCTGAGAGGATGGAGCTGCTCCACCAGGCCCATCAGGTACAATATACAATCATATGGGTCCGTTCCTATGTAGCAACGTTTGAAATGCTGTGTTCCTACGTTGGATAAAACTAGAGACCCCCGAGCTAGAAAGATTAAACGTAACATACACTGCAGTTGAGGAGCAATGAGAAAGTATTCTGCTTTGAAAGTTGATAAACTTGTAACCCCACTTTTGAGAGAATGGCCCTTGAATGTTTTGTTGCACCTACTGGAGAGCTACACTACCGTTCAAAGGTTTGGGGTCGCTTAGAAATGTCCTTATTTTTTAAAGAAAAGCACTTTTTTTTGCCCATTAAAATAACATCAAATTGATCAGAAATACAGTGTAGACATAGTTAATGTTGTAAATGACTATTGTAGCTGGAAAATTATGATTTTTAATGGAATATCTACATAGGCGTACAGAGGCCCATTATCAGCAACCATCACTCCTGTGTTCCAATGGCACGTTGTGTTAGCTAATCCAAGTTTATCATTTTAAAAGGCTAGTTGATCATTAGACAACCCTTTTGCAATTATGTTAGCACAGCTGAAACTGTTGTTCTGATTAAAGAAGCAATACAACTGGCCTTCTTTAGACTAGTTGAGTGTCTGGAGCATCAGCATTTGTGCGTTCGATTACAGGCTCAAAATGGCCAGAAACAATGTTTTTTTTATTATTTTTTTTATATGTGAAAAAGAAACGAGAGTTCAGTTCACATAACAGGGTTGACCTTAAAAGGAGGGATAGGGTTTTATTTTTCTTAAAATGAATCAGTAATCACATTAAATGAATAATAATCTTCAGAAATTACTTGGAGAAACTTGGAGAAATGTTGGGTTTAATAAGTTGGTTTAAATCTTCCAAAAAGTCACAGAGGCTGCATGGAGGGACATGTCAAAATGCAGAATTTTTGGCAATTTAGGAAGTCTTTATTCTTATAGAAAATCGGATTTCTTGAGTTCTCCCTGTGGTCTATATTAAAGGGCACTTCATTGAATATAACTGGCTTTTACAATTCGATATTGGTGCACAATTTCACTTAAAATATCAGAGGGATACAAAAGGTACTTATTTTGTGGAACGACCCAAATATATGTTTGCTCGGTGAGTAGTCTTGTCTGACACTGTAGACCTGAAAGTTTGTGTTAGTCCCCAGAGCTAATGTCCAGCTCAGTGGACTAACACATTTCTGAGTGTGGTTACACCAGGAGAACCCTGGCCTGTTGCACCTTCATACAGTGACTTCCAAAAGGATTCACCCCCCCCTTGGCATTTTTCTATTTTGTTGCCTTACAACCTGGAATTAAAATAGATTTTGGGGGGAGTTTTTATCATTTGATTTACACAACACGCCTACCTGAAGATGCAAAATATGTTTTATTGTGAAACGAACAAAGAATAAGACAAAAAAACGGAACTTGTGTGTGCATAACTATTCACCCCCCAAAGACAATACTTTGTAGAGACACCTTTTGCAGCAATTACAGCTGCAAGTCTCTTGGCGTATCTCTCTATAAGCTTGGCACATATAGCCATTGGGATTTTTGCCCATTCTTCAAGGCAAAACTGCTCCAGCTCTTTCAATTTGGATGGGTTCCGCTGGTGTACAGCAATCTTTAAGTCATACCACAGACTCTCAATTGGATTGAGATCTAGGCTTTGACTAGGCCATTCCAAGACATTTAAATGTTTCCCCTTAAACCACTCAAGTGTTGCTTTAGCAGTAAGCTTATGGTCATTGTCCTGCTGGAAGGTGAACCTCCGTCCCAGTCTCAAATCTCTGAAAGACTGAAACAGGTTTCCCTCAAAAACGTCCCTGTATTTTGCACCAGGCATCATTCCTTAAATTCTGACCAGTTTTCCAGTCCCTGCCGATGAAAAACATCCCCACAGCATGATGCCTCTCATCTCGGGGTGATGAGAGGTGTTGGGTTTGCGCCAGACATAGCGTTTTCCTTTATGGCCAAAACGCTAAATTTTTGTCTCATCTGACATATGTTTGGGGAGTCTCCCACATGCCTTTTGGCGAACACTGAATGTGTTTGCTTATTTTTATTTCATTTAAGTCACTCCTCCATAAAGCCCAGCGCTGTGGAGTGTATGGCTTAAAGTGGTCCTATGGACAGATACTTGCAATCTCTGTTGTGGAGCTTTGCAGCTCCTTCGGGGTTATCTTTGGTCTCTTTGTTGCCACTCGGCTGAATGCCCTCCTTGCCTCAAAAACTCCAAGGGCAATGAATACTTTTGCAAGGCACTGTACCTGTATAAGTCAACATATAGCATAAACTCCCTTTGATCATTTAACTTGAGGGATTCACACCTGCACCCGCCTAAAATATGTCCATAAAGAACAGCTGGATGACAGGACTTTCACAGATCCCGAATGTCTGTTCAAAACAGAGTGCCACAGTCACACCTGACATTGACTTGATATTGATACTCTAAGCAGTTCAAACTTTTAATAGAACACGTCATATGTTCACTTGAATGAACACACAAAGCAGGCTGGGAGATGATGCTGCTGTTGCAGTTCCTCAATGCTACAGAAGAGGGCGATGCTCCATTTATTTACAGTTTACACTGACTGAGTCACTCCAGGGGTAGCAGCACTGTGCCAGCCTCTCACACGCACCCAGCTGGTGAACCACTTACCAGGCCACTCCAAGGGCAAAGCTGTCAGCATCACCAGTCCCATGGTTCCCCAGAAAACATTTATTGTTTCAATAAACCATGCCACAGTCAGATGCTCCAATGAAATGCGAAATGTACCTAAATAATCTTCACTGATACACCAAAACTGTAATACTGAACATACAACTGTACATGACTGTTTTCCTAATGTATTCTCAAACGTTTATTTACATCTCCCAGTGCTGATTCAGAAATCTATGTAAAATATAAATGTATGGAGCATATTTGTGTTGGTTTGGCATCCAGTTGAGCTATAGCATGCAATGTTACTGTTGAATATATTTTTATATATTTTTTATATTCGCTAAGGGAACAACAATATTTGCTTTACAATCTTTTCAGAGAATCCGGGACTTGGAGGATAAGACAGACATCCAGAGGAGACAGATTAAGGATCTGGAGGAGAAGGTAAGATGGCCGGCAGAGATATTTACCGTCAGACAGGTTTTGCTCTCTCCTCTCCCGTCGGCTATAAACTGACTACATCCCAAATGCCATCCAATTTCCTATCTAATGCACTACTTTTGACCAGAGCCCAATGGGCCCTGACCAGATGTCGAGCACTATAAAGAAAATAGAGTACCATTTGGGACTCAGGCCCTGTGATGCTTCTGTGACCTGAAGGGGTCTGTTAAAAGATGTAATATAATGTGTGGTTGTCTCTAAGGTTTTCACCCTGACTGACACTCAGACAACCCTTTCCTTATAGTCACGCATCAGGCAGACCTCTCTGAACCCCCCTTCACTGACTAGTTAATGAGCCAAACATAATGAGGCGTGGCCTGTAGTTCTCCTTCCCTTGATGCACAATACTGAGGGAAATGAGGGGTTCAGTTATGCCAGGACTTTTAAAGTTATATCAAATCAAATCAATTGTCACGTGCGCCTAATACAACAGGTGAAATGCTTACTTACAGGCTCTAACCAATAGTGCAAAAAAGGTATTAGGTGAACAATAGGTAGGTAAAGACATAAAACAACAGTAAAAAGACGGGCTACATACAGTAGAGAGGCTATAGAAGTAGCGAGGCTACATACAGTAGAGAGGCTATAGAAGTAGCGAGGCTACATACAGTAGAGAGGCTATAGAAGTAGCGAGGCTACATACAGTAGAGAGGCTATAGAAGTAGCGAGGCTACATACAGTAGAGAGGCTATAGAAGTAGCGAGGCTACATACAGTAGAGAGGCTATAGAAGTAGCGAGGCTACATACAGTAGAGAGGCTATAGAAGTAGCGAGGCTACATACAGTAGAGAGGCTATAGAAGTAGCGAGGCTACATACAGTAGAGAGGCTATAGAAGTAGCGAGGCTACATACAGACACCGGTTAGTCAGGCTGATTGAGGTAGTATGTACATGTAGATATGGTTAAAGTGACTATGCATATATGATGAACAGAGAGTAGCAGTAGCGTAAAAAGAGGGGGGAGGCACACAATGCAAATAGTCCTAGTAGCCATTTGATTACCTGTTCAGGAGTCTTAGGGCTTGGGGGTAAAAACTGTTGAGAATGTACACGACTCAGAGACGCAGATTGTGTTTTATGCTCTAGTCCACAGACATTCCCAGGTAACCCAAGCTCTACTATAGTTCTGCTATAGCTAGGCTCTGTTTTTCACCATAGAGGCTAAGGCTAGCCATTATCCGGACTAGTTCCCCCCTACTTAGTAGTGTCTTTGTAACTTCCTAAAGCTTCCTTTGTTCCTGCCTGTGGCTAACACGTCTTCTGTTTTCCCGACTCACTCTATCTCTCTCTTTCTCTTTTTCTCTCTCTCTCTGCAGTTTTTGTTTCTGTTCTTATTCTTTTCTCTTGCCTTTATCATTTGGCCTTGATGTCGTTGACATCTCCTGCAGCAGAGGTAAGTCTGTCCTGGTCGACAAACACAGAGATTCTTCCCTTCTTCCTCTCTGCACTCTTGTCTGTTTCCCCTGTTGTTCTCCATCTCCCTTAGCGACCATCAGGACCTGTGATAGTCATAGGAGTGGAATCATCTATGTTGTGTGGCCAACATGTCTTTTCACAGTTGTGATTCATAGAGTTTCGTTGTTTAGGGAATCATGCTATATATAGATAATCATTTTCCTAATGACACTGGAAGCCATTATTCCCTGGGAGCCAACCCATTCTTCCTTAAAAGTTATGAATAACAGCATTAATTTAGTGCTTACCTTTGTCAGACTGTGACTTTGTGTTCTTGGCATGCAAGCTTCATTTTGGTCTACCAGCTCCATTGCAGCTTCATAGTTCTCCCTTTGGATAATGCTACCGCCATTGTTACATTGATCTCATACGGTCTCTCTATGTCTCTCTCTCTCTTTCTCTCTTTATTTGCAGCCTGGAGATTGTGTTTGTGACCGCAGTGGTTTTCATTTTTTGGTGAAGCGAGTCATCTTTTTGGCTCGTGTTGTAATAGTGAGTGGTAATGGACATGGCTGGGAATTCACACCTCTTTGATTTGGGACCTCACTCTGGAGATACACACCATGTATGCTGCACTGCACTGTCCTGGTCCTTGGAACATGGAACTTCACTAAACTCAGTGGGGTAACTGGAACTCATATACACTGGACACGCTAACACAAACATACTGGAAACACACACACACACACACACACACACAAATATAGCACACATACACAGGCAGACCAGGGGCACACACACATCACACGTGCGCGCCCCCAAACACACACACATACATACACACACCAAACCCACTCACAGATATCGTGGAAACCAAATTCCGGGAGATCTTATCTCTGCCATGCAGGGGAACGCTACACCACCTACCACCGTCCGACTACACCCAAACTACACCCAGACTACACCCAGACTACACCCAGACTACATCAAGACTACACCCAGACTACACCCAGACTTCAGACAAGAGAGGAAAGGAAAGTCCCTCCCTCCCCTCTGCCTCTTATAAACCCGAACGCACCCCTTCACAGGAGCGACGAGACCTGACTCAGGGCCTGTGAGCATGGTGACTGACTGATCTGATGGTGACTGACTGACTGTTCTCTGACCAGGAGACGCAGGACATGGGACACTCAGGACAATGTGTCTCCTCTGGTCGGAAGCAGATCAGGGGACGGCAGAGCGAGAGAGAAGGATGGGAGAGAGAGGATCCACTATGTGCTCACACACTGACCGGGCTTCTGTTTTGAGACCTTCACTTTCTTTGTTTTAAACCAGCAGACAGAGTGGACATCTCTGGTTCTACTTCTTTTCCTTTCGGAACAAACCAACGGTCCCAGTCGATCCCCATGTACCAAGATTTCCACAGAGAAAAAAAGACCCTCTCTATATACATGTGTTGATATGTACATTGTGTCTTGATGATTTCCTGTAGTTTCTTTCCTTCCTTCTGTGAATATGAACGCTGTCCCCTCTACAGTAGAGCTGCTCGGCAGTTTCTAAGTACCAGAACGTATGAATTGCTCTGTTTATTGTGGCGACAGCTGCAAATTAACTCTATTTCCTCGATTGTACTGAACTTCAAATAATTGGAATAATAATATTTTCCTCCCCCCTTTTCCCTGTCACACTCCCTCTATTTTGTGCTCTTTCAAGATAATCAACTGTAGCCCACCAGCAGGAGTTTCGTGGTTTATACTGAATGACGTTTAACACTCCGTTTAAAAGAACAGAACAAGCTGTAAATTCTACATCCTGGTTACCTACCTACATCCTAAACAGCTTTCTGTCTGATGATGGTCATTGTCATCTCAGCAAAGTGACCATGAATACTGCACAGTACCTCTTGCAGCAATGACGTGTCGTTTGCTTTGCTCTATTTCACTAACACTTTTTTCAGCACCATGGACACCACAGGGGTTAGTTCTAACCTTCCTACCCCCCCCCCCCCCCCCCCTTCTCCAAACTGAAATAGGAGAAAGTTGATGCAATGTATACCTGCCTGGTTCTGCTTCTCTCCTTTCACCCTGACTATGTCCTGGTGCTGCAATATTAACTACCTATCCCGTCCAACCGCCTCACCCACATCCACCCGAGCTAGCTTCCCCTCCCGACCCTATTCAGAGGCCTAGGAACCTAAGGCATCCCATTACATACCTGTACATACATGAACGTGGCCCACTTCTGTTACGTTACAATGTAGGGGGAATGATTGACACTATTTTGGAGCAAACTCCGCTAACTAGCAATTGCCTTAAATGCGCTGTCCCCATCAATTTGTACTTTCTTTTTAATTATGATGTTTTTGGCCCGTTAATATGATTATGTAACGTTGTACATTTCTGTTCACCGAGGACATTGTTTTGTAAATCTTTACCCTCCTGTTTTCCAATGAGAATTTAACCCCCTCCTCTTCTTTCAAGTATATAAAAAAAATATTTAAAAAAGGGAACATGATGAAAATAAAAGTGAATGGAGTTCAGTTTTAAGTGTCTGTGTTTTGGTGACATCTTGTTTCCAAATTTCATTTTTTGCTCCAGCTCCACTAATAGGACTAATGGAATCCTATGGCACTGACTGAGGTGGGGAAGGAAAATAGGGTCTGGTCGTTAACTCATATTACTGTGTGTGATGTGCTCTGCATATGTTACACATGGCCATCAATTGGCAAGGGTTTCCAAAACATTTCCCTCATACTGTAGCCATGACCTACCTGTAAGTTAGGGACACAATTGTTTATTTTTATTTGCTGTACATTATCAACCTCACGTACTGTACATGTGTTGTTTGAATTATGTTCTTTGTGTATTGTGACCCTTTTGCATTTTGAATAGGTAAACAATTGACATCTGTTTGTGTTATGAAACCCAGTTGACTTGGTTACTGAGGACGTAACATTATGGGAATAACAAGTGCTTTTTGGCATTTCACCCAAGCAGAGGTAAAGGTCCCTGTTCTCCCACTAATAGAAAAAGGAGATGTTTCAGCTCCTTGGCACTGAGTTTATACCTTGGCCATCTCAACACAGAACAAAGTCAATCCAGGCTAAGAGTCAGTCTTTTCACTTATCCACTCTGTCCCAAGCTCTGCCAGAATAGAATGGAACCACTGAGAGCTCCGGACTACACCTCTGCCAGAGGCTATCTGCCAATGAGTAAACTTTAATCTCTCTCGCTCTCCATCTACCTTTCAGCATGTACTCTCAATGAAAGAAAGGTCATTCACAGAGACAGAGGTGGTATAGTTAAACACATTTTTTCCAAAACAATATTTCCATTCCCAAATATACTGTATTTTCCTGGGACAAAATTAGTGACAGAAGGGAAAAAAAACAGCATGGCTTAATTCTGCAGAGCTGTTATCAGCTCGTAACGAAATCCCAGGTAACGTATTGCTGTGTATAAACAGACGTATTTGTCAGCTGCACCTCATGCTGGGAATGAACAAGGATGTGCTTTATAGAAAGGTCATCTCCAGACCAAACTGAACTCCCGGTTTGCTGGCCAGAACAGTGTCCGGGAGTCTCTTATGTCATTACCAATATTCTAACTCGATTTTAGTCCCAGCAGCTCTGCAGGCTCTGCCGTTACAAACGGATGCAGCTGGCCTCAACTCTATGCAGCATCCCTATGAATGAATGGCCTCAGTATTTATTGTTCTCCGCCCAGGCTATGATGGTGTGTCAGCACATCCATCAGTCATCCCCACCCCAGCCAGTCCTTCAGGTGAGGGAGGAGCTGAGAGTCAAGTAGGACGGGAGAAATGGATGAATACGCACTTTGATGCACTCCTCCTGTAAAGGGTGTGTCCTATTTGAAATATTTCTTAGACACAAATAATCAAACACCCATTTGATCTTGCAGTGGGTTATTCCCATAATTTGGTGACTTTTGAGATGTGCAGTTTGGTTAAAAAACATTCTGTCACGGAGAGGATTATTTTCCACTTCATAAAAATAAACGTTTTCCCATCTCAAGAGGTTAAAATACAAATATTACTGGGGTAAGAGCATATTAAGTGCCAAATAATCTAACAGGTTTGACCATAACAGGGTTGACGATTTCATCTTAAATCCCCTTGTGACAGGAGAAATGGAAAAACATTGTTAAAAGACATGCAGTAGTTTTTTAAAATCTCAATATCAAATCATTTCTGTGTAACAATTAAGTACCTTACTGTGTCAAAAATACACTACTTGACCAGGAGTATGTGGACACCTGATTGTCGAGCATCTCATTTCAAAATCATGGGCATTAATATGGAGTTGGTCCCCCCCTTTGCTGCTATAACAGCCTCCACTCTTCTGGGAAGGCTTTCCACTAGAAGTTGGAACATTGCTGTGAGGACTTGCTTCCATTCAGTCACAACAGCAGTAGTAAGGTCGGGCACGGATGTTGGGCGATTATGCTTGGCTTGCAGTCAACGTTCCAATTTATCCCAAAGGTGTTCGATGGGGTTAATGTCAGGGCTCTGCAAGCCATTCTTCCACACCGATCTTGAAAAAACACTTCTGTATGTACCTCACTTTGTGCACTGGGGGCATTGTCATGCTGAAACAAACTGTCGCCACAATGTTGGAAGCACAGAATCATCTAGAATGTCTTTGTCATTGAACTAATGGGCCTAGTCCAAACCATGAAAAACAGCCCCAGACCATTATTCCTTCTCCACCAAACTTTACAGTTGGCACTATGCATTGGGTAGGTAAGCGTTCTCCTGGCACCTGCCGAACCCAGATTTGTCCATTAGACTGCCAGTTGGTGAATTGTGATTCATCACTCCATCACACCAGGCAGGCCAAAACTCCACCCCACCAAAATAGGCTGTAATTTTTTTTTCAAACAGCTCTTACACTAAAGGGGCATTTTCACAACTTCACAGTATTATTCTCATTAACCTTGTAGTGTGGAAATATACACTGAGTGTACTAAACATTAGGAACACTTTCAGAACAGGCTCAATTCGTCGGGGAATGGACTCTACAAGGTGTCCAAAGCGTTCCACATGGTTGCTGGCCCATGTTGACTCCAATGCTTTCCACAATTGTGTAAAGTCGGCTGGATGTCCTTTGGTTGCTGGACCATTGTTGATACACACGGGAAACTGTTGAGCATGAAAAACCCAGCAGTGTTGCAGTTCTTTACTCAAATTGGTGCTCCTGGCAGCTACTACCATTCCCCATTGAAAGGCAATTAAATATACATACAGAGTGGCGGTAACTCACCAGGAATACGACTTTCCCGAATTGGATCCTTTGTTCGTACCCCCTAGGGCAATTGAACTTATCCCAGAGGCTGCTCCAAGAGGTATTTGGAGTGGATTTCTAGTCCGACTCAGGAGGCATGCACAGCATCCAGTATATTACTCACTAATGTTCAGTATCTGGACAATAAAGCAGATGATCTCAGGGCGAGGATCTCCTTCCAGAGAGACATCAGGGACTGTAACATACTCTTTTTCACGGAATCATGGCTCTCTCCGGATATACTGTCCCCGTCCATACAGCAAGCTGGTTTCTCAGTACATTTCGCAGACAGGAATAAAGAACTCTCACAAAAAAAGAAAGGCAGGGATGTATGTTTCATGATTAACTACTCATGGTGTGATTGTGATAAGGTACAGAAACTCAAGTCCTTTTGTTCACCCGACCTAGTATACAATCAAATGCCGATCGTATTACCTCCGCAAGAGAATTATCTTCGGTTATAGTCACAGCCGTGAATATTCCCCCTCAAGCCCATACCACGACAGCCCTACACTGGACTTTGTGCAAAATGGAAACCACATATCCTGAGGCCGCATTTATTGTAGCTGGGGATTTTAACAAAGCAAATTTGAAGAAAATGCTACCGAAGTTCTATCAACACATTGACTGTACTTCTAAAATACTCTACCACTGCTACCTCCGCCCTGCCTTTGGCAAATCAGATCATGACTCCATTTTGCTCATCCCTTCCTATAGACAGAAACTCAAACAGGAAGTACCTCTGCTAAGGTCTATTCAATGCTGGTCTGACCAATCGGAATCCATGCTTCAAGATTGTTTGATCATGCGGACTGGGACATGTTCAGCATAGCCTTTGAGAATAACATCAACATATACACTGACACGGTGACTGAGTTCATCAGGAAGTATAGAGGGGATGTTGTTCCCACTGTGTCAATTCAAACCTACCCAAATCAGAAACCGTTGATAGATGGCAGCATTAGCGCAAAACTGAAAGCGCGAACCACCGCATTTAACCATGGCAAGGTGACTGGGAGTATGGTCGAAGACAACGAGTGTAGTTATTCCCTCCATAAGGAAATCAAACAGGCAAAATGTCAGTACAGAGACAAAGTGGAGTCGCAATTCAACGGCTCAGACACGTAACGTATGTGGCAGGGTCTACAGACAATCACAGATTACAAAGGGAAAACAAGCCACATCACGGACACACGTTTTGCTCCCGGACAAGCTAAACACCTTCTTTGCCGGCTTTGGGGGCAACACGGTGCCATCGACGCGGCCCGCTACCAAGGACTGTGGGCTCTCATTCACGGTGGCTGACGTGAGTAAGACATTTAAACTTGTTAACCCTCGCATGGCTGCTGGCCCAGATGGCATCCCTAGCCGCATCCTCAGAGCATGCACAGACCAGCTGGCTGGAGTGTTTACGGACGATCTGGAATGGCCCACCCACACACACAGTGTGGTGAAGAAGGCGCAACAGCGTCTCTTTAACTTCAGGAGGCTGAAGAAATTTGGTTTGGCCCCTAATACCCTGACAAACTTTTACAGATGCACAATTGGGAGCATCCTGTCGGGCTGTATCACCACCTGGTACGAGAACTGCACTGCCCGCAACCGCAGAACTCTCCAGAAGGTGGCGCGGTCTGCCCAACACATAACTGGGGGTACACTGCCTGCCCTCCAGGACACCTACAGTACCCAATGTCACAGGAAGGCCAAAAATATCATCAAGGACATCAACAACCCGAGCCACGGCCTGTTCACCCCATTACTATCCAGAAGGAAAGGTCAGTACAGGTGCATCAAAGCTGGGACAGAGAGACTGAAAAACAGCTTCTATCATAAGGCCATCAGACTGTTAAAAAGCCATTACTAGCCGGCTACCACCCGGTTACTCAACCCTGTACCTTAGAGGATGCTGTCCTAGTCACTTTATATAATGCACTCTAAATAATGACGCTTTAATAATGTTTACATATCTTACATTACTCATATCACATGTGTATATACTGCATTTTTACCATCTATCGCACCTTGCCTATGCCGCTCGGCCATCGCTCATCCATATATTTACATGTATATATTCTCATTCACCCCTATAGATTTCTGTGTATTAGGTAGTTGTTAGGGAATTTTTTGATTGCTTGTTAGATATTACTGCACTGTCGGAACTAGAAGCACAAGCATTTCGCTACACTCGCATTAACATCTGCTAACCATGTGTATGTGACAAATAACTTTTGATTTGATTAGATTAGATTTTTGTACATAGACATGGTTTCACGGTCGATGCTGGAAGAATACCAAGGTGCCACGTTGTGAGCGTACATTTCCCTTTTCATTTAAAATGTTGCCAACAACAACCAAACGCAACAACCGCGAAGCTTACAGGGCATTAGTGCCACAAACAAAGTTAGCTACCCACAATCAAAGGAGGGAAAAAGGGCTACCTAAGTATGATTCCCAATCAGAGATAACGATAGACAGCTGTCCCTGATTGAGAACCATACCAGGCCAGAACTTAGAAACAAAGAAACCTAGAAAACAAAACATAGAATGCCCACCCAAATCACACCCTGTCCAAACCAAACTAGAGACATAAAAAGGCTCTCTCAGGTCAGGGCGTGACACATGGAATCACTGGTCACTTTAATAATTGGACACTAGTCACTTTTAATAATGTTAACCTACTACTTTACTCATTTCATATGTACAGTATATACTGTATTCAATTCTACTATATTTGTGTCAATGCCACTCCAACATTGCTCATCCTATTATTTATATTTCTTAACTCCATTATTTTACTTTATATTTTTGTGTATTTTTGTGAATTGTTAGATACTGTTAGCGCTAGGAACACAAGCATTTCGCTACACCTGCAATAACATTGCTAAATATGTGTACGTGACCAATACAATTTCATTGGATTAGATTTTTCCTCCGCAAACTCCATTGGCTTCCAGTCGAAGCTCGCATCCACGACAAGACCATGGTGGTTGCCTACGGAGCAACAAGGGGAACTGCCCCTCCCTACCTTCAGGCTCTGCTCAAACCCTACATCCTAACCTGAGCACTCTGTTCTGCCACCTCTGGTCTCTTGGACATCCCACCCCTACGGGGGGTCAGCTCCCCCTCAGCCCAGTCAAAGCTCTACTGTCCTGGCACCCAATGATAGAACCAGCTTCTCCCTGAAGATATGACAGCAGAGTCCCAGCCCATCTTCCCGGAAACGTCAGAAACCCTACCTCTTCAAAGAGCATATTTTGTTTTTGAAATGGCTTTTACTACTAGCATTAACTTGAACGCACCTACTACTGTAAGTCACTCCGGAAAAGAGCGTCTGCTGAATGACATATGTAAATCTAGGTGCCAAGAGGCATGAAGAGGATTGACTGTGCATTGCGTCTAAGCATTATCAGGGATCGATGTACCATGCCTAACCGAATATGCACATAGGGCCCTGGAGACATGTGACCTGTTACCTTTTTAGGGGCATTCATGTCAAAGCCCCCTCATCCATTTTAAATAGTATGATGGCTGATAACATTCCATATGCTACCATGTGGGCACGTGTTCATGCTTAAAAGCCTCACTGAGTATACAATAGCATCTTGTAGCCATCACTGTGTCCTTGAATACGTGCCAAATGGAATTCTGCATGTTTTAGGGCTGTGTTGGCTTAAAGGTATGACGTTCAAATACTTCATCCATAGAAGTGGAAATGACAAAAAGTGATCTCAGGATTCATGTGGAAAAGTCTGATAAATCATCTGAATAAATCATCAGACGGGAATATTTATTATTCGACTTACACATTGTAATGGGACTTCAGCAACCTACTGTACATAATCCCGACAGAACCATTCTTGTCATTCATTCTGACGTTCCCGTAATATCCAGCATATCCAATATTTCGATCGATTAGCTCTGCAGCCATGACATCACAGCAACTATACTATAACTCCCAGAAACAGAATGACATAACGCTAAGTGAGAGAGGAAACAGTTAGCGGTCAGAACAGGAGGATACGTTTTTTTAAATCGTTTTTTTTCTTTTTTTTCTATAATCTTCATTCCTTAATTACATGCATATGACAGAAAAACACTGTTACTCGTACATGTCGGTGGGCTAAATGTCATCTTTTCGCTAAACTTACTGGTACAGTGGATAATTGTATTTTTAAGAATGTTTGACAATAGACTGCCAAGAATTGTGGGCAAATTTGCAACTGAGCCGAGGAAAACTGTTGTGCATTTGGAAGTTGAATGAGAAAAAACACGTCGGATTGAGTTTAAACGGTGGAAATTGTCTAAGGCTTTGAAGCATCTTATCTCTGTTGTCATGTGCTCCCTGTTCAGCATTCTCATGTCATGAGATTGGTGACTGTACACAGTATGTCTAAGCAACACAAAATGGCACCATATTTCCTATATCGTGCCCCAAAGGGCTCTGGTCAAAAGTAGTGCACTTACATAGGGAATAGGGTATCATTTCACAGTCTGTTTGATCTCACTTGGCTAGAACCAGGGTGACCCAGAGTTGTCTCTCCACTCACACATCCTTGTTTTGTCACTGTATTGTGACTCCCGCCGCACAGCCACATGTGTCATTTCTAATGGGACTGAGAAAAACCTCTACTGACTATTACATTTAGGTACAGTATCATGTGCATTGAGTTGTAACCAAAGCAAAGTTAATCAACTAATCAACTATACCCTATAGTTGGTTGCCAGGTGTAGGTTTAGCAACACTCTGATGTACAGTACCTCCAGAAAGTATTCAGACCCCTTGACTTTTTCCACATTTTGTTATGTTGCAGCCTTATTCTAAAATGGATTAAATAAATAAAAATCCTCAGCAATTTACACAGAATAACCGATAATGGCAAAGTGAAAGCAGGTTATTAAGAAATGTTTGCAAATTAATACCTTATTTACGTACAGTCCCAGGCAAAAGTGTGGACACACCTACTCATTCAAGGCTTTTTCTTTATTTTTACTATTTTCTACATTGTAGAATAATAGTGAAGACATCACAACTATGAAAAAACACATATGGAATCATTACCAAAAAAGTTAAACAAATCAAAAATATATTTTAGATTCTTCAAAGTAGCCACTTTGCCTTGACAGCTTTACACACTCTTCTCTCAACCAGCTTCACCTGGAATGCTTTTCCAACAGTGTTGAAGGAGTTCCCACATATGCTGAGCACTTGTTGGCTGCTTTTTCTTCCCTCTGCAGTCCAACTCATCCAAAACCATCTCAATTGGGTTGAGGTCGGATGATTGTGGGGACCAGGTCATCTGATGCAGCACTCCATCACGCCCCTTCTTGGTCAAATGACCTTTACACAGCCTCGAGGTGTGTTGGGTCATTGTCCTGTTGAAAAACAAATGATAGTCCCACTAAGTGCAAACCAGATGGGATGGTGTATTGCTGCAGAATGCGTCTCACAAAGACATGGCAGCTGATTGGCTCAAACGCATTAAAAAGGAAAGAAATTCCACAAATGTACTTTTAACAAGGCACACCTGTTAATTGAAATGCATTCCAGGTGGCTACCTCGTGAAACTGGTTGAGAGAATGTCAAGAGTGTGCAAAGCTGTCATCAAGGCAAAGAGTGGCTACTTTGAAGAATCTCAAATATAAAATATATTTGGATTTGTTTAACACTTTTATGGTTACTACATTTATTGAATCCTTATTTTACCAGGTAAGTTGACTGAGAACACATTCTCATTTACAGCAACGACCTGGGGGAATAGTCACAGATGAGAGCAGATGAATGAGCCAATTGAAAGCTGGTGATGATTAGGTGGCCAGATTGGGAATTTAGCCAGGACACCAGTGTTAATCTTACGATTAGTGCCATGGGATCTTTAGTGACCACAGAGAGTCAGGACACCTGTTTAACATCCCATCCGAAAGACGGCACCCTACAGTACATATAACAATGTCTCCAATCACTGCCCTGGGGCATTGGGATATTTTAGATCAAAAGAAAGGGTGCCTCTTACTAGCCCTCCAACACCACCAGTTCTCCCATCCAGAGACTGACCAGGACCAACCCAGCTTCAGTAACAAGCCAGCAGTGGGATGCAGGGTGGTATGCAGCTGACTACATATGTTATTTCATGGTTTGGATGTCTTCACTGTTATTCTACAATGTAGAAAATATACTGTATATAAACAAATACATTTAAAAAACCTTGAAAGAGTAGGTGTGTCCAAACTTTTGACTGCTACTGTAAGTTTTCAGACCCTTTGCTATGAGACTGGAAATTGGGCTTAGGTGCATCTTTGTTTCCATTGACCATCCTTGAGATGTTTCTACAACTTGACTAGAGTCCACCTGGGTTAAATTCAATTGATAGGACATGATTTGGAAAGGCACATACCTGTCTATTTAATATATAAGGTCCCACAGTTGACAGCGCATGTCAGAGCAAGAACCAAGCCATGAGGTCGAAGGACTTGTCCGTAGAGCTCCGAGACAGGATTGTGTCGAGGCGCACATCTGGGGAAGCGTACCAAAAAATGTCTGCAGCATTGAAGGTCCCCAAGAACACAGTGGCCTCCATCATTCTTAAATGGAAGATGTTTGGAACCACCAAGACTCTTCCTAGAGCTGTCCGACCCGGCTAAACTGAGCAATCGGCAGAGAAGGGCCTTCGTCAGAGAGGTGACCAAGAATCCGATGGTCACTCTAATAGAGCTCTCGAGTTCCTCTGTGGAGATGGGAGAATCTTCCAGAAGGACAACCATCTCTGCTGGGGCAGCTGGTTGACTAGTGGTTAGAGCATTGGGCCAGTAACTGTAAAGGTTGCTGGATCAAATCCCTGAGCTGACAATTCAAAAATCTGTCATTCTTCCCCTGAGCAAGGCAGTTAACCCACTGTTCCCTGGGTGTCGAAGATGTAGTTGTTGATTAAGGCAGCCCCCTGCACCTCTCTCATTCAGGGGGGTTTGGGTTAAATTCAGAAGACACTTTTCTGGTGAATCCATTCAGTTGGACAACTTGCTTGGTATCCTAACCTAACCCCTAGCCTAGCTACAGTTAAGGCTGCTGGTAGCCTAGTGGTTCAGATTGCTGGGCCAGCAACTTAAAGGTCACTTGTTCAAATCCCTCAGCAGACTAGGTGAAAAATCTGTCTGAGCAAGGCGTTAATCCTAATTGCTCCTGTAAATCAATCTGGATAAGAGCGTCTGCTAAATGACTGAGATGTTAGCTAGAATTTGTACAAATGATGAACCTATTGTACATTTTGCAAAATCGGAACGTATACACGTAATATAGATTGTAACTCATAACATATCGTGCGAAATGGTTGGTGGACTTCCACAAAACGAATACATGACATACTAAACGTAACATATGAAGTGCTTTCGATTTACAGACGGAATGACTGACCAGGTTGGACTTGAGGATGCAGCTATACAGCTCGGCTTGGCATCACTGTATCCAGCAGAAAGTATTTTTTTTGTGTTGGCTCAGTAAATGTATTTCTAAGTAGGTCAAATCCAATTGAAAGCACCCAAACAGACCTTGTGAGAAACTGCTGTGTGGCTCCCGGCTGGGGAGAGTGTCAGGGACTATTACCAACGGTTGTGTGTTTCTACTTAGCCAGTTGAATGAGGTTTGAAGCTGATCCTTCAGTTGTTGCCTGCGCTTGTCTCAGCACTCAGCACTTTGTCACTTTGAGACGTGCTAGAATCTGTCTTCCTGCAGGCCCCTGTCTGTCTAATTTCTGCTAAGTAATCAGGCCAGTGTCTGAGAACAGTGACGCTGTCATCTGCAGGCTCAGGAGAAGCTTAAAGATATAGTGCCTTTCTTCTGGGTGATGGAGGTAAAGTGTGTGTTTGAAAGTTGAACCGCCATGTGGTGTAGACCTAGATAAAAGCAATGAGGCTCCGACAACCACAGGCGCTATTGGCCTGGTAGCATGCGTGGTGCTGAAAGGACAGCGCCAAAGATGGGTGTGGCCAAAACACGTGAATATTAGAAACAACCCTTGCCTGAACAAGTGTCCCTGAATAAATTGCTTATCTTAGGCTACTCCCGTACAAAATAATACCCAGTAACCAGTTACGGTTTTTATATAACAAGCAAGATATTTTGTTTTAAGATATTCAATATAGGCCTATTTAGAGGAGATGACAGTTGCCTAGACAAAAACCATATCAGGTGCAGTCATTGAAGATGTTTGGTGCGTCTGTGGTAAGCTAACATCTCAAATGTGTGACTGAACAGCACGAGGGGGTGAAAAAAAAGCTCCTGCTGCAGGTATCACTTTGTTTTCATGAGACCCAGGGCAGCACTGCCACCTCTGGTTTGGAGACTCGCGCCTACTCCCCCTGCCTCCTCCTGCTCTGTGCAGCTACACACTAGAACAGTTTCAGAACTACTTTCGCCTTCTTTCCTTTCACTACAGCGCATTATGGCCGAGCGTAAGCAGAATTGGAACAGGGAGGAGAATGATGACTTACCGGTGTATCTCGCCCGTCCCGGAACGGCCGACCAGGTACCCCGACAAAAATACGGAGGTATGTTTTGCAACGTTGAGGGAGCATACGAGAGCAAAACCATTGATTTTGATGCTCTGAGCGTCGGTCAGCGTGGGAACAGAACCCCTAGGACTGCTAAACCGGAGACCGCGCAGGAGGCGAGGAGCCCTACAAGTGAGAGGTCTCCATGTAAAGAAAGTGTCATTTGGCACGATATGAGAGACTCTGGCACAGAGAGAAAATGTACCAGAGGCAAGGAAGTCCTACAGAACCTGGGTGATGAAAAGGTAAGTTCTACTCTTGCGTGCCACAGATGTCTGCAGTAATCAATGTACCCGTCAGTTAAAAAAAATTGTGATCTAAATACAGTACAACACAAGAGACGCACAGCAGCTGACACTCAACTCTAAATTCAGAGGAGCATACAGATCAATTCATGTTGTGTCATGGCAACAGACATTTGACAAATTGTTCTTCCTCATATCAAAGGGCTCCTTGAGAAACTTGTCTTCCTAAAATGGTTGGTTGGGTTTATGCCAACTACATTGTAAGTGCATCCGGATATTGAATGATGTAAGAAAGAGTCAGTTTGACACTAAAGGTATCAATACAGCACAATACGCAATCCAACCAATTACAGGTTTATGCGAAATATTCAATCACGTTTCCTTCCCTCTTTTTTGCGATTGACTATTAATTGCCTATCTACTTAGCTTTCTTCAAAATAGTTTTTTGTTATCCAGTTTAAACTGCTTAAACTGTACATCACACGGTGTAGACAAACTTCCACGTGTCATCCATTTACATAAATTGCATGATGGTAATGTTGTACTGTTACAATATTTGCATGTGTGTCATGCCTGAACAGCCTTGGTTATGAGCGCAAACTTGTGCTGATATTTGGGAGTCTCGGCCAGGTACATACTGTAGGCTGACAGTAAGTGGCCTTCAGATTGCAGGCCTGCGTAGGACATACGCAACGCAGCTAGTGAGGTAGCTTACTGCTCTGTGTCAGCGGTCATGGGCAGCCTTGCTGTATGGAGAAAGGTGCTTTCTGGATCCATAAGTGCCCATATATCTATGACCTAGGAAATGTTTTAATCCTTCTCGACTGTAATGTGATTTGTGGATTCAAATAAAGTATTTTATATGTGTGTGGGAAGAACAAGTGTGTGTGTGTGTGTGTGTGTGTACGTGCGTGTGTGATTCTGCCTCTCAACAGGCTTGTGGAAAGTTAACAAAGTTGTAAAAGGGAACTTGGAACAACCAGTATCAATGGGACATGTTTGGGATGCAGAGGTATCTGAAAGATAATGAAATGCTATAAATACTGGAATTTGATGAAGGCTGCAGTATAAATCTGGTTGCATTTGATTAGATTGGTCTGTGGTTCTGGATCACCTGCGGGAGACATAGGAACCCTTTCATCCTTTGGTTGCTTCACTCTGGCCACACACAAAGGGACACAGAGCAGTTGGTCATGTGAAATGCTTTACTCAATTGATCACTTACATGCTGCCAACGCACGTTGAGCCTGGCGTTAGTCTTTAGTCTCATGGACTAAACAAACAACTTGTACTTTCTCCCTTTACTTCTCAGCCTTATGATTTGTGGCCAACTCACGCCACTCCAATCAAAACAGAAATGAACACATTTTGCCAAGTCCGATCAATCGTATATCAGCCACATATGTTATGATTGTTAGTCTCAAATAAAAACAAATGCATTTGAATGATCATACATCGACCTCGCAGGTTATAAGGAGCATATAAAAGGAATCCAGTAGGATATTTTTGAGGAATTATTCTGTGAGTTAAAAAAAAAATGTATGTCATATGTTCCACTTACATTTCTTCCAGAACTTATCGGTGTGGAGTTTATTTGAGGTTTGAGCAATGAACACAACGTATTAAAGCATTGAAGCGTTTCGAATATTTCTCACTGTTATTTTTGGAATCTGTGCACTAATTCTTAGAATGGATGTTGGAGGTGTACCTGGATGGACACTTTCTGGTATACTAGCAAGCAACAACAGTCTCTCTTTTGTATCGTGCTGCGCGAGGAAGTTCAGGTGGTTAATATAGACTAGGTGATGTGAGTTATGAATCCATCCTGTGTCTGAAGTCATTTTTATTCCTATTATAATGCAATTGGTGGGAAATTACAGTATAAACATCACTTGTCCTTTAAACCATCATAAAGTTGGTTTAATGAATATTTCAATTTGGAAATGACTTCAGGTGAGCTTGTGGGCCACACAAAGTGATGATTCACGGTGTGTTTCCCAAATGGCACCCTGTTCCCTTTATAGTGCACTATGGAATAGGATGCCATTTGGGGTTAGACACTGTATCCTGCCCTGCTATACCGTAATCCCTTTGGCTCAGAGATGAGAACATCCATTAGGTTGAGTGAGGATGATTACTATATAGTCATAGCTGTGCCCGTCAGTCCTAGACACATACCCAAACTTAGCACGGAACAAGTAAAGAGACAGACCAAGCAAAACCAAGGTCACTAACTGCACTCCGTGAGGCGCTGATTCAGCGCAGTGAAGTGTCTTCTCACTCTCTGCCAGTTTGTGCTGTGATGGCAGATTGTCTCCTGTTGCATAATAAATCAAGGCGACATTTCTATCCAGGCATCACAGGGAGGACTAGTGTGTGTCATCATAGACTGATATGCGGTTTTGACTAGATGGTATACAGCTACGGTCAGAATGGACTTTTCGTAGCAAATCAGGAGATTAAAGGTAGCAGGTTAGGATAATTAGTTTAAGGTTAGGAAAAGAGTCGGGGTTAGCTAAAATGTAAAAAATAAAAAATAAATCAGCTGCATCTAGCCATGACTCTGACATACCTTTTGTGGCTGCTTAGGGTCCCCATGTGGACCGATGTGGAACTGCAATGCAGCAGCCCTGATCTGACCGTCTGATCTGAGTCTACTGTGTCCTGTATTGCTCCCATCTTGTGGTGGTGACATATCAGTCTGACAACTAATGTCAGCCTAATCAAACCTGGGAGCTTCTTTCTGTTCTGCCCTCTCATGCAAGCGAATGTCAAACGGAACTTCAGCTGAAACGTCTAGCGAATGCAGGTTCTGTTTCACACAAATGTGCACTCCTATCAGTACCATATATAATCAATGTTTCATTATGAAGTTATAATCATGCCCTACCACATGAGGCCAGAGTACGAAGCCTCACAATACAATATTTATTAAGAATGCATATTTAAGAATTTATAACCATCTTCATAAAATTGTATTTTTTTTGGGCAGCTCTTAAGTCTCCTGTGACACGCCTGAACATTACATGAGCACACTGGGAATTAATCCTCTTTCTCTACTCCATTGAAAGTCTTGATTTGTGCAGCAACACCACTAAGGCTTGTGTCTCAGTGGAACGGTAGGTACCTCTTCATACAAACAAACCAGGGATGGAGAGTCTCCGTGCCCTGCCTTGTCTTCGATTCAGGGAGGTGGCCAAACCATGGGAGGGCCCTCTCTTTGTCCTCTGCCCGTCAGGGTAATGCTCCAGGGATGGCCTTTCTCTCCACACTCTTCCAGCATCCATGAAATTCCTGTCATGGTGGTAATGGGTTAGGGGCTCGGCCCAGGGGGTTGGGGCTATAGGGGGATAGGGGTTAGGGGGTTTAATCACCTTTGGCCCACAGGGTGGAAGGTGTGTGTCACACCCCTCTGTGGCTGGCCTGTACATGATACCCAGCTTCCTGTCTGCCACACCCCTCTGTGACTGTCCTGTACATGATACCCAGCTTCCTGTCTGTCATGCCCCTCTGTGACTGTCCTGTACATGATACACAGCTTCCTGTCTGCCACACCCCTCTGTGACTGTCCTGTACATGATACCCAGCTTCCTGTCTGTCACGCCCCTCTGTGGCTGGCCTATACATGATACCTAGCTTCCTGTCTGTCACACCCCTCTGTGGCTGGCCTGTACATGATACCCAGCTTCCTGTCTGTACCTATGAGTATGCTCTAGTGCATTACTTTTAGAACATCAAAGACAAGAATTACTGTCTATTACTGTATTTGGATTTTAATGTGAATATCATACATTTCCATCTGTCTCATTCAGTGGGCCTTCTGCGCTTGCAGAGGAAATATCCAGCCAACTTGAAGTGCTTTGTTGATGCATTCTCCAGGGATAGTAAATGCTGAAGTAATAACTGGTCTGTCCACATCCATGAAAGGACATGTCAACAGTGTGCTATTAGGAAGCACCTTATCATTCCTCACTAAATGACTTCCTCCTCGGTTTTCTTGTTTATATTGTACGGATATTTACTGGATTAATGTACACAGCATCTCTCATAGCCCCTTTTAAATTCATGATAATCAATTGGTACTTTGAGATACATACACCATACAGATGCACGCACGCACACACACACACACACAGTGTTGTTTTTGATTCACAGAACCTCATTATCAGTGCATTAGGGAAGGGGGTCTGCTCTACTGAGGCCCAGACAATAGAGACACATGGCAGGGTGGGGACAGTGACAGGCTCTGTGGGTCCGACAGCTGTTACTCGCCAGCAAGCTCCACCCTCTTTGTTCATAATAACAGGTCGACCAGTCTAGCCCAATAATTACCGAGATCATGGACACAGATATCAGCTCTCCCTGAAATACTGCATCTCACTGTACAACCCTGTCATGTTTCCTAGTTATCACATGACACTGAAGAAACTCATGCATTGCCTTTACATTAAATCATACATGATTGGTGGATTGTGGATACTCCGGAAGTCGTCTATTCTATTGTGTATGGGTAACCGTTTGTATGGTGTCTGAAGGCTAGACCACTCCCAGTAAAATAACATAAATGGTAGGCCTATTTGAGAGCCGTTCTACTTTATTTTGTCTGGAGAAAAAGATAACTTGACATAAGTTGCTTTACAGTGAAAACACCGACTTCCAATAAATAAAAAAAAAGTGGATTTGTCACTTGCTGAGCTTAGAAATAGGACTACACAGCTGAAGCAGATAGGACAGCCTGCCCCATTCTTAGCTTCAGTTGCACCCTCCTCTAGCTCATTTGGTACAGTAGTCTAACCTGTCAGGCCCACGCCCCTCTTGTCTCAGCTCCACAGAGAATACAGTATATAGGCTTAGTCTACTGCGTGGTACCTACATGCTCTGCCCATTGGCTATCCACGGCCGCACCGGTTCTTATGATCAATTCAGCCGTGAATTAACTAGTGCATTGTTGGCCTGCTGGGATCTATCAGCGCTGCATGCATAGCACGTTGAACACACCATTGAGTTTACACAACAAAGCTATAAAGTAGCGGGCTCATAGTGGTCGCCAACACCTGCTGTTGAGCGTCCTCTTGTGGAATGATTTGAGCATTGCAGCTTTACAAATTAGACTGTATTGAGGGAGGAGTCCACCGGATGATCAGAGTAGACTTTCTAGCTCACTACGAAGCGCACTTTACATTGCAGAGAGAGGCGACCATTCCCTAGTTTTCCCATCCAGGCTGTAGCCGCAGAAGCATCCAGAGGGGAATATTTCAAGGCTTTGTTCAGAGGTGGAATCAGTTTTCAGTCGCAATCATGTCTGGGCATTCTTATCAAGGCAAAAAGAATATTCCAAAGATCACAGTAAGTAGAAAGTAATATCTGCCTCAATTATTCTTGAAACTTGCATGCTTGATTGATGCAAATCAGTGCATTGGTTTTGTATTTCCTTTTTTAAAATGTAACCGCTATTCAGAGCTGTGGCAATAGCAATTAATGGGCAGATGCATACAGGCTTTTCTCATCCGCTTGGAATATTTTCCTAACCATTATGATAGTCTATTGAACATAGCCGCTGGAAAATGAAATAGAGTGCTAAGTAGTGCGGAATGAGGTGGCATGATTGGCCACAATAGTGACAGCCGGAGAGACAGAACAAGGCGTTTTCTTAAAGGTAACTTGCATCTTCTTTGTTGAGGATGGCATGGTACCCGTGCGCAGTGCATGTGGCTCATGTGCAAGATATATAATGAAATAAATCAAATAACCCACATCTTCACACTGGACTCTAATTGTTAGAACTTTCGTTTTTTTTAAACTAAATTGTGGCAACTGGAACGATTGAGGAAAGAGAGAAAATGCTGTAGGAAATCATATTCTTTTCCAAATAAATAATACATAACATCGCGTTTTGGATTCTTTTTTTTGTAGCCTACAGGGCCAAATATGTTGAAAACTCGGCCTCCCATGATAAGAAAAAACGAATACAAAGGAATAAATAAGTTATTACTGTGTGAATCGAGGAAATATATGGCCTATTCGTTTTCATTATTGAACAACTTTAATTATGTATCATAATAAACCACGTTGTACACACAAATTCTGTCAAATACATATTTTTTTGTCCAGCTGTAGGCAATCTGAGCGTCTGGACTGGTGCAGGGAGAGAGAAAAAAGAATCTCCCACGCCCATGTGTGATCAGATGCGATAACCCGCCTGTAAAATGGGTCATTTCGAATTCTGCATCACTAGAACATAATGTAACAGAATTCGCCGGTGCGGTGCGGTGCTCAAAGGGGTTGGGAGTTTAAATCGGTGCAAGCAACCTGATTGACGGGATTGATGCTGCTGCACAGCTCTGGGTATGTCTGAAATGGCTGCGTGTTCATTGTTGCGGCTAAGGGTGATGTTTTATTCCAGGAGAGACGCCCTTTGTCTCGTCTGATATCACTGACTGATTGGGGGTGGATGCCGCCTGGCTTGCAGCGGTCCTCTCATATGTAGAGCATCAGCACTCACGATAATGTTTTAGGAACCGTTTGTGCATGTTTTCTATGTGTATATATTTACATATTTTATTTTGTGGGGGCTTTGAACATCTTTGTGTGGCCTGTAAAGGTAATACACCTGCTGCTAAATCTAGGACCTCAGGCTGTACAGGCCCCTGGGGGCATTATTTTATGCTTCATCATCAATTCTACATATCTACCTTCTTGTAGACCTATGCCTTTACCCTATTGTACAATATGTACAATATTTACCTGACTCCAAAATAATGTGTGATAGCACCAACTTGACATAATGGAGAATCTAATATCCTTTAAACAATTATTAATAGACAGTTCTTTACAGTGTAATTACATGTAGGCTATAGCCTGACAATCTGAGAAAGATATTGTATTGGGAATGATTTTCCTCGTTTATTTCTACCCCCTACATTCCAGCTGTTTCCCTATGTCTGGGAACAACGGAGGCCATGTCAGATTTCTAGGTGTGGTTATGGTTTTTCCATGTCCTCACAGTAGCCCACTGTAGTGCCGTGCATGTCATCAATAATCCCCTCCAGCTGGAACCTGTATATGTGGGCAGGACTGACAGGCCTTACCCAGAAAAAAACACGATTCCCCCGAACCGGCACCTCAAAACAGGGCGCCTCCATCCCCACACTGTCTGCAAAGTGGGCCTGACTGCAATCAAAACATCCTGCAGTAACCACCCAGCTATTGCCATCCACTCTCCATGGTAACCTGCATAGAGACATAGCACCTCGGTTAACCTTGTTTCCCTAGCTCTAGCCTCTTGACATGAGGCCATTTTCCCATTTTGGAAGGAGATGGTGGGCAGGCCCAATCGGAACCAGATTTGAGTGTACTTTGGCCTATCACAAGATCACACTGCTGGAGACCTGCCTCTGTGATGTGGTGGCTAGGCAATTTATTTCGATTGAAATGTCCTATTGTTTTGACTTTTCTGCAGAAAGAAATTAATCATGTGCTTTTGAGCGAAAAGTCAATATTTTTGTCACTAAGCAACACGGCTGAGGGAAGCAGAGGCACTGGCTCGCATGCAGCAGGAAGGCTTTCCCCTTCCATTGGTCTCGGCCTGCCCGCCCGCCTGCCCGCCCGCCTGCCTGCCTGCCCGCCTCACAGATAAGGGTCTCACAGTTAATGGATGCCTCTGTAATATCCTCTTGGCTCTGTGTGTTTTGGCTGCTGTGTTTTCCATGTTAGCAACAACACATGGCAGCATTGTTCCCAGTCGAACTCTGCAGATGTCCACAAGAACTGGCCTGTTGCAAATGCTTCTCTGACGGTAATGTGTTCTCGTCTCAATTTGGTCAGTGTGGAAAAACCTTCACAAACCTTCACAATGCAGCATACTTCCTTTAGACTATCTTTAGTATGTTCTGGCTTGCGTATCAACCTCGTGTACAAGGACTTATTATTGGCTGTTCCCAATGTCAAATTGCAGCAAACCACTGTCCACTTGGGCCTTTTTGACCTCATGAGGAGATTTTATCACGAGCATGTCTCACGACCCTAATCCTCCGATTGTTCCACATTGTGTAAGCTTAGACTATTAATGAAATCCTGTGACCCCCCCCCCTACACACACACGCACGCACGCACGCACACACACACACACACACACACACACACACACACACACACACACACACACACACACACACACACACACACACACACACACACACACACACACACACACACACACACACACACACACACACACACACACACAGTATCTGTCTGTGTGCCACGCCAGGCCAGTGCTGTGGATAGGCTCTACATTAAGGCTGTATGTGTTCATAAACCCCTCCCCCTATTCCTTATAAGCACTGACCGAGGCCTTTTATCCAGTGCCATTTGGGCAGCAAACATAGACACGCTACCCATTAAGGTCTTTTTGGTTCTCCTTTACTGTGACTGGCTGCAGCCTGGTTGATTGACAGGCGGGGGGGGGTAGGCCCAATGGCACATGACCATTAGTCAAGGTCAGCCTAAGTGATTAGGCGGGGCTTTGACGTCGACCAAAGTGGACAGCACCAGACCAAGTACACGACACACACTCCTCCCAGTTACCCGTCGAGGGCAAAGTGATACGTTTGAGATGATGTGTAGCCTACGTTAAAGGTAACGGGGGGAGAAACGTGAATGCACAAAGAGTCAGTGAGGAAGATACTGTTATGCCAGAAATGTCCTTAGACATAGTATGGATATAGTTTCCCCTCTGATTTCCTTGGAACCTTTTTTTCATGGAATGGGATTTTAGTAGTACTGTAACGATACGGCGACCACACAGGTGTGTGTGATTTTAGTAGTACTGTAACGATACGGCGACCACACAGGTGTGTGTGATTTTAGTAGTACTGTAACGATACGGCGACCACACAGGTGTGTGTGATTTTAGTAGTACTGTAACGATACGGCGACCACACAGGTGTGTGTGATTTTAGTAGTACTGTAACGATACGGCGACCACACAGGTGTGTGTGATTTTAGTAGTACTGTAACGATACGGCGACCACACAGGTGTGTGTGATTTTAGTAGTACTGTAATGATACGGCGACCACACAGGTGTGTGTGATTTTAGTAGTACTGTAATGATACGGCGACCACACAGGTGTGTGTGATTTTAGTAGTACTGTAATGATACGGCGACCACACAGGTGTGTGTGATTTTAGTAGTACTGTAATGATACGGCGACCACACAGGTGTGTGTGATTTTAGTAGTACTGTAATGATACGGCGACCACACAGGTGTGTGTGATTTTAGTAGTACTGTAATGATACGGCGACCACACAGGTGTGTGTGATTTTCATATCAGTTGGTTCCATCCCTTTCCTCAAGCTCTGCATGGTAAGTTTAACAGTGAACAACATTTTACAGCTCCTGTCATGACCCATCTGCAAATCCACCACTGTAGACCAATGGTGTACAGTCACACCTCAAGGATTTTGGCTGGTCTCATATGAACACTACTGCAACTACGGGATTCTGTCAAAGGGTTTTAACCAACTGCAGATTGTCTGTATCGTTTTGCTCTTTTAATTGATATATTTATGTTGTAAACAAAGGGTGAGGAATGTCTTGCAAAAACAAAGACTATCTTTCTTTTCCGTCGTTCTTTTCAGTGGGATTTCTACAGAGTTATGCATTTGAGGGTTTGGGGTTTCATACTGAGCCCAGGGAAATCACTGGATTCTCTGATCATTATAATCACTTGGGAGATACCCTTGTTTACACAGCGGAGACCACTGGCCTATGAACATTTCAGTGCATTCAGTCATTTCCAGCCACAGCAAGGTTCCACCACATAAAAACACCAATGTTCACAAAATGGCAAACCTTGATGAAAAGGACCTCCAAAAACATTGAACTTTCTCTCATTTATTTCTATTATTCTTTTATATAGGAACTTATTCTGCTCCATTAATCCAATCTCAATGAAGCATTGAGATGGTGGACAAAGGCCTATATATGTAGGATCTTAATTTGACCCAGTTTGCTACAGCAGGAAAATAATCCTGCAGCAACGGAAAATGTGAATTATTATGTGAAGTATGATGGACATTTTTGTAAGGGTTTACCATAAAACTTCAATTAATAGCCTATTTTCTTAAATCACTTAACACAACGGGCGCTTATTTGAGACAGGCTTCTGTTTGAGTCGGGTGTCTATTTCCTTAATGCACAGCTTTTGCTCATTTGCGTAGTTAATTGTTTTATTCCAGCATTCACTTCCAGAATTGTAATCAGTTAATAATTTCCTGTAGTGTGTTATCATTTACACACTGTGTTATGTTTCTTTTTTTCTTAGTATGCCTCTATTTCAATTTTTTTTTTGTACTTTTCCTTGACAATAATTATTCTCCTCTTTGACTGTGCATTTTCGGCAGTTCTTACTTTTGCCACTAGAGGGGTGTCTGCAGATTTCCTGGGTCAGTACTCCCGAAGTTATTGACTATTTTGGTGCTTGCCAGTTAGCTAGTAGTTCTCAGATGTAGGCAGCCAATGGCTAGCAGTTTCTTACTGGCAATAAAAAAAACAGATGATTGCTATAGTTTTTTAGAGTCATTACTGAATTATTTAAACTAACAAATCAAACATTAAACCTTAAACAATCCATGGTAATTCATGGTAACCTCGTAAACAATTAATTTACACCCGGCATTTATTTGAAACAGGCATTTATTTGCTGAAATGTGTGTTGTTGCCTGGCTATTAAAAGGGACAGGCAGCTATTTGAGACTGCGTTTTCAGGTTTACATTTTTTTGTAAGGGGAAATCAAGTCTAAAATTTCTAAGTGGAAGTTACAATCTTCAGAAGCCTTTTTGCAACCTCAAATACACTACATATTTTACATTTCCTGCAACTTCTCCTACAACAGGGTGATCAAATTAAGATCCTACATCTGTTGCTTGTGGTATCTGACATGAAGCCCTATTGGGGCCTGTTTCTGGGCCTGTGAGTGGAAGGGCTGAGCTTAGACGTAGCTAAGTTAGACCGTTAAGAGGTTTTGCCACAGGATCTCAAATTATGATGTATGATTGAAGAAGCAATAAATGAAGTAATATATCTGTATAATATTTTGGCAGTGTGGTCATAGATGGTGGTAGATGGTGGTATAATTACAGCAGTAGAGTATGATGACGGTTAGTCAGATATGATGAAAGTGAGCATTCAGTTTTGATCCTGGATCCGATTGGTGATATCAGGACTGAGGCCCGAGGTAGGACAGTGACAGACGGGGGCGGGTGTTCAGGCACACAACATGCAGTCAGGCCCGGGGCATGTGGGTATGTCTTTACTGCAACACAGTATAGCCCAGGGACCTATGCAGCACAGTAGACCATCTAGATCAACTTTTGCCCCAGCCCCAGCTAACACACCTGACTCCAATAATCAACTAATCACGATCTTCAGTTTAGAATGCAATTAGTTGAAATCAGCTGTGTTGGTTAGGGCAGGGGGGGAAAGTGTGACACCAATCAGGAGTTGCCCAGGCCTGGTCTGGACCATGCATCAAACACCATATAGGGATCATTGAAGGGAGATGACGTCCTCATGATCTTAGGGCTGGTGTTAGATACATTCACTTCCCTAAGGTCACTAAACCATCACCCCTTAGCTAGCCACGATATCCAGCCTTCCCCCTCGTAGCGGCTAGCCAGCTGCATTGTGTGAGAAATGTGGAATATTATTACGCAGTACCATCTGCTTATATACTAGCAATCTGAAGCACACTCAGTTCCAAAACCCCTGAAGGTAGTGGTATGGTATAGATTAGGAGGGGCTGTGCATTGTGTAGGTGGTGGGGGGGGCCATTCTGTAAGTGACCCTGTATACAGTATACGTGCTCTCTTTCTGTCTGCCTCTGTGCTGTACACAGTGTGTTGCCGGTTCCAGGCAGACTGGGGCGACCTGTGTGGCTCAGAAGACCCTCCATCCCGTCCCTACCACACTGTCTGGAAGACTGTGCAGGTGTCGGGGATATATCACTAAGGCTACGTGTATACAGTACAGTATGGCTTCAATTAAAGCCGTAGGGAGGGGTGTGTTTACTATCTTGGCTCCACGGCCAAGATGGTGAATCACAAATCACACCACGTTCCAATTGGAACACTCTGATTCTGTTTCCTTACGGGGCAGTGAACTGAACCTAGGTATTTTACACAGTGTGAAAGGATAATGGGTACCGTACATACATTATTCATACTGTTAAAAAAAGCCATTTGACTTTGGTTGAGGTCAATCTATGTCCTGGTCTAGTTCTAGAATCTAATGGACTGACCAGAGGAGAGGCCTCAACGCTAATGTCAACATTACAGCATCTCTCTCTCTCTCTCTCTCTCTCTCTCTCTCTCTCTCTCTCTGTCTCTCTCTCTCTCTCTCTCTCTCTGTCTCTCTCTCTGTCTCTGTCTCTGTCTCTCTCTCTCTCTCTGTCTCTCTCTCTGCGTCTCTCTCTCTCTCTCTCTGTCTCTCTGTCTTTCTCTGTCTCTCTCTCTCTGCGTCTCTCTCTGTCTCTCTCTGTCTCTCTCTCTCTGCGTCTCTCTGTCTCTCTCTCTGCCAGGGAGCAGTCGTGGGCCATTCGCTGTCGCTCAGCATTATGCCCTGTTCCCTGTGAGGCGTGTCTCTAACAGACATGCCAGCCCGCCGCTCAAGCCTGTCTGAGTGACCCTACTGTAGCAAAGGGTTACCATGGAGATGGTTCGCCAGTGGTCTAGTGGCTGTCTCTGTCGCAGCAGCTGAGGGGCTAGACGACAACGCCCTTTCTCACAGCCTATGTTATCTAGTCTTGTCTATCTAGTCCAACCTCATCTATGTGACTACTGGGCCATCCACCCATCCAGCAATGTGTAAAATGTAGGTTACTGTGTAGTTACTATGTAATCTGTGTGAGTGGCAGGCAATTCTCAGTAGCCCTGTCTTGTGTGGATAGGGGAGTCAGACATTCCAAACAAATGGCTCTTGTTTCACCCCAGCTGCTGATGGGAGATTGCGCAACAACAAGAACCCCCCCCCAAAAACACAAAAAAAGAAGTGTCTGCTGGAATTGACAGAATACTGATGCCATTGCTTTGGGCTTTCTAACATTCCCTCCCTCCCTCCCTCCCTCCCTCCCTCCCTCCCTCCCTCCCTCCCTCCCTCCCTCCCTCCCTCCCTCCCTCCCTCCCTCCCTCCCTCCCTCCTCCCTCCCTCCCTCCCTCCCTCCCTCCCTCCCTCCCTCCCTCCCTTCCAACCCCACCCCTTTCTTTCTCTCTCTCCTCTCTTTCTTTCTCCCGCTCTCTCTCTTTCTTTCTTTCTTTCTTTCTCTCTCTCCAGAGCGACAGGCTTCTGGTCAAAGGCGGGAGGATTGTCAATGATGACCAGTCCTTTTATGCTGACATCTACATGGAGGATGGCGTCATTAAGTAAGACACAATGCTTGACTGTCACGTCCTCCCATGCATTTACATCTACATTTTACAGATGCTCTTATCCAGAGTGAATTACAGTCAGTGCATTTAACTAAGGTAGGTAACACAACCACAAATGACAGTCATTTCAAGTGCCATACAGATCCAGACAGTGCATAGTGGTGCACAGCGCGCTGGGCCAGAAGAAAGGCAAAGGGAGTACATTCCTCCCTGCTCTTGGAAGGGCACTCTTTCCCCCCCCTTTCCTGTTCCCACTCGATCAGCCTATTAGACCCTTTGTCCTGTGTGCTCCCAAAGAGGAGCTCTGATAGTTAAATCACCCGCAGGAAGGTTAGAGCTACATACCAATTAAGCAGGCCAGGCTAGCGTTGACCGGGCTAGCGTTGACCAGGCTAGCGTTGACCGGGCTAGCGTTGACCGGGCTAGCGTTGACCAGGCTAGCATTGACCAGGCTAGCGTTGACCAGGCTAGCGTTGACCAGGCTAGCGTTGACCAGGCTAGCGTTGACCAGGCTAGCATTGACCAGGCTAGCGTTGACCAGGCTAGCGTTGACCAGGCTAGCATTGACCAGGCTAGCGTTGACCAGGCTAGCGTTGACCAGGCTAGCGTTGACCTGGCTGCTACTACTGGCGCAGACGGACAGACAGACCGGCACTGCCCTCTGTCTGTCTGTCTGTCTGTCTGTCTGTCTGTCTGTCTGTCTGTCTGTCTGTCTGTCTGTCTGTCTGTCTGTCTGTCTGTCTGTCTGTCTGTCTGTCTGTCTGTCTGTCTGTCTGTCTGTCTGTCTGCACGTCTGTCTGTCTGTCTGTCTGTCTGTCTGCACGGCAGCCCTCCAAGCTGCTGTTTGACACGCTCTAATGACTTTCATCCAATCTGTAAGGATTGATAGTTTACTAATGTTGCTGGGTCACCGTTAGCTTTCCATTGGATGACCTTTACTGTACACCAGTCAGCCGTGAGCAAAACTACATTTCTTATGACATGATAATATATTCATTTCAGTTCATTCATTAGCTATTTAGCTGTTCATATCATGAATGCACAGCATTGTGTCAACTCGATGATACCCCTGCCCTGACATGGCTTTTCTCCCCTTCTAAACGTCCAGGCAGATTGGAGACAACCTGATCGTCCCAGGAGGGATCAAGACCGTCGAGGCCAACGGAAAGATGGTGATCCCCGGTGGCATTGACATCCACACACACTTCCAGATGCCCTACCGGGGCACCACCACCGTAGATGACTTCTCCCAGGGATCCAAGGCGGCCCTGGCTGGGGGAACCACCATGATCGGTGAGCGGGAGGGAAGGGAGCCATGGATCATGTGTTTCTCACTGGGGGAGGTGGGTGGGAGGTCTGAGGGTATCACAGTAACAGACTGCAGGGGCCCCATAGGAGGGATTGTTGTAGTTAACGACCCTCATGACATGGAAAGACTCCTGTATCAATTACATCCAATTACATACAGAAAGCCTGAATCGTACTGTTTACTGTATGTCTGTGGTTATTATCTGATTTTAGTTGAGAATTGAGGCAAGATTATAATCCACGCTACTCGCCTGTGGCAGTGTGAGATTGTAGACAAACACAGTGTAGATTGTGAGGGGGCAGCCATGTGGCAGCTTTATCCATTGAGGAGGAGGAGGAAGAGAGAGAGAGAGAGAGAAAGAGAGAGAGAGAAAGCCAGAGCACGAGATAAAGGGGGAGTAGAGGGTCTCTGAGCTCTCCTACATCAGCTAGTGTGGGCAGCAGTCCAGGGGACCACACAAAGGCCGTGGGGAGAGGGGGGGAACGAGGAGGGGCTAGGGGGGGTGTGCGTACGTAGTGAAACACTAGTCCCGTGGAAATAGGCGAGCTGTGTGTGAGGCATCCCAGCCCAAGCCCCCAAAAATGGGCCGAACACACAGATGGAACAGCTGGTAGATAGGAATGACTCACTATGATCAACTGGTACTGAACTGTCTGTTGTCTGTGGCCCTGTGAAGGAAGAACTGCCTCCAGCTCACTCATGTAGTCCATTAGCCTATTCACCCCTCTATTCACGTCTGTGACACAGAGTTACAAGCCATAAAGCCTCGGTCAGAGAGTCAACATAGTAAACAACATATCTTTTCTTGGTTGCTGTTGACTCGAGATCGCATTATCACACTCAGAGGGATCTGGGCAGTCTTTAATTGGATCAGGAAGTGGTCAGGCGGTCAGGGCAGCCGGCACATATATTACATCAGTGACTAGGGGGCATTTCTCTTCATCTCTTGAGCTGATCTGAGCCTCAGACTAAAATGAACGGTGAAGTCGATGTGACCCAAGCACACACTCAGACATACAGACATTTCCATTGACGTCTGACATTGTGTTGAAAGCCACTGGCAGAGGAGACACTGGCATTGTGAGTTATATAACACAAACAGGACAAGCAGCACTAGTAACATCCTGTCTCTCCCTTTGTCACTCTCTGTCTGTCTGTCTCTCTCTCTCTCTCTCTCTCTCTCTCTCTCTCTCCTACGCTCCCTAATCCATATCTCTCTATGTCTCCTTTCCTCCCTGCCTGCAGTGGACCATGTGATCCCAGAGCCGGGCAACAGTCTGATTGAGGCCTTTGAGCAGTGGAGGAGCTGGGCCGATGAAAAGACCTGCTGTGACTATTCCCTCCATGTGGACATCACCCACTGGAACGACAGCGTCAAGCAGGAAGTAGACACACTGCTCAAGGAGAAAGGTAATGACCAGCCACACACCAACAAGGGGACAGTCAGCCAGTATATGGAAATTAAAGTGGATTTGATTTCAGTATGCTTGGGAGGAAACTCATCCACTACCAAATGGTTAGGCAGGGTGCTGTTTATCACAAATATCTGTCAGTCTGAATATAAACTGGATGGAGAGGATCATGCTTTTGAGTTTAGAGGTGAGGATCCACTGGGAATCCTCTTTGGATCCAGACAAAGAGTTAAGCCTCCTTAGAGAAAGTCCCTTAGTGCTGCTGCAGTGTAAGGGTTTACAGTCCTCTGCACAGACAGACGGACGTTCCGTGGTTTCCTCCTCCTCTTCCTCCTCCTCCTCCTCCTTGTCTCTGGCCCATAATCTCAGTCCGTCCCCCAGCCACAGGCGTCCAGTCCGCTCCCAGGATCTGTGGTCCATACCTGGCCAAATCCAAACACCACTGTCCATCTGCAGGAGGGTGTGGTCCTCTTGAGGGCTGAGGGGACCCTCTGTGGTTTTACGCCCAGCTAGATAACTTAGCCACAGGACAGGGTGGACAGACCCGTTAGGCTGCCCCAACACAGCCACAGTGTCCAGAGAGCAGAGGACAGGCCTCTTGGTGAATGAATGAATTACATTTTATTTTCGTGTCATATCACCAGTTGGCAACCCATCGCTTACCGGATGAATTGACCCATAAAAAAAACATTACAATAATTCACTGTGATCATTTTCTGGTAATGACAGTCAGGCCCTGAACTCCAGTCACTTTGGCTGAAGGCATACATGCCTGATGAGGAATCATTTTTTGGGCTCCATGAATAAACTGTCATTATCACAGGACTGTTCTCACTTTGTGTTGTTTCTCTCTCACTATCTCTCTCTTTATTCTCTCTTTATCCCTCTCTCTTTCTTTCTCTCTCTTTTTTTTCTCTCTCTCACTCTATCTCTCACGTTTTTCTCACTTCATCTCTTTCTCTCTCTCTCTCTCTCTCTTTTCTCTCCCTTTACCTCGCTCTCTTTCTCTCTCTTTTTTTTCTCTCTCTCTTTTTTCTTCTCTCTCTCTCCCTCTCTCTCTCCCTCTCTCTCTCTCTCTCTCTCTCTCTCCTCTCTCTCTCTCTCTCTCTCTCTCTCTCTCTCTCTCTCTCTCTCTCTCTCTCTCTCTCTCAGGTGTGAAACTCTTTCCAGGTCTACATGGCCTATAAGGACTTCTACCAGATGAGCAACAGTGAGGTACAGTATGCTAAATAGCCTACAGCAACATACCATGTTGGTGAGCCCTGCTCGGCTCTGCTTGGCAAGCACGTGGATGACAGTCCCACCAGACTATAATCAATGGAAAAAATGACCATGTCTGCAAATTATGAGGCCTATATGGAGGCACTGTGGTAATGCTAGACTATTTTAAACTAGAGCAGCCCACGCCAGGCTAGTTTAGTCATGTATGGTGACCACCCAGTAATTGGTAGTTTATTATAGCAGACATCGTGTGGCTTCCTATGTGCGATCTGATGTGGGTGGACTGCGACCTTTCACCTTACTGTGTAATGTTTAATGTTTCTACTCTGTTCTATGAATGTGTCTCTACAGCTGTATGAGATCTTTACCTTCCTGGGAGAGATGGGTGGCATTGTGCAGGTCCATGCTGAGAATGGAGAGATCATCGCCGAGGTAACCCACCTGTCACCCCCCCCCCCCCTCTCCTCCCTGGCTCAACCTTTGACCTTTATCACAGTGCATCACCATCCAGTCATACATTGTCCTGTTCCCCCAGACTAAAACGACTCCCATAGATACTGTATCAAAAGAAAAGGGAAATTGAGGTTGAGAGGGGTTAGTGCAGGACAGTGACAGGTAATGTGTGGATGCGGTTTATGTTACTCTGTGTTAGGACTGACTGTAGGGTCCTAGGAGGGAGCTGGGTGAACCTTAATAGCTGGTTCTGATTCCTTCCGAGATTTAGAGTGTCTGAGATCTGTCTGGAGAGACTATAAAGCCTGCTTCCTCGCTGTCTGAGCCCCAGTATCATGTCCCAAAGTTACCCCAAAGCTGTCAAGGGTGAATATTAGGGTGAAAACCTCCATACAACAGTTAACCACTCACCGCTTTCTCCCAGCCAAGGCATCTCTCCATGCAATGTGTTATTGATGCAGGGTTAGATACTGCCATATGTCTGTTTGTGGTGCTGGTGTGTGTGTGTGTGTGTGCGTGCGTGAAGGTGGGCGGGCATGAAGGTGTGTACGCATGTGTGTGTGTGTGTGCCAGAGGCTGGGGTGAATTCAGATGAACACGGTTCTGCTGTCTGTCTGTTCCACAGGAGCAGGCACGCATGCTGGAGATGGGAATTACTGGACCAGAGGGACACGTGCTGAGCAGGCCAGAGGAGGTGGGAAACTATACTATACTGTGTGTGTGTGTGTGTGTGTGTGTGTGTGTGTGTGTGTGTGTGTGTGTGAGTGTGTGAGTGTGTGTGTGTGTGTGTGTGTGTGTGTGTGTGTGTGTGTGTGTGTGTGTGTGTGTGTGTGTGTGTGTGTGTGTGTGTGTGTGTCCGTGTGTGTGTGTCAGCGGAATTGTGTGGAATCAGTAAGGTATAAATGCACGTTTGCACACATCTGTTCGCTGACAAATACAGACCAAATGTAAAATAACAGATATATTTTTAAAAAATGCACTCTGGTAATTCTTCCAATTGTAATTATTGGAACAAACAAAACAATGTGATACCGCAGCACCACTAACAGAGTGGAGCT
Organism: Oncorhynchus kisutch; assembly: GCF_002021735.2. Classification (NCBI taxonomy): domain Eukaryota; kingdom Metazoa; phylum Chordata; class Actinopteri; order Salmoniformes; family Salmonidae; genus Oncorhynchus; species Oncorhynchus kisutch. The sequence continues at coordinate 51,790,063 of NC_034179.2, forward strand.
TGGTCCCAAATCAAAGCTGGCATTGCATCAGTGACCGCTTCCAGACTGGGTTACAGCAGAACACAAGTGCACTGGCAATAGGTGAGGTTGCCAGTCCAGGTTTAGTTGAATCTGTTCGTAGACTAATTGATTGTTCTATATGTGTCCGACTGCCTGCCTGTCCGTCTGCCTGTCTGTCCCTGTGTGCCTGCATGCATGCGTATGTGTCACCGTATCCGTCGACCCCCCCCCCCCTCCCCCCATCTAGCTGGAGGCGGAGGCTGTGTTCCGTGCCATCACCATTGCCAGCCAGACCAACTGCCCTCTGTACGTGACCAGGGTCATGAGCAAGAGTGCTGCCGACATCATCTCACAGGCCAGGAAAAAAGGTACATGGGTTGCCAGTGTGGCTGACTGGCATTGTGCTGTGATTAGCATGTCAATCAGGCAGCTGAATTATATATTTGAAAGTCACAGTGGAAGCCTGGAAACAATATCTATCATATCAGAACACAAGAGCTTCAGTACGTCATTGGACCTGCATGGGCCTCGAAGGTCGTGCAACTTCACTGCTGCCTCTGTCAGTCTTCTATTCGGTTGGAGGACAGGAATGCGCCTGTGCCCTTATGTGCTGATTGTGGTGTTTTGGTTCATGCTCTAGATTTTACACCATAGGTCCGTTCTGGTCTAGTAGACAGACCGGATAGAAGAAGGACCGTTTTGAGAAGAATCCCTACCTTATTTCCTGGGGTTCACCGTAGTAAAGTGTCAGGTAAAATCTGTCTCCACCATTCATCACAGAGGAGCAGGGAGAGAGAGCAGGCCTTTTGTGTGGGATGGAGAGAAAGATGGACACTTTTTTGAGGAAGTGGCAGAGAGGGAAAAATGCTGTTTGCATGTCCTCATGTCGGAAGCATGCGAGGGTCGCCTGGCATGGAGATGTGCTCCCAGGATGTCTTGCTTTCGTCACTGGCTGGCCCTGTTCCTCAGTGCTGACATCCGATTTGTCATGTCAGAGCCCAGAGAGAGAGAGAGAGAGAGAGAGAGAGAGAGAGACTCGCTTGGAGAACATCAGATCTTTACTACAAGCTATTTCAGCTGTTTCGCCAGACCTTTTACTTAGATTTGATTATTCCTTTCGTTCAAATGTGTTTATTAATGTGGGATCAACCTGGTAAGTGGGAGATTAGTTAACGAGTGAGTACATTTTCAGGAGAATAAGGTGAGT